>NC_047557.1:32064578-32381364 GCF_012275295.1 Melopsittacus undulatus | reverse complement strand
TCTTCAGCATCCTTATAGACCCCCTTCAGATCCTGAAAGCCTGCTAGGAGGTCTCATTCAGTCTTCTTTTCTCCAGGCTGAACAACCCAAACTTTCTCAGCCTGTCTTCACATGGGAGGTGCTCCAGTCCCCTAATTATCCTCGTGGCCCTCCTCTGGACTTCTTTCAACAGTTCCATGTCTTTTTATGTTGAGGACATTAGAATTGTACACAATACTGCGAGTGAAGTCTCACAAGAGCAGAGTACAAGGGCAGGATCACCTCCTTTGACCTGCTGGTCAGGCTCTTCTTGATGCAGACCAGGATATGGTTGACTTTCTGGGCTGAGAGTGCATACTGCTTGGTCATTGTCATGGTTTAAACTAAATCTGCACAGTTCCCCCTTTGTTTCCCCTCCCCCCCCCCTCACCTTCCCACTCCTGAAGGGATAGGAAGGAGAGCCGGAGCAATACAACTCCCACGGATTGAGGTAAAATCAGTCCAGCAATTAAGGTATAACACAAATCACTACCACTACCAATAACAAATCAATGTTAGAGGAGACAAACAGGGAGAGAGAATACGATACCACCCACTGCCACGAGGCCAGCCCGGAGGAGAGAGCTAACCCCTCCCCTCCTGGCCAGCTTCCAGTCCCCTCCCCGAGCAGGACGTGCTGTGGTATGGAATACCTCCCCGACTAGCCCAGACCAGGCACCCTATCTCTCCCTCCTCCCTGGCAGAGCTGAACCCATGACAGTCATGTTCTTTCTCTCATTGGCGAACACTCCCAAGTCCTTCTTCGCAGGGCTGCTCTGAATTTCCTTTTTGTCCAACCTGTAACTGTGCCTGGGATTGCTACAACCCAGGTGTAGGACCTTGCACTTGTCATGGTTAAACTTCATGAGGTTGGCATCAGCCCACCTCACAAGCGTGTCAAGGTCCCTCTGGATGGCATTCCTTCCCTCCAGCGTATCAATGGAACCACACAACTTGGTGTCATCGGCAAACTTGCTGAGGGCACACTCAATCCCACTGTCCATGTCACCAGCTCTCCAATTTAGAGACAAGGATGTTGTGTGGGACAGTGTCAAACACTTTGCACAATTCCAGGTAGGTGACTTCAACTGCTCTACCCCTGTCCATCAGTTCCACAGCCCCACCACAGAAGGCCACCAAATTGGTCAGGCAGGATTTCCCCCTGGTAAAGCCATGCTGGCTGTCACCAAGCAGCTTTCTCTTTTTCATGTGCCCTAGCATGCCTTCCAGGAGAATCTGCTCCAAGATTTTGCCAGGCACAGAATTGAGACTGACTGGTCTGTAATTCCCCAGGTCATCCATTTTACCCTTCTTGAAAATTAGAGTTATATTTCCCTTTTTAAAACCCCACCTCAGTCTCCCGCAGTACCACACACCCCTTTTCCCCCCCACCTCCCCACTCCCGGAGGGATGGGGAGGAGAACCGGAGGAATATAACTCCCACGGGTTGAGATAAAAACCAATGCAGCAATTAAGTTATAACACAAATCACTACTGCTACCACTAATAAAAACAATGATAGAGGAAATAAACAAGGAGAGAGAAAATTATACCACCCGCCGAAACAAGCCCAACCCGTAAGAGAGCTAACTCCCCCCCTTTCCGGCCAACTTCTGGTTACCTCCCCAGGCGTGATGTGCTGTGGTATGGAATACCTCTTTGGCTAGCCCAGTCCAGGCACCCTATCCCTCCTTCCTCCCGGCTTCCCCTCCTCCCTGGCAGAGCATGAGCTCAGAAAAGGCCTTGGACAAAACCAAACATTTGAGCAGTAACTCAAAACATCGGTGCTATCAGCAAGCATTCTCAGCCTGAAAGTCAAAAAACAGCACTGCACCAGCTACCAAGAAGGAATAAAAATGACTGCTACTGCTGAACCCATGACAGTCGGGAACTTCACCTGACTGTCATGGTTTCTCAAATATGATGGACAGTGGCTTTGCAACTTCATTCGCCAGCTCTTTCAAGACCCATGGATGGACTTAATCAGGTCCCATGGACCTGTGTACATTTAGGTTTTTAAGATGGTCTCTAACCAGATCCTCTCCTACAGTGGGCCCAAGGTCTAGATTTTTAC
This sequence comes from Melopsittacus undulatus, assembly GCF_012275295.1. Classification (NCBI taxonomy): domain Eukaryota; kingdom Metazoa; phylum Chordata; class Aves; order Psittaciformes; family Psittaculidae; genus Melopsittacus; species Melopsittacus undulatus. Next base: position 32,379,272 of record NC_047557.1, on the reverse strand, counting down.
AGTCTCTGTGTCTGCCTTCCAAGACTTGGGTGGTGTGGTCAGAGCATTTACCAGTGAAGACTGAGACAAAGAAGTCTTTCAGAACTTCAGCCTTCTCCAAATCCTGTGTAGCCATTTCTCCCGTTAGCTTCCAGAGGGGGCCTACATTGTCCCTACTCTGTTTTTTATCCGCTACATACCTATAGAATCCCTTCCTGTTACCCTTAACATCCCTAGCCAGGTAACAATAACAGATAAAAAAGAGAGAAAGACAAATTAATACAGTATAATATATAAGGATAATATATTTGAAGAAGTTTTTTCTTTTTTTACTAGTTCACATTTTACAAATGGTAGTATGCATTTGCTTGTTTTAGCCATTTTATACTTTCTGCCTTTGTCTGAATGTAAAGATTGTCTTCCTATGTAGTTGGACCACCAAGGATAAATGAGGTTTTTGGCTGTGATAGGAATTTTCTTTAATTTGGTTGTCCAACATAAAATCTTGTTGGCCCCATAATACCTTTTTCTGCATTAATCCACTTGGCATGAGATTCTGATGGCCTTCTGACCTGCAAGGACAATAACCTGCTCTTCACCTACCCAGAGCTGCTGTTACTCAGCCTGTCAGTCAGACTGCTCATCAGCCTATAGATTTGTGAAAAGTAACAACAGTTTTAAAGTAAGCTCCACTATATAATGTCTGTATTTGAGGGGAAAAGTTCAGATGAACAATACAATACAGACATTGCACTCCAGCTGCTGGGTATATCCTATGGTTGGTATAAAGTGATTGAAAAATCCCTACTGCCTTTCTGTGTGTTCTTCAGAATCATGTTATCTTTCCCCTCATTAGCAAACTCTAATTAGTTTTAATTTCTCAGAAACTGGGAACTACTGCACATGTAGTTCAAAAAGAGTAATAATGTGAATGTATTATATTAAAAATAATTTCTTAAATTTATAGCCACAAAGAACAACCTATTTACTTCATAGAAGACTTGTTTCTGGCTGTCAGCACCTGCAATCATAAATCCATTGACCATAAGTAACCAGTTTATTTGCATGTATTCACAAAACACGTTTAATGTGCAGCTCACCATTTTCTCTAGGAGTCATTTTTTACTCCCCTAGTGTAACTTTTCAACACTATATTTATTTCAAATGGTTTACTGTGAACTATTTAAAGGCCAATAGGGAGGAAACATACTTAAAAAAAAAAAAGTAAAATTCTTCTGACGTTCATTTGAGGAGTTTCACAGTACCAAATTTTATGAATCGACATAGAAGAGATAGAGCTTGGCTTAGAGATACTGCCAGTTCCTTACTTTTTGGCACATAACAGTGTTTTTTCCTCTGCTTTGTCCATTTAATTGTGGAAATAATAGTATCACTAGCTGCTCTTCCTGTTGCTTTAATCACAACTATGTCTATGTCATTAGAATAAAATATAAGGGTAAGCAAACAAACAAGAAGACAATCTTGTTTTAAGTTAGGTATTTTGTAAGTGAAAGACATGTATTTTTATGAGACTGTGAAGCATTAAATTCACAGATAAGAACCAGGCTTCTGAGTAGACAGTTTAGTGAAAATTACTGGCTACAAATGCATTACAGTCTTAATATTAAATCTAAAATTCCCCTGGCACAGCTTGAAGCCATTACCTCTTGTTCTAGCACTTGTTTCTTGGGAGAAGAGACCAGCCATCTCCTGGATCCATCCTCCTCTCGTAAAGAGAGATAAGGTCCCCAGTAAACCCTCTCTTCTCCAGACTAAACACCCCCAGTTCCCTCAGCTGTTCCTCATGAGGCATGTGCTCCAGACCTGTCACCAGCTTTGTTGCCTTTCACTGAACCTGCTGCTGTACCTCAGTCTGTCTTGCAGCGAGTGGCCCAGAACCATATTCAAGATGTGGCCTCAACAATGGCAATTCCAATTCTTCTAGCTATGCAAAAATTCTGAATATGTCTAATTTGGGTGGCAAGGAAACTTTGAGAGAATGTACATAGTTTGTATGTAGGACCCTAAAATTATGGTCATGCTGAAAATCAGGGTCCTGATCTATTAAAATTAACATTAGTATTTACAATTAATTGATAAGGAGGAAGAGAAAGTGCTGTCATCTAAATTATAAATGGCCAGGCCTAAACTGTAACATAAAGTTGGTTACAAAAAATATATCTGGATGGCTGATGACATCTGAGTAGGGTATTCTAACAACAGCAGCTGTTTCCACAGCAAAAGACAATTAAGCCTTCTCAACTACTTCTGCCTGGGATAGTGGTCTTTTCTCAATCAGGATATCTGATAGTTCTTAATGATAAAATAAATAGTCTCAAAATAGTCTTATTTCATATGTTGATTTAACAGTGTTAGTTTACACTTAAGGGAGGGCCATGATACTTAATGTTCATTTATTTTGCTGTGTACTGACTGATTTGTCCATAGATGTAGCTGGGTGCACCTTCTGCAAGCAACAGCATACAGTGCAACTGATTACTGACAAAGCTAATAAATTAAAAAGAAATGTACACCTGTGGGTAATTAAATTAGACTAGAGGAAAGTTGTAGAGATTAATGCATGCAATCAGGCTATGTACCTTAATCACTTCCACTGTCAGCTGTAATTTATGGCAGAGCTTCTTTACAACAATTCACTTTACCTAAAATTTAAAGACATGTTTTTGCAGGAAGAAAGGCTACTGCATTTTGGGTTAGCACCTAGTGCGTTTTGACAGATAACCATTCCACAACAAAAACAACAAGCAAAGTCTTTTATCACTGCCAAGCAACAATGAAAATCTGTGGCTAAGCACTAGTCACCTTAACCTACATGAGCAATTTTGACAAGGTTCCTGAACTCATAAGGCGTCTAGAGAGATGGAACCAAAAGTGTCTCCTAAAAAACCTGTTAGAAGTCATTCATTCAATTCACAGATCGTTCAGTGCAGAACTATTTATTTACTGATATTTTTAGCAGTTTTTTCCAACCTAACTTTTGAAGTATTATACACATGCTTGCTGTATATGTGATTGTGGCAGAAAAAAAATAAAATAAAATTGATGAGTAATAGAGAGATTAAAGGAAAGGAAGCCAAGCCTTTTCTAGTTAAAATACATTAATTTTAAAAACATTTTCATTGCGAAAATATTTCAGACACCAATTATTAATGTAATTAATTTGTTAAAGTATGCTGTAGGTTTCCATCACTTTTGCAAACATATTTGTGCAGGTGTATACCTATACAATCACTTCTTTGCTACAACTGCTGTTAAAAGAGATAAATAATTTATCTTCAGTTCTAAACACACACATTAATGAGAATGTACTGAGTGTTAATCTATGGCATTTTTACACTGAAAGATTGGAGAGAAAAAGATGTATCTATCTACAACTCGGAAAGCCAACCGTATCCTGAGCTGCATCAAAAGGAGCGTGACCGGCAGGTCAAAGGAGGTGATACTGCCCCTTTACTCTGCTCTCGTGAGACTTCACTTGGAGTACTCTGTGCGGTTCTGGTGTCCTCAACATAAAAAGGACATGGGACTGTTAAAACAAGTCCAGAGGAGGGCCACGAGGATGATCAGGGGATTGGAACACCTCCCGTATGAAGACAGGCTGAGAAAGTTGGGGCTGTTCAGCCTGGACAAGAGAAGGCTGTATGGAGACCTCATAGCAGCCTTCCAGTATCTGAAAGGGGCCTGTAGGGATGCTGAAGAGGTACTCTTCATTAGGGACTGTAGTGGTAGAACAAGGGGTAAAGGGTTGAAACTTAAACAGTAGAGGTTTAGATTTGATATAAGGAAGAAATTCTTTCCTGTTAGGGTGGTGAGGTGCTGGAATGGGTTGCCCAGGGAGGTTCTGAATGCTCCATCCCTGTCAGTGTTCAAGACCAGGTTGGATGAAGCTTTGGGTGATATGGTCTAGTGTGAGGTGTACCTGCACATGGCAGGGGGATTGGAACTAGATGATCTTAAGGTCCTTTCCAACCCTAATTATTCTATGATTCTATGATTCGCAGTTCTGTGACAAAAATATTCATTGCTTCAAACAGGCTCATGTAGAATAGAACTTGTACACTGATATGCTTTAAAATTGAAGTCCTAGAAACTTAGAATCATAGAATAGTTAGGATTGGGAAGGACCTCAAGATCATCTAGTTCCAACCCCCCTGCCATGGGCAGGGACACCTCACACTAAACCGTATCACCCAAGGCTTCATCCAACCTGCTCTTGAGCACTGCCAGGGATGGAGCATTCACCACCTCCCCGGGCAACCCATTCCAGTACCTCACCACCCTAACAGTAAAGAATTTCTTCCTTATATCCAGTCTAAACCTCTGCTGTTTAAGTTTCACTTAAAGTTTTGAGGCAACTAAGATTCTCAGAATGGCTGAAAAATTTAGTTCACAAAATGTGACAGAGGCATCTAGAACAAATAAGCAAATTTAAGTCACAAATTCTATTTTCATGTAGTTGCTTACTGTAAGGGATGCTTAAACTCAGGATAGAAACAGGACTTTGAACACAAATTTGTCTTGTCTCTCCTTGAAGTTTAGACATCCCTCACTGAAAGCACTGGCTTTCTTAATGGGCATGGCTTTTTCCCATTAACTATACAAGAAACCTACGTACACATAGATACTGTGAAATAAGATTCCTTGTCTTAGTATTTCAGATCCTGAGCTATTGCATCCCTGCTGCACCAATAGATTCAACCATCTCAGGGAATCTGAACCTAGATTTGCAATAAACTTTAACAAAGAACTTAGGCTTTCATAGAATCATAGAATAGTTAGGGTTGGAAAGGACCTTAAGATCATCTAGTTCCAACCCCCCTGCCATGGGTAGGGACACCTCACACAAAAACCATGGCACCCAAGGCTCTGTCCAGCCTGGCCTTGAACACTGCTAGGGATAGAGCATTCACAACTTCTTTAGTCAACCTGTTCCAGTGCCTCACCACCATTGCAGCAAGGAACTTCTTCCTCATATCTAACTTGAACTTTCACTCTTTAAATTTAAGCTTATTACCCCTTTTCCTATTAGTACAGTAGCTAACAAAGAGTCCCTCTTCTTTATCCTTGTAGGCTCCCTTCAGATACTGCAATACTGCTAGGAGGTCTCCACTCAGCCTTTTCTTCCCCAGGCTGAACAGCCCAAACTTTCTCAGCCTAAGACATTGTGGTGGGTTGAGCCTGGCTGGATCCCAGGTGCCCACCAAAGCTGCTTTGTCACTGTCCTTCTCAGCTGGTCAGAGGAGAGAAATTATAATGAAGGGCTTATGCAGGGCGAGCACTCACCAATTACTATCACAGGTGAAACAGACTCAGCTTGGGAAATTAATTTATTGCCAATCAAATCAGAATGCAGTAATGAGAAATACAACCAAATCTTAAAACACCTTTACCCACCTCTCCTTTCTTCCTAAACTTGACCTCTCTCCTGATTTTCTCTGCTACCCCTGCGCGGCACAGGAAGATGGAGAGTGGAGGTTGCCATCAGCTCATCATGTGTTGTCTCTGATGCTCCTTCCTCCTCACACTTTTCCTCTGCTCCAGTGTGGGTGCTGCCTAGAGGAGACAGTTATTCACGAACTTCTCAGGTGTGGTTCCCTTCAAGGGGGTGCAGTCCTTCAGGAACAGGCTGCTCCAGTGTGGATCCCCCTCAGGGCTACAAGTCCTGCAGCAAACCTGCTCCAGGGTGGGCTCTTCTCTCCATGGGGCCACAGGTCCTGCCAGGAGCCTGCTCCAGCAATGGCTTCCCATGGGTTTACAGCGTCCTTTGGGCACCCACCTGCTTTAGCATGGTGTCCTCCCAGGGCTGCAGGTGGAATCTGCTCCACCATGGACCTCCATAGGCTGCAGGGACACAACTGCCTCACCACAGACTGCACCATGGGCTGCAGGGGAACCTCTGCTCCTGTGCCTGGATCACCTCTTGCTCCTCCTTCTGCACTGACCTGTGTGTCTGCAGAGCTGTTTCTTTCACATAATCTTACTCCTCTTCCAGCTGCTGTTGCACAGCAGTTTTTTCACCTTCTTAAATATGTTATCCCAGAGCTGCTACCATCATCACTGATGGGGTTTGGCCTTGACCAGCAGTGGGTCGTCTTGTAGCTGGCTGGTATTGTCTCTATCAGATACAGGGGAAGTTTCTGGCATCTTTTCACAGAAGCAACCTCTGTAACTCCCTTCGTGCTAGCAAATGTTGCCATGCAATCAGAATACAAACAAACAATGAAGTCTGAAAGAAAGGTTGTTTGATGTTTGCTAAAAGGCTTAAAAATATGTATTTCCTCCTTAGCCTAAATATGAGTAGGGGTACAAACATAAGTAATCACTTTCTGGAAAGACTTCAGTATAATTTCATTTCATTTCTAAATAATATTAAGTCATTGACACAGAGTATAGTACAATTTGATGGTTTATGTTACTTAGGATTTGCCTTCTAGAAACCTGAATAAGGCCTACTTAGTTTTAATGGAAGAGATACTATTCAGTACAGCTAGTTCAGGGGAAAGCTGAAACTAAGAGGTTCAATTGCTGTACTAACATTAACTGTAAACTATCCCTTTCTCACATTCATTTCAACTCAGCCAAACTTAATCCTACCTTTGTGAATTCAGATATGCTGAAAACTTGACCTTTTGTCCATTTTTCAATTTTTTTTTTGATGGAACATAGGGATTTTATAATGTGTTCTTATCATCATGTTCTTTTTAAAGATGTGGGTTTTCATTCGTTTTCTTAAAAACAGTATAAAGATATTTTATGCTATAAAAATTATTTTAACATGGTCATGAGATAAAAGGTGTACATAAAATTGCTATGTAGTTTGAAAAAATATATTCAAACATTATGGACCTTCAGCATTCCAGTTGATACAGCTTTATTTCACATTGCTGCTGTTAGGATTCATCTGGAGTCTGTAAAATAAAATGAGATCAGTTTCCTAGTACAAGCCTCTGGTTTTTAATGTCAATTTTTTCAACAACAAAAACAAAGGAAACTTTTCTCACTTTATCTATATTTCTTATGAAATTCACAACCATTCACAAGATAATATTTACCCCAAAAGGAGTTGGGTGTTGCATTTTTCTCTTAATGAATTTTGTGTATAAAAAATAATAAATTAATCACAGCATTGCAAATTATATTTGGCAAACTCCACTTTGAAATAAAAACGCAGTTGTGCACTTTGTGCTGAGTACGGCTGTTCTTATCACTGCTGGTACCATGTAGTATCTCAGAGCTGTCATAGCACAGAGGTTACTTGAGATAAATCACTTAACAGCTGCTGCAGGCTCTTCCAAAGTAACATATTAGATACATTATATTCAGGGTAATACAGAGTGAAACAGACTGACTGAATATTCCAGAATCTAAATCAGTAGCATCCTTCCCCTAGTGAAATCTCAGACCTGGCAACATGTCACAGAAACTTGTGAATATCATTCTTCAGTAAGGTCAATGAAGTCTGGGATAAGAATATATTGAACCAGCACAGCAAATATATTGTTGTCATAGACATTTTTTTGCTGCTGTTTTCCTTTTCTGATTGATAGGTTAGTTTTTTATTCTGCTTTCACTGTTATACCAAGACAGCTGAGGATCCTATTCTGTGCATGGCATTGCTCTCTAGGAGGGAGTGGTTGTTATAGGACAAGTCAAAACTGAATCGTTAATAGCCCTTTGATAACTAGAGTCTAGAATAAAGTTAATTTGATGCAGTTCATAACGTTTTATTGCTGCTTTGGGATGTGTGAAAGAAAACGAAGTCTTTTGAAATAAGATTTAATAACATTAAAGCCAAGCTTCAGCTGCTGATTTAACAAGAAAGAACAGATCATAATACATATGAGTAGACATGTTCCAGCATGTCCCAGTACATGCTGGGGCAAAAACAGGGCACATGCATTTCCCCTATCTTGCCAATAAAATCAAGAGAATTTGTCAGTACCCCTTGTTTGCAACTCCTCTGCCTTTATTATGAGCTATAAGATGATTTCAGAGACTACAGCATAGAACTTTTCATTTACTGCCAGGGATGGTTATAAGAAGATGGGGATTTTTATCATCTGGCTTTTCATTTGGCAAATACAGGACAGCTATCCTGTTCCTCAGCCTCTCACGTTTGCTTAAAATCACTTAACTCCTCACAAATTCCAGAGTTCTGAAGGTTTTTGAAGTCAAATCACCTTCTTCAAAATATACATATTCAATGGCCACGTGCCTTTAAAACTAACCTACATCCAAAATGACTTTCAGATAAGGAATAATTGTGGCAAGAATTATAGTTCATGAAGAATTGTTTGCAAAAAGTGGAAAGTGAAAGGTTGTGGAGAAAACACAAGCTTTAAACTGTAGCAGCAAACAATTTGGGGGAAACCATGGTGACTGTTGTAGGGGGAAATTTTAAAATTTATTAGAAAACCAGGAAGCAAGGTTTGGCATGATAATGCTAGTAGGCATAACAATGTTTCTCATATGCTGGAAGAGTATACAAGAGCTTGTGTGCTCTGAGAACACACTTCTTTTTGAATGTCAAAATGTTTTCCTAAGACATGTCATGCAGACATTTGGAAAGATATTAAGATATAAATTTATGTATGAAATACATAGCTAAGCTGCTATGCCTAAAACATAGTTTTAGGCCTAACTGCTTCTCTGAAGTAGTAGGAAAATAGCTCATTATTCTGCCTTGGTTATCAGTCAAAACCAAAAGTCATCAAACATTTTTGACTTAACTTCAGTAAATCTTGTCTTTAATTTGTACTGAAAGAAAAACTAAAATCAGTTTGAAATATTTTTATATAACCCAATTTCAAAAGGGATATTGGAGTTTATTAATAGTTTTCTTAATATGAAGGAGAAGGATGAACTGTAATTTGCAGTTTGTATTCACATTGCTGGGGTTTTATTTTCCTTCTTGAATTCAGGCTTAATAAATTACAAACCTAGAGGATCTGCATCCAAAAATTCAAAAAAAAGGTGGAGAAGGACATGTCTTAATAAAGGCTCATGTAATTTGAGAGATATCCCATGCAGAAGTTGTTAAACCATGAAATTTCAAATTAACATAAAAATAACTCATGGACTTAATAGATCTTACTGGTTATGCATTTCGATGAAGTTCAGAAAGCAGGTTGGATCTAACAAGGAGAATCATTTCTATAAAGCACCTTCCATGCCTCTGCCAGCCATGAGCCTTCACATATTCTGTGCATTTTGAGATAAGCATTGCTTGTGCAGCAGCATGTCTACCTTTAAGAATATTTTGCCATCTACTTGTTTTAAATGAACTTATACAATCTTCTTCTGAGACTTGCAGACTTTAAAATATCTTTGTCAGAGTCCCGGAGCATTCAGATGCACAGGCATTGTGATACTCTAAATTACACATGAAAGACAACTCCGTGTGTGCAGTAAATGGATTCAGAGAATTTTGTACAAGCACTTCAGCACTACTGGAATTTCTGACATTTATTTTAATGAAAGCAATGATCCTCCCTGCAGCAGTGTGTGTGTGTGGGGGGTTATAAAATTTATCTAAGTTCTAACTCAGTTTAACTGACATTCCACTGCTGAACTGCTGGTCTTGCATGGAGCAAGAAGAAGGCATGAGAAATTATCCTTTCCAGAGTAACTGACATGGGTTACCAAAGGCAGGCAAGCCTCAGTGAAAGAACACTTTAAACAGTGAATTTCTGTTCTATTCACCTTTGCTAAAAGAGGTTCTCTAACTCTCCTTAAACAAAACAAAACAAAACAAACATTGCTGTTGAAAGTTTTTGTCACTCATCCGTCTCTGCCTGAAGACTTCTTCACCTTTGTATGTTGAGAGCCACATCAAACTGCACCAGACTTTGAGCTGCACCACTCTTAATACAGTGGGGCACAAGCTGACTGTTCTCTGACTCCTTATGCCTGCTGACTCCTCGTGACAGAAGTGCTGAAGAACAAGGGCATTTTTTAATGGTATTTTCAAATTCACCTTTAAAAAAATGCTTTCAATCTAAAGTATGTAGGGGAAGCATTTCAATGCATTAGGAATTACAATTGTTAAACAAATGTCATGTGATTTCCTTCAAACTGTGAGAGCAAGCAAGCAAGAATCTTGAAACACATATTCTTAATTCTTACGTTATTTTTTACTGATATATCACTGTGGGAAAAAATTCTTCAGCTGGCTTGCCACAGAGGTTTCTTAGGTAAATCACCTATTCATGTAGCTTAAATCAAAAAGCACATGATAAATAAGCCACCAAGAGTTGTAACTAATACAGAAATTTGCAATGACTAATCTGGGGCAGAGCCTTGAAAGTGTATTCTAACATATTAGATTCCTAGCCTGCCCTTGAAAACTCATTTGATACTCAGACAAGGGGAAAAAAATAACAACAGAAAACCACACAACAAAAGGCTCTCTTAATTCCTTTATCTTATTGTTGTATTTTTTCTTTTTAATTTTCAGTTCCAGGAGCATCTTAGGTATTTGAAGAAATATTTGGCTTTATTATTTAGTTAGTGAGTTAGTTAGTTAATTAATGAGTTACTTAGTTATACTGCACATCATATTGATGAAATAATTGCTACTGGACAGATAATATTCCTTACCATGATTTTGTGTGCTTTGACAGTTAATTTTGAGTTATGATTGTTACCTGTGGTATTTTCTATCCAAGATGCAAAGATGACGATTGGAGAGGCAGAAAATAGGTGACATTTTGTTTATTATTGTCCTCTGCCTAGTCAAGTTAAAAAAAAAATACAAACAGCATTTTACTGTTGGAAGTAGTGGTGTAGCTCTAAGCTGTTCATACATGCAAAGATTTCTCCCTCTTCTGCAATTTTTCTGTTCTTTTGCTGATAAGGATTTAGTACCAGTATCCATGCAGCAGAGTACTTTTTATTTGTTTTTCCCCATGCATAACAGAAGGGTGGCATGCTTTTCAATAATATCTTTTCTCATGTACTAAAGAAATTATATGTTTATATTTTCATACGTACTAGTTATTTGTACTCATAAATGTTAACTATGATAGCAGGAATAACCATTTCAAGCTTTGAAACAAAAGCACCAGAACCTTTACGTTATAGCACCAGCAACCCCTACAGTATTAAAATCTTCACAACTGGGCAAGTTGTTCGGAAGGCTACTGTGAGGCACAATATCAAAAGCTTTACTAAAATCAAGAAAAACTATACCCACCACCTTCCACTAGTAGGCTGCCTTACCATAGAAAGGTATCACATTGGTCTTCCCTTTGTGAACCTGTGTTGACTGTGTCTGATAACTGCACTGTCATTCAAACATCTTTCAGTAGAACTCAGTAGGATAGTTCAGTTCAGGCAGTTTGTGTCAGCCACTCACGTACAACTGATAGCTTTTTTGCTCTACAAATAGACACAACTTGTGTGCTAGGCAAGGTTAGAGTAAATTGAAGATTCACCATAGCAGTCAAACCACTTGAAGAAGCAATATCTAAGATAATTTATGTCACTGGGGCACCAGGCTTTGGGCCTAAAGGTTTAATAATTATTACACTGAACTAATATTTTGTGGGAAGATATCTTGAAACATTATTTATAATACTTGGTGGGTTTTTTTTGGTGGGTTTTTTTTTCGGTGTGTTTTTTTCATTTTTGGCTTGTTTTTTGGTTGTTTTTTTTCAAATGAAAACATACATGCTTGAAATCTAGTTAGTTCCCATGTGGATTTCAATTACTGCAGTTTTCAAATGTTTAAAGGCAGGATACCACAGATCCTTTCTTAATAAGATGATTACTTTATATTAATATAACTTTTCTGTTCAGACCATAGTATTGTGCATGTTACTTGATTATGAGGATGGTAAGAGGTTAAAAATGAAAAAGAACGTTTTCTTTTCTTAGGGCATCAGGAAAACAGAAATAATGGCTGTCCATCATGACATCCCACTAGGTCCATTTTTAAATTTTTAACATCTTTAGAGAGGAAGAAAACTAAAAGACACATTAACTTGAGATGACATGTTACAGTCATCTCAGTGACTGCATAATAGGAAATAATAATAAACATGAAATACAAATATTAGCAAGCTGCTAGACTTATGATTAGGAAATGATCCTAAGTGCTTTGCAAACTAAGACCATTAAGATGTCAGAAATCTATTTCAGTGGTTAGTCTTTTGTGATTAGAAGCATTTGTTTACTTCAGTTCTCTGTATTTCTGACTTTCAAAAGTCCTGGAGTTCAGTGGTAAAGACTATGCTTTCTAAAAGTGAGCCAGATACTTTGATTTATGAAAATATTTTAGGAATAAAACAGAAGAAAAATTGCACACCTGGAGGAATCATACACATCAGTGTGAATGTGGGGATGCAAGCCAAATGTCTTGCTATATATGTCATCCTCTGAGATAAGCAGTTTTCCTGTTTTGTCTTAAAGATTAAAAAATACCATGCAGAGTCACCTGATTCACATGCTTAGCATACCAGCACCTTTGTCAATGTAACTCAAGTTAATTTAGACTGATTTAGAAGAGTTAGCATTGTTCTGCATGTTGGATTTGAAGTAGCATCCCATGGATGTTTGTACTGCATGTTGGGCTTTACGATGAAAAAAAATGAGGAAATTACTCTGAGAAGCAAAGAGTTTTGTAGGAAGAGGATCAAGACAAACAAGGTGTCACATGAAGCCTATGTGACACCTTAGTGATGAATAAGCCTTGCTTCAGGTGTAAGTCTTGGAGTGAATTTCAACCTCAACAAACAAATGAGGAATGGGCAATTTTATCTAACTGGTTTTGTGTTTGAATGATCAAAACAGTAAGGCACAGTTCAGGAGTGAATACAGAAGCATTGCTATCAGGAATACAGTTTTAGAAAAGTGAATATTCACCAAGGGTGCCATGGAGAAAGTTTATCAATAAACATCCAGAAGTAACACGCCCTGCCTCTCTTTCTTCCCACCCCAAAACCACTACATGTCTCCTCCCATCTTCCCCCCCTCCCAGTAAAGATTCAGAGATAAATAAACCAATCATTAAGAGCTAAAATAAAGGGGTTGTAGAAACACTGGAGATTTTTTATGCCTTATTTGTAAAGTCAGCTAAATACATGAATTTCAAAAGTATAAATTACCTAATCATTCACTAAAATGAAAGAATAAAATAAAAACTTTCTTCATTGCACCCAACAGTTACAATTAATACTTACTTATTTTGCAGATTGGAAAATGGAGAGGTTTTAAATCTTTATTGGTTTATTTAAAAAGCATATTTTCTTTTATGATTTGAAAGGGACAGGAATAAAAATTGAAGCCTTAGTCAGGCACTCCTGGACTCCAGACTCTCCAAGGATAAATAATACGTTTCTTCCTGAGCTGAAATTATATTCTACCTGTTTTAGGCCTGCTCCTAGCAAAGCCTTTCCAAGAAAAACTTTCTGTTCTGGCAATACTGTTTGAGAATGCCTATCTATAGTGAAACACATTTAGGAGTAGTTATATTTGCTGACATGTTTGAAGGGTGTCTGTAACTACGTTTATGTGCTTACTTTACTGGTGCAGAACTAACACACAGTTGTGGCAAGTAGATATGCAAAACTGCCCAACATAAAGGAAACATATCAAGAAAAGCAAGATTATGAACTACACAATTGAAGCTGCCGTTATGCAAGAGATATCGTATAGAGTACATTTTGTCAGCTGAGATACTGTGATGAGATTCATGATTCAAATCCTAACATTTGGTAATAAGTGCTGCACACTATTTACTTAGCTTAATGGGGTGAATCATGAGTATATTTGGCACACAGAAACACTGTTCAAGGTTTCATCTCAGACTAAAAAGCACTGTAGAAGCAGGAATATGTCTGAAAGCATCCTGTTGGATATCCTTTACTTATTTGGATTGAAAGGCTGGCTTTTTTTAAAAGCAAGCCATCTACTGCTTTATAAGGAGAGAGCTAACAAATTCATATTAAGGGAACTGTGTTATTTTGTAAACATTAGAATACTTAAATGCAAAGTAATATTTTTTTAGTGAGGCCTATATGTATTCTTCAAATTTAGGAGTGCAGTTATAGTGGGGTATTTTGTTATTCTGGTTTTATTTACATATTTACTTGACTTTTAAGATTTATACGTTGTAACCATTCAGTATGTACAGAATTAATACCTTAGTACTTACTGAGACTTTTAAAAGGAAAAGAAATAAAGAACAATTGAATTAATATTAGAAATAATTTATAGCTGAAACACCCTCCATTTTCCAGGAATAGTAATTAAAACATTGCAGGGTTATGAGCAGCATAAACACAATAATAATAATAAAAAAAGTGTACAGGTAAGAACACTGAACAAAAATCTAAGAATTGCCAGACATATTCACAACAAGAATGGAGTTTAAAATAAAAAAAAAAAAACAACAACAACAAAAAACCAAAACAGTGCTGGGTTACTTTTTGTTAAGTTAGCAAGATCTGGTGGGGAAAACGTAAGAACAGATAAGAGTGGAACAGGCTATCCTGTGCTGCTTATTCAGTCTGGATTGCAAGGTATCTCTCTGGTTCAATATTATTGCAGTTTTAAAATCCTATCTATCCAGAAACTTAGCCTAAAATGCGACAGACTGTGACAACTTGCATCAAAGAATGTTGCAGCTAAAATAGAAGTTAATCAGAGAAAGTGTTGTTCTACCTAGACTGAAAAAAAAAATTAAGAAGGAGCTATAGTGAGAAAGTGCTAATAGAAGAGTGTAGGTTTGAGGGAATAAATTTTTACTTTCAGATTTAATATACAAAATATATTAAACTCTAGACTATCATATACTACACTGAAAAACAGAAAATTAGTTCAAGCTGCACTGTTTGTTCGTTGTGGTAGCTACTGTTCAATATTCACTTGCAAGTGTTAAATTTCACTATAATTTAGAATGCATATAAAGTAAAACATATACTTAATATAAAAAGTAAAGGTGTATTGGCATATCAACCATTTTATAAAGATGCAAACTGCTCAAGTTTCATAATGTGAAGACATCTCAGATTGAGCACTGTTGTGAATAAGCATTTAAATTTGTTCACAAATTATGTAAGCAGCAGGGTACAAAGCAGACTTTTCATTTTACTGTACTTGTTTGTTTTCAGACGTTGACCTCATTTTCAGATGGTGCTGGAAGTATTAATGTGATGGGTTAACTTTGGATGGTCAGGAGGTGTGCACGAATCTAATCTCTTACTCACCCTCCTCAGCAAGTTAGAGGGCAAAAATAAGATGAAAAGCTCACAGGCCGGTATCAGGACAGGGAGATCACTGTCCAATTGTCACTACAGACAAAACAGACTCAGCTTGGGGATTCGTATATTTTTTTTTCCCCAATTAATAACAGAGCAATATAGCAAGAAATAAAAACAAAAGTAAAACCACTTTCCCCTCACCTTTACCTTCTTCACAGTCTCGAATTCAGCACTTTATTCCCAACTCTTCTGGTACCTTTTCACCCCCCTGAGTATCAGAGGGATAGAAAAAGGAGGCAGATGGGTTTTGCGGTCAGTTCACAGCAATTCATCTCTTCCACTCCTTGCTGTAGGGTTCATCCCACAGGCTGCAGTTCTTCAAGAACTGCTCTAGCATGGGTCTTTCTCCGTGGAGTACAGTCATTCAGGAACAGACTGCTTCATAATGGGTCCCCCAGAGGCCTCAGTTTCTGACAGAAAATTTGTTCCTGCATGGGCTCTGCTCCACAAGCTTGCTCCTCTGTGAGTTTTCCATGAACTGCAGCTTCCTTCAGACCATTTCCACCTGCTGTGACAATGAGATTCTCCATGGGCTGTTTTCTTGAGTGGATATCTGCTCAGCATGGTCCTATATGGGCTGCTGTGGGACAACCTACTTCACCATGGTCTTCTCCACAGGATTCAGGAAAATCTCAGCTCCAGTATCTGGAACATCTCCTCCCGTTCCTTCGCAGATCTCAGTGTCTGCAGGGCTGTTTGTTTCATTGTTTTCTCCTCTCACACAGCTGTTGTGCAGTGGATTTTAGCCTATCATAAATACATTATCACTGGGCTGCTACTAGCAGTGCTAATGGGCTCAGCTTTGAGAAACAGCAGATCCATTTTGGCTATGTCCAGCATGAGGGCACTTCCTGATGTCTTCTCACAGAAGTCACACCTACAGCTCTTTACCACTTCCCTTGCTACCAAAATCTTTCCACATAAACACAATACAACCACACTGATTTACATTTTTGTCTTTGATTAAGCCTATTTGATCCTAATCTGGGATCTTAGACTAACATTGTTGAGAGATTCACATGAATAGAGGCAGACTTTGAGAATTCATTCCTTCCCAAGTTACACAAGGTGCTGTATGTTAACAGCCAGCCAGCATTTTATGAGAAACATCATTTTAAAACCAAGTTGAAGCTTATTTTCTACCTCCTTCTGTGCAGCTTATTTCCAAGCAACAATACTCATATATGGGAAGCTGAGGTACACAGGCCATGAAGATAATGCTGATTATTATAAGGGGTCTTTCACTGTTTAATCCCATCCCTTGTGCTTTGAGAGCAACACAGTGACATAAGGTAGTAGCCAAAATAGTGGAAATATTCTGGGTTCTTAAAACTTATTACCAGTGCTTCAGTAGCAAGCAAGAAAATTTCTGAGGTTGGACAGGGCAAATGCTGGATCTGACTCTATGGAACTAAGAAAGTATGAATTCGCTAATGATATTAATCTGGCACAAGCATTATTTCATAACAGTATGTAAGTATTAACAGAAATATAAGTTAAATTAATGATAATCATTAATTTACACTTAAATTCTAGATTATGAAAAGTAGAGAGATATGTAGTTTGAAAGACAGAAAAGGAGTAATATTTATAGTAGTAGAGTAGTATTTATAGATTACCACAAAAAAATCTTATGAATTTTGTCACATCAAACTATTCCCAAAAAGCAAGTGTTATGTTATTTGAAAAGGACACGAACTTTTATATCTAGACTGATGATGCAAAAAGTTTAGCTGTGTCCAGTTTGGGTCATTATAGTTGAAGAACTGTAACTTATCCAAAATAAACTAACAAATTTACCAAACATCTTGAAAATACATCCTATCACAAAATACCAAGTTAAGGTTGTCATGTCAATTACGCTTTCAGAGCTATTTCATACGGCTACCAAGACTGGAAATTAATCATGTTAGGAATATGCCACTTGGTACTGAACAATGAAATATTCACTGTGACAAAAAAAAAAAATGACAGGAGACATAGCCAATAGAACCAACCAGTGATGAAGAATATGATTCTTTCCCTGCTTGTCAAGTCTCTTCTACCTGAAGAAATTCCTTACCAGCAATCTTTGATGATTTTTGTGGCCTAACAAAGATATCAAGCTGTTTGTAAACTAAGAGTTCAGGAGTACACAGGAAATCTGGAAGAGCCAACTTTGAAGTTGAAGGGATGTCATCTTTGTTAATTTTTTTGGTGTGTGTTTTGTTTGATTGTTTTGGTGGTGGACGTGGTGGTAGGCTTATAAATTTTGGCATATATACATGCATCTCAAAAATGGCAGCAGTATTTGCAGTATAAAGAAAGTTTTTGCAAAACTCCTGGGAGACAGCTTCTTTGAAAAGATACTTCATAAATATGCCTTGAGTGAGGAGTACAAAAGCAAAAGGGACATGACTTGAGTCAGGCTGCTTGCAATTGTCCAATGTAGCTGCAAGAACACCTTCTCAGATGCCAACAAGAAAGTCCTTGAGAAAAGGAAGGAGTGGAAGCTCTTGTACCTGTGCACTTTTTTTTATGACTCAGACAGCAATAGCAGTTATTAGTGGAAAGCGACTCAGGTTTATTTCTAATTCCTCAGAAACCATTGACAGTTTGTTGTCAAACAATCGTATGTTTTTTAGCAGATCTGACAGTTCCTCTGGGGAAGTTCTGGAGAGTTCATTTAAGAAGAAAAAGAGTGTTATATCTGAGTAAATGGGGAATCATCTGACTCAGAAGCTGATTTGCTTCAGCAACGTTTTCAAAACCTTGCAGTCTTTTTAATGGATTCAAACCCACTAGTGACGTTTATGATAACATTCATAGGAACTAAATCACTTTCACCTAATATGTGAGAAGAGATTTCTTCAATGTGAATATTTTTTTTCAATTTTGGACTATTTCTTAAGGCTAGTGAAGGAAAGACCCTGTATGAATAACTGCAATAGCTTCAGCTTCATTTTTCTAAGCCCCTTTCCCTGTAGACAGTATAATTTACTGTTGAGCAATGCTTTTAACTAGAATAGTGAAACAAAAATACACTGAGTTTGGAACATTTACATTTTGCTAATCCATCATAGTAAAGTCAATAATACAAGCAGTAGCCTGAATTCCTACTAACTCAGAAAGTAATATGTGCACATGTGTGTTTATATGGAGCTGAGCATCCAGAATGTCTGTTTCTCCGTTTCTGAAGTTTATGTCTTAAAGAGCTCAAAAGAGTAAAAATTCTTTCCAGGTGAAAAGGTAAAGGTTCTCTCTTCACATCACGTTCTGATTTATTATTTATAGAATCATAGAATAGTTAGGGTTGGAAAGGACCTTAAGATCATCAAGTTCCAACCCCCCTGCCATGGGCAGGGGCACCTCACACTAAACCACATCAGCCAAGGCTCTGTTCAATCTGGTCTTGAACATGTTATGTTTATAATTTACCTTATTAAATGAATACCTCCCAAGACGGTAAGAAAAAATAAGTTGTTTGTTTACACTTGAACCTTGGTGATTCAAAAAGATAATATTACTAGCACCAATCTGATCGATATAATTTTAAAAACATTTTCAGCACCATATATTTGTATATGTAAGTGCATATATATATAAATGTAATATATATATTCATATACCTATGTAGAAAAGGGAACATAATTTTTAAATTTGCTTTTAGAAAAAAGTTTTAATTAATATGCTATGAATCGTTAAATCAGTCTCAGTGTAACATAAAAGTATCACTCCCAGCTATCCCATTATTTCTCGAAAGAGTTTGAGTGTAGGTTGATTGATTATTGTATCATTCCCCAGGAATTTTTTTCTGTAAATGGAGTCCCACTTATTTTCACTGTCACCTGTAAGACTGTTTATCAGTACAATGCTAAGAATTCATGTTGTAGGATTCATTCCAGAGGGACCTTAACAGGCTTGAGAGGTGGGCCAGTGCAAACCTCATGAAGCTCAACAAGGCGAAGGTCAGTGCAGTCCCAGGCACATCTACAAATCGGGCAGAGAAGAGATTGAGAGCAGCCCTGCAGAGAAGGACTTGGAGTGCTGGGCAATGAGAAACTGAACATGAGCCATCAGTGTGCACTTGCAGCCCAGAAAGCCAACCATACCCTGGGCTGCATGGAAAGGAATGTAACCAGCAGGTAAAAGGAGATGATTCTCCCCCTCTATTATGCTCTTATGAGGATTCACTTGGAGCACTGTGACCAGTTCTTGTGTCCTCAGCATAAGAAGGACATAGAGCTGTTGGAGCAAGTCCAGGGGGAAGTCATGGAGATGATAAGGGGGCTGGAGAACTTCCCATACAAAGACAGGCTGAGAAAACTGAGGTTCTTCAGCCTGGAGAAGAGAAGGCTGCAGGGAGTCCTCATAGGAGCCTTCCAGTATCAGAAGGGGGCGTACAAGGATACCGAAGTGGGACTCTTCATTACCTACTGTAGTGATAGGACAAAGGGTAATAAGCTTAAAGAATGAACGTTCAGGTTAGGTACAAGGAAGAAGTTCTTTACTGTGATAGTGGTGGGACACTGGAACAGGTTGCCCAATGAAGCTGTGAATGCTCCACCCCTGACAGCGCTCAAGGCCAGCCTGAACAGAGTTGTGGGCGACACAGAATCATAGAATCATAGAATAGTTAAGGTTAGCAAGGACCTTAAGATCATCTAGTTCCACCCCCCCCGCCTTGGGCAGGGACACCTCACACCAAGCCATGTCACCCAGGCCTCTGTCCAACCTAGCCTTGAACACCTCCAGAGGTGGAGCATTCACAACCTCCCTGGGCAACCCATTCCAGTGCCTCACCACCCTCACAGTAAAGAACTTTCTCCTTATATCCAATCTAAACTTCCCCCGTTTAAGTTTTAACCCATTACGCCTTGTTCTACCACTTCAGTCACTTTTGTTATGGATAGGATGAATATGCTTTCTCCTGTTGAACAACCAGCTTTGCAGGCAGCAAAGCAAACAGCTAGCCCCATAAGATCTCAGAATTGTTGGGCTGCCAAGGAGGTATTTGCATCAGCTGACCTGAAGCTCACAGTGTACAGGCCTGCATAAAGAGGCTGATGTCCCTAGCATGCCCTCCACACATAAAGCAAATGAATTGTTTAGGAAGAATTCAAAGCAAGATTTGTTATGAGCCATTATTTGCAAGGGCACTTTTTTCTCTAGTGATTTTAAGAGGAGCCAAGGAAACCTTTTAACTTGGGAACTTAGTGGTAAGATATTAGGCAATGTGAATACTGAGTGATACAGAGACAGGGTAGCTTGAGGCTTCCCTGTCCATGGCAGGGAAGTTGGAACTAGATGATCTTAAGGTCATTTCCAACCCTAGCTATTCTGTGATTCTAAGATTTTATGATTCTATTATGGGTTGAGCAAGATTGTCCAGTTGTGATCTGATTGCAATTGTAAGCATGAAGCATTATATTTTCAGGCATTTCCTTTTTTAAAATTTGCAAGTTTTACTTATGAGCACTTTTTCACAGACAGTTGCTACATTAAATATTTTTGTATCTTTACAGTTACGTTCTTACCTAAACTCCCCAAATTAACATAACAATTTACTTTTCTTCTCATACTTATTATTCTAAAGTACCATACCATTTTAAGCATTAATAGCTATAGAATGGAAAGGTATAGGTTGCTGAGACAGAATTCAATTGATTAACCTGATATCATCTTTTGTTGCTGTAGGGACTATCTATCTACTTTTAATATCGTAAAAGTATGCCTCTTTTGAGAAACGGGATTACTAATTCAAAAATACGAAAGTAACCTGTTTTCCTCTTTTATTTTATACTGAAATGCTAAGTAGAAAAATACTGGGGGTATAAAATTAGAATCATATAGAAAATAACCTTTTGACCCAATATTCCTTAATGAACAGAATCTTAAGTATTGTTTTTATATCTAAAGGAAACATAAAACAAAAAAACTTCAAAGATCCCTTGTAAATTCAGACTTTCTACTTAGTCACAGCAGCAACTGCAGTACAGAAGTTAAATTCTCCTGTTGAGATCTGCTCAGAAAGTCACCAGAAATGTAAATGCAAATCTTATTTTTACTGCCTAGTTAGCTCTTTCAGCTATTATGGATCAACCTATTTTGTTATTTCTGTTCCTATGACCTTCTCAGTTGTGTGGGTGATTCAGCTAGTGGTATAGTTCCATCCCAATCAATAAACAGCCAAGTTGTAGTAAGTGTGTAACCAGAGAGGCCATCTTTCAAATGAAACTTATGAACAAGGTTATGATCTCTTGGTAATGTGTAATATAACACAGATCATGTTGCAAACTTGGGAACTTCTTTTCTTTTGCCCAACGCATAACTTGCTAGGACTGTAATCAATACTGAATTTGTCACCATTTTAGATTTATATGGCCCGGTTTTCATGCTATGAATGACACACTCATAATTAACACTGTAATTAACATTATAATTTCTCTATTTACCTTCAGCATTGCTGTAATTTTGCTTGTCTTTTGACTTTACACTGAACCTTTTTCTTTCTTCAGAGCATGATAAATTACTCAATCCATAAAAAAGTGTGTTTACTCTGAAATCTCAGTCAAAATTCAGTATGTGAAGTTATGTTGTGGTTTAGAACCCCACCTCAGTCTCCCGCAGTACCACACACTCCGTTGTTTCCCCCGCCTCCCACCTTCCCATTCCCGGAGGGATGGGGAGGAGAACCGGAGGAATACAACTCCCACGGATTGAGGTAAAACCCATCCAGCAATTAAGGTATAACACAAATCACTACTGCTACCACTAATAAATCAATGTTAGAGGAAATAAACAAGGAGAGAGAATACGATACCACCCACCAAAACGAGCCCAACCCGGAAGAGAGCTAACCCCTCCCCTCCTGGCCAACTTCCAGTTCCCTCCTGAAACAAGGGGAACACAAAATCACAAAATGAAATTTATAAACCTTTAGAATTAGTTTTAAGCAATGTTAAGTTCAATGGCTTTGTAACAGTAGCAGCCACTGTATTACACTTGAAGTTCAGATTCTTCCTAATGTCCTTCTCAGTACCAGAGGATTCAGTAGTACCGTTCTTTGCCCTATTTGTATAATATATATTTTAGTTTTTCAGAGCTGTTCTTCTTTTAAATTTATTTATTACAGTGACACTGGCCAGCTAAGAAGATCAATACATCATTGGGAATAATTGTTAATTCCAGTTCAGATGTATGAATCATCTCTTTGCAATGAATGAATAAATAATTCTATTACTTCATGTTATGGGTTCAGCAGTAGCAGTCATGTTTTCTCCTTCTTGGTGGCTGGTGCAGTGCTGTGTTTTGACTTTCGGGCTGGGAGCGGCTGCTGGTGGCGCATACGTTTTTGAGTTACTGCTTAAATGTTTGGTTTTTGTCCAAGGCCTTTTCTAAGCTCATGCTCTGCCAGGGAGGAGGGAGAGATAGGGTGCCTGGCCTGGGCTGGTCAGGGAGGTATTCCATACCACAGCACGTCATGCTCGGGGAGGAAACTGGAAGTTGGCCGGAAGGGGAGGGGTTAGCTCTCTTCGTGGTTGGGCTCATTTCGGCGGGTGGTATCATATTCTCTCTCCTTGTTTATTTCCTCTAACATTGATTTATTAGTGGTAGCAGTAGTGATTTGTGTTATACCTTAATTGCTGGATTGGTTTTATCTCAATCCATGGGAGTTGTATTCCTCCGGTTCTCCTCCCCAACCCTCTGGGAGTGGGAAGGTGGGGGGAGGGGGGAAAAAGGGGTGTGTGGTACTGCGGGAGACTGAGGTGGGATTTTAAATGATGACACTTCATTGGATTTTTTTTCAATGGAAAATTTTTACTTTCTTTGCAAATAGTAGTTTTAAAGATTTTTATGACAAGCAGTCCTTCTGAGACTATGTTTTTCTCAGTAATAGTATCTTTCTCATATGTTGAAAACTACCATGTAAGATTTTTTATTATTATTCCTTAAATGCTTAAAATAAATCCCTATATTTCTATCCATATTAGGGTTTATGAAGCTTGAGAGAGGTTTTTCCATATATGTGAAAATACAGAATATTTTATGGATCAGCTGGGATATTCAAGGATGAATGACAGAATGTTGTTGGGGTTTTTTTTCCTGTTTTTTCTTGCCTACTTTCATCATCACATAGATAACTCACCACTTAAAATCAGAATAGATTTAAAATAATAATTGAGGAAATTTTATTTTAAGGTGTTAATAAATGTTATTTAATGTTAATAAAAATTTTGAACTTAGATATCTGTCTTTTCCTGAAATTAGCTTGTAGCACTTCCCTGGCTAGGTAAGTATTGTCATCCCGATTGTGCAAATGTTAATCCCAAAGAATGCATCATCTGTCACTAAGTGTTCAATATAAAACCTTGATTTTTTTTCCTTTCACTCACTATGGAAGCAGAGTACAAAACGGTCTCTCTGGCGTGTTCATCAAAACTATGATCTTGCTGATTAAAATGCAGAGAAACTGGCATTTTCTTTTTATCTGCAGTCCATCATATCTTTATTGTTTGAATCTCATTAACACTCTGTTTCTGCTCTCTCTTTAGCATTGGCACTTTTTTTTTTATTTTTTATTTCCTCCACTTACAGGAAACTACTAAATAGACAAACCCATAAATATTGTATATCAATTTCTCAGGCAACTATTCCACAGAATCTTTATAAATATCCAAAATGGTCAGGTTTTCTTGCGTATTTCTTCATTAGACTGTTAGTATAAGGTACATCTCATTTTGACCAGGGTCCAAATGCCAGATTTTTGTTTGTAGTCCTACCATATAATCTTAAGAGCATTACACTTACATTGGAAATAAGACAATAAATCTATTACTTTCTTCAAAATTATAATTAAACAGAAATATTTTAGCATGATGTTGTTTTCAATGATCATCTAAAGATAGGACTAGATACATAGAAGTTCTTTATCTATGTATATGTAAATGTTATGTATATGTGTATGCATTTTCATATTCATATGTGTTTGTATATGCATATGAGTATACATTAGAGTAAACATCACTTTCACAATACTATATCTCTTTTTTTTTGTAATGAATATCCTTCTTTCTTGAAAGAAAAGAGAAGTTTGATTTTGGGGATCAATCCAACTAAATTTCAGAATAAAACTTAAAGAAAAGGAGAAATTATGCATATCCCTCAGTAAGACCCTGAATTCACTACTGAAAACAGAAAAAGGACAATCTGTGTTGAATATTTTTGTAGTTATTATAGTAAAATACTTTCTTTACCTGTTTATCTCATCTTTTGAAAAGTCTAGCATCCACTTACTGCTGTGATTGTGAAAAGCACATATTTTTCAAATCAATACATTTATTCACTTAATGCACAGCTATAACAAAGAAGTAACTATTGATCAGCAAGCTGGACCTCATGGAATTTTTTATAGCTTTTATGCAACTTACAAGAGTCCCTGAAGACCTTATTATCATTAGATAACTAGAGTTAAGGATCGTTAAAGTCATGAGTTTGAATATTTGTCTTTGCAGTCATTTGTGAAGTCGTTTTGTGTCCTATAGTCTTTTCCAAAGACAAAACCTAGCATGAAATATACTGTTATTCTGGATAATTCGTTTGTATGTATGTACATGCATAGGGTTTATACCTACTTCAGGCAAAAAAGTCTTTACTGTGTAAAAGTTCTTGAGCAGCAGGCAAATATAAACATCTTGCAGTGTCTGGCTAGTGAATAAGGGAGTGTGTTACAAGTTCAGCAAACTTTGCATTGATTACTTTTTCTGGAACATCCTTTCCTGTACAGTTTGTCAACTGTGTTGGAAGATGCTGTGTAACATCAGCCAGTACTTGTTGTGCGCGAGTAGGAAAGTAGCGTAAGCAGGCAAAAAAGGACGTAAATGCTTTTTAACCAAGACTGGCTAAAGATTTTTGGAGTTTTTAACTTTTTTTTCCCCTAAGAAATCTGACTTTCATTAAAAATTTTGAAGCTTTATTTTCTTTTTTTTTATTACAAATTAAGCATAGTTTTCATAATATTTCTCCTGAGTATATTTCTTAAAACAAATTTAGATTTTCAGTTCAAATCCAAACAGAAACTAACCCTAAGTATTTAACCCTTAATACCTCTAAGCACTATACAATTGCAGGTATTAAAAAAGTTTTGTGGTTTTGTTAAGTAATTTAGTTCCAACCTTAGTGGTTGTGTAGAAGAGACAAATAATCTGTAGAAGTAAGTGCACTAAATCCTTTAGAGTTATATTAGCAAGGAATTTAATTTTAAATATCCACTTTTGGTACTGCTTAAACCCAGTAAAGTCTCTCAAATTTTATTTCATTACATGAATGTCTGTCACTTGGACTTTAGCTCTGACTACTTTCTTTTTATCTACACACATATTTTTTTGTGTGGATGCTCACAAGATGATAACTAAGATCTATGAGTAACATATGAAAATGATAGCATAAACTTAAGTTTATTTTTCATGATTTCCTACTGGAAAATATTTAGCCTTCAAATTCTTATTTCTGCTATGTTTCTGTGGCATAACATCCTCCTCTAATATTCAGAAATAATAGACAGTAATTGGATCAGAAAAAGTGAAACAGGCAAAAATTCCAGTTTTCTGTGGAGAAAAAAAAAGAAAACAAAGCATTTATTTTTTAAACATGGCATGAATATGACAATTAATGTTTATAAAAAATGAAGTAATTGCATATCCCATGATGAATGAAAGAAGCAATATGGGGGAATAAAGAAAAAAAATCATATTAAAAAATCTAAAGCCCAGAGCAATAAAACTTGTATTTAGGAAACCTGTTTCCTGTTTCATGCTGGAATTAAGACTAGTATTCCTCCAAAAAGAATAGGTGGAGGAGTGATGGGGTGATTTGAATTTCAAGAGAGATGGAGCAGAAGATAAAGTTTGTCATGTCTTATTATCTCAGTAAATCAATACACAGGATCTTCTATCACTTCTGGCACTCCTGAGTTGAATAGAAATATGGCTTGTTGTTTCCTTTTAAGCCAATCATGTGATATTTAGATATAGGCTTTATAACAATAATAGGTAGGTATACTAGATTGATATTGCGGGGCTAACACTTTAACTCACTTCCTGGTATCTCCATTATTGTAAAAAAATAGAAGACTGCTCAAATAATAATACATTTCACAATAATATTTCACAGAGCCTTGCTATAAGGCATTCTTTCCTCATATGTAATCATTAGTGAAATTCATGTATCACTTTCAGCTTAAACAAATAGTTGACTAAAAGATTTTCTGATCATGAATGCTTTATCGCAAAAAACTGGCAAGCACCATTTGACTTCCTTCTTAACATGACTCTAGGCTACTTTTTGCTTAACACTGCTTAAGGTCTTTCTTAGAAGTACCTTTGTCTATGATAATTAAAAAGGGCAAGCAAGATACCAGTAAAAAAATGAAAAAGAAAAAAAAAACCAAAGATAAAAAAGTCCAGACTTCTCCGTGGAAATTCCTAATATCTGAACTTGGCTGGTTATTCAACATTATGACATAAAATAAATAAAGACACTTGCATAAATATAAGTCCTTATGAACAGTTAGCATGGATTCTGTGCAAGAAATGTCCACTTTAAATTCTACTTGACTGTTCTGAAAAGGTGACTAAAAAATGCTTAAGGGTAATTCAGTTGAATTTCCTAAAGTTTGATGTCAACTTAGCTGAACAAAATTTACTGGGGAAAGTAAGTAACTATGATAGGAAGAGGATATTTTTTGGCATATATCAATGACTGTTTAAAAGACAGGAACCTGAGGGTAAGAGTAAGTGGTCAGATGGGAAAAAATGTAATAAGTGAAATGGATATTTTGGTGATATGGATTTTTGGTTTTACAATAAATGCTTTACTTTGAATTATTCCTAATTGCACGATATTACCAGATTCTAGAAAGGCAGATTTTTTCTTAAATATTTTTGAGATTATAATTGATATTTTTACATGAAAGAGGTTTTTTTCTTCTGATAACATTTTTTTTGTCATGATTCTGCATGCTAGATCAAAAAATAAAAAAAGAAAAAGTGAAACAAAAAATTAAACAACCATCCCACATACCCAGACTGTCTTCATTAGGTCTACAAATCAGAACCTTTCAGTACCTTTCTAATGTACTGGAATGCAAAGTAAGATGCCATGTATGGTAGCTTCATGATTGGAAAATTATTCTCCTCTTGCATCTGAGTTACTCTTAAGAACAGAATTACATTGTGGTAAACCATGTATAAACAGAAGGCATAAAATAATTACCCTCAGTTAAAGGGACGTTAGATTTCTGATAGGTGAATGTCACTTCTCTTTCACATCTTCCTCTTCTGGGTATCTCAGTGGTCACATCACAGTGGACCCATACTAAATCCACTGCATTCCTGGTGCTTACCTTAGTTAAGGATGATTCTGTTCATGCCTTCTTATATAAGGGAGGGAAGGTATCTTTCCATGGGAAATAAATATCATAGCCCAGTGAATACCTGGTTCACCTCTTTAAATTTTTTATTATTACCAGTCTTTTCCATAGTATAGTCTTATACACCCTTCACATAACTTCCAGTACTTAAAATATGAAACAAATACTACTGAAGTCGAATCTTTGTAGAAATATAAAATAATAGAAATTTACACATCTAAACATAGTATTCTCTTCTGCTTTGTAAGTGAACACTAACATTACTGCAGTTAGGCAAACACTCTTTTGCTATAGTGTATGACTTCACTAAATGTAGTCTTTTGCAAAAGTATTGCTATAGGCATGTTTTTTAAATTTGAGTAGAAAATTTAAATTTTAAGTAGAAAATTTTGGGTTTCTTATGATACAGTTATGACAGTTATGAACTACTACAGATTACTATATCCTCACAAATTCTCTTTCTTCATAAGGAACAAGTGCATTTGGTTAGCACTGCCTTTTTTTCCTTTTTTTTTTTTTTAGTGCACATCTGTCAGAGTTGCTCTGAAAAAGACATATACTTCAGAGAAGTGTATAGGAATTGTGTCCAGTTTAGACTTTCATCTATAAGTTTGCCAAGAAATTGTGGTGCAAATACATGATGGGGAAACGGCAAAGAGCAAAGTGTGACCACATTAGATATTGAATGTTAGGAAAAGATGAGAGTTTTAGTCTCACAGGCTTGTGCACTTAAGTAGGACAGATAAGAAACTGTTAAAATGTCTCCTTCCCTTGTTAAGGGGGACTTTAGACAGAATTATGCTTACTGACCATGCTTATCTTACACTTTTATTCTGCTTACTTGCCACATTAGGTACTTAGAAGAACAAACCTGCATTAGCGTGTATACGACATATGCTAATTTTTACAGGCATAAATTCTAGATTTTACCAAGCATTCCTCCTGCTGCTCTCTCTTTTAAGAGGAAGCTGTAGCTTATAAGAGTCTAGGAGGAGCAGATTTCCCCTGAAGAGAAGACTTGCCTTTCAGAGTTGGTCACTTCCTTCCCTGAAACCTTTCCTGGTATTGCTTGCTTCCTTCTCTTGAAGCCGCATTCGAATCATCTTTATATTAATAACAACATAAGAAACTGAGAGGAAATCATGGAAGATGTTTTTTCCACCACATACACATATACTGCTACAACTTTGGAAAGAAGTGATGGGGAAAGTAGGACAAGAATCATAACACATCTGTGCACGCACTTCTGTATGTTAGAAAATGACTATAAATGCAGGAATATTTAAGTCAGGAAATTGAAAACACCATTCAAATTAAAGAAAGGAGCACTATCTAGAGAACAGCATTTGTGTAATTGTGGTATTAATGTCCACAGTTTCAAATTAGAAGAGGATTTCTAGAGGATCCATGTATTAATGTTATTCCACATCAACTGTCCCCATTTGTTTTTACATGATGTCTCTGTTGGAGATCCCAACTGCACCATGGTTTTAGATAAGTTTATGCAAATAAAGATTTGCAAAAGGTGGCAGCATTATGCATGTGTAATTGGCTATCTCACATTTTACAAAACAAGTCTGACTGAAGCAGATACAAATTAAAGAGGATTTGTTAGGTTCTTGTAAGAACATGATTAATGGGTAGCTTATCCTGACCCTAAGGCTTGATGGGAGCTGCAACTCAGAATAGAAATCAGGATAATCCCATAATAGTGACACAGCAACAACAATAAACTACAGACAAAAACTGACATTAGCTGATATCATGCTTCATATGTCTACTTTTGAGGAGAAAGGATTTGCTAACAATGCCTACTTAAAAATAACTATTCAGTGTCTTATTAATGATAAAAGAAAGCCCAAATTAATCTCACCACATGATGGGAAAAAAAACAATTGTTCATTAGAATGACAATTAATGCTGGAAGTGGGGGAGCAGACATTTGCACTGTGAAAATATAAGTTAATACAAAAGCAGAGTAAGCAGAATTTTGGTTTAGAATAAATGATTAAAAATACAGTGATGCATTTTCAGGTACAGGAAACACACCTGACAGGTATACTTCTCTCACTTTTGCTTTAGGACTACTCAATATATGTGTAAGTAGGTAATCATCAAACAGAAGCACTGCATCATATCCTTTCTAGTATAACGGAGACTTAGAGTTTGTTGTGTCTGATCCCAGGAGGCTACAACAAGGAAAAAAATATATGCTATACTGTGTAATGTGGTATAAAAATTGAATTTACAGATACAGTGAAATAGAAAGTAAAAGAGTAAAAGAGAGATCTGTACATATCTTCCTTTCATTCTAAAGAGATAAGCAGCTTATGATCACTCTACTACAGATAGCATAAATCAATGGTAAAGTCTAGTGCAAGCTACAGTAGCGTGTCATGGTTTGAGCATGTTTTGAGGGTGTTTTTGTTCAAGGTTTTTTCCAGCCAGGTGGAGGGGGGGAGTCCGGGAGGAAGGAGAGACAGGACACCTGACCCAGGCTAGGCAATGAGGTATTCCATACCATAGCACGTGATGCCCAGGATGCATACTGGGAAAGAGAAGGCTGGAGGGGGAGAGCTTTGGAGAAAAATGGAGGAGAGAGCACGCGGTGCTCAGTCGGGCAGGGTGGAGTGAGTTATGGGTCAGTGGCTGGTGGGGTGTTGTATTCTTTTCACTTGCTGTTTGCTGTATCATTATTATTTGTAGTAGTAAATGGCAGTAGGGGTTTTGTGTTATGCCTTAGCAATTAAACCGTTCTTATCTCAATCCGTGGGGGCTACATTCTTTGGATTCTCCTTCCTAACTCTCCAGGAGTTGGGGGACTTGGTTTAAACCACGTAATTTTTGGTGCCCAACGTGGGGCCCGAGGGTTTGAGATAAGAACAGATCTGAGTGGATTTATGGTCTCTTGTCACAATGCTGATTTATTGGCTGTTAGAGGTTTTTCTCTGGATCTCGCTGTTTCGGGATTTTGCCAGGTACTTTGTGTATGGATTGGATGTGTTTGAGGCTTGGGCTAAAGCTTTTGTTTCACTGTACTTTGTGTTGGAGGCTTGTAATACGGTGGGGCTCTGGCAGCAGGGGGGGATGGACGTGGCCGTGGACTTGGACTTGTACCAGGCCGTCCCACTGCTCTTCGCCGTCCTTGTCCTTATCCTCGTCGTCGTCTGCGTGGAGCTGCGTGAAGCCAGGAAGGAGCGGCCCCGGGAGCTGCCGGCAGCTGAGGCTGCCAGGGAGAGCGGCACGGGGAGCCAAACAGCTGTGGCAGAGCAGTGGGAACAGGCGGGGGAGGAGCGGAGCAGGGCGGTAGCTGAGCAGCAGGATCAGGCGGTGGGGGGGGTGAGTCCTGCTGCCGTTCCCGACCCTCCGACGGCCAAGAGTGTCCCCCGGAAGTTGCCCGCCGACCCCCAGCAGGATGCAGGAGACTACGCAGCACTTCCCAGCCAGGCAGTGGAGGAACCGAGTCCCGCTGCCGTTCCGAACACCGCAGCGGCCGAGAACATTCCCCGGAAGTCACCCGCCAAACCCCAGCAGGATGCAGGAGACCACGCAGCATTTCCCAGCAAGGCAGAGAAGGAAGATCCAGACTCGGGAGAAGAGAAGCTGATGGTGGGAGAGCTGGCAAGCAGGGCAGCTACATCAGCCCCAGTGACAAGTGCAGCAGCATCATCTGAGAGTTCTGATAGTTTTGAATGGCTTTTGGGTGCC
The DNA here is from genome assembly GCF_012275295.1 of Melopsittacus undulatus. NCBI lineage: Eukaryota > Metazoa > Chordata > Aves > Psittaciformes > Psittaculidae > Melopsittacus > Melopsittacus undulatus. The sequence continues at coordinate 32,347,892 of NC_047557.1, read as the reverse complement.
CTTGGGACCTGCCTGCTGATTGTGATGGTGATCGGCATGTTGGTACACACACAGAGTGTGTTCTACCCACGGCCATTTTGTCTGATCCCAAAAGTTAAGCAGAGTCAGGTCTGGGTCTTGTCTAGGGTTAGACAAGTATATAGGAGCACCAGGAGACTGTTCCCAAGGCTGGACAGTCATGAGTGGCAGGGCATGTGGGACAGTATGGCCGGGTATCTGATCCACTCGGCCCCTCCAGTGCTTTGGAAGCATTGGAAGTGGAAGGCAGCTGTATGGAGTCCCCAGCAGCAAGCTGTAGAACTGCTGAAGGGGACGGTGAATGATTTTGAGCCTGGTGGGCCCAGATACTTCAGGCTATCAGTCCAGAGATGCAACATAGAGATGTCTCATGATCGAGGGGTGGACTTAAGAGTGATGGTGTACTGAAAATGTAGGATCTGGGCATGACGTGAATGGTATGGAATAAGGGGTGGATAATGTCATGGTCTGAGCATGTTTTGAGGGTGTTTTTGTTCAAGGTTTTTTCCAGCCAGGTGGAGGGGGGGAGTCCGGGAGGAAGGAGAGACAGGACACCTGACCCAGGCTAGGCAATGAGGTATTCCATACCATAGCACGTGATGCCCAGGATGCATACTGGGAAAGAGAAGGCTGGAGGGGGAGAGCTTTGGAGAAAAATGGAGGAGAGAGCACGCGGTGCTCAGTCGGGCAGGGTGGAGTGAGTTATGGGTCAGTGGCTGGTGGGGTGTTGTATTCTTTTCACTTGCTGTTTGCTGTATCATTATTATTTGTAGTAGTAAATGGCAGTAGGGGTTTTGTGTTATGCCTTAGCAATTAAACCGTTCTTATCTCAATCCGTGGGGGCTACATTCTTTGGATTCTCCTTCCTAACTCTCCGGGAGTTGGGGGACTTGGTTTAAACCACGACATAGCCTAATATCAATATATTACACTATCAATTAAAATCTGAGGAAGAAAATAAGAGCTGTAGTACATATCCCTGGCACCATTTCCAATCAGCTTTCTTGAATATATATCATATCATTTTAATTGGATCAGGCAATAATTCAGGAATGAGCCAACTCACAGCTTGAGCTTACACTGTATGGCTCTATACAAGAGATGTCGAAAAAAAAAAAAAAAAAAGAAGGAGCATGGAAGGGAGTTTATGCAGCAACCAGTGAAGAATGTGCATGTGTAATGGCTGTACCTGTGTAATGGCTATGCGTGTATACTCAGTGCACAGATAGAGAGACAAAGCGTGTACTGGGTGTACTGTATTTCAAAGATCACAATTTCCGATGCATAGTAAGGAAAATGTTCTTATTCTGTACATGCAGCTATTCGATTAATGCAGTGTTTTTAACAGCTACAGAAATAATTAAACCTGTTGACCAAAACAAATCTTTTGCCCAAAAGTCATACTTAAAAAGAAAAAGCTAGATGTATTGGCAAAGGAAAATAAATACCTTTTTTCATTGAAGTGGAACTACTCTGATTTAATGATAGCTGTGGTCTCTCTTCCTTTTGCAATGCAAATGGGAGAGTTTTGGCTTTCATTGATTATCCTTTCCCTCTAAGAAATGGATGATTACATTGAAAATAACAACTAAGCATTTCTCCTAAGACATCACTGAGATGAAGTAGACCTAAGAACATCTGCTTGGTAAACAGTAGCTGTGCTAGGGGGAAAAAATGTCTCCAATAAATACAAAGCTTACTCACAAATATCTTTCAGAAGTAATAATCTCTAAGGTTAGCAGGTAAGTCTTTAACATATTTGATATTACTTAGCCCTGGTGAAGATACCTGAAGTGGGTCACAAGAAATCTAGTGGAGAGATCAACCCTCTAGCAATTTTGTCATTCACTGTGATTTGTTCGTGGAAATCCATTATTGAAACAGAATTGTGGGGCTAACGTATTTCAACACATGAAGGCCAAGTTTATTTTCTCCAACAGAAAACTAAAAAAAAATTGAAATTACCAATATTTCAACTACTATACAAAATCCTATTTAAAATGATCTAGTGAACAATACTTTTAAACAAAAAGTGTCATTTCTAAAATTGAGAGGTTCAGTGAGGCAATAAGGCAAGAAAGCAGCAACTACTTCTTGTGGGTAGAGTACTTTGCATTTATGTATTGTCTTTTATTTTTACTATGTAAAACAGTCTTGTAGAAATTTTAACATTTCTTAGCTATATTATCAGATTTTCCTCTTAAGGGGAATTTCATGAAGGATATTGAATGACAAGGTAGGGAAAAAATAAACTAGGCCTTGAAAAGAATGGTTCATACCCTATTGTTTAAAAAGGTTGACCTGCATTTTTACCATCCATTTATAACAGATGGCAGTTTTATTTCAAAACTGCTGTACATTAAATCTTGTACATACTACTGATTTACACAGCAAGTAAAACATGTGTTAAGTTGGCTTTCATAGAACCATAGAATAGTTAGGGTTGGAAAAGACCTTAAGATCATCTAGTTTCATCCCCCCTTGGCATGGGCAGGGACACCTCACACTAAACCATATCACCCAAGGCTTCATCCAACCTGGCCTTGAACACTGACAGGGATGGAGCATTCACAACTGCTATGGGTTCAACAGTAGCTCATGCTCTGCCAGGGAGGAGGGAGAGATAGGGCGCCTGGTCTGGGCTGGTCGGGGAGGTATTCCATACCACAGCACGTCCTGCTTGGGGAGGGGACTGGAAGCTGGCCGAAAGGGAAGGGGTTAACACTCCAGGCTGGGCTCGGAGAGGGAAAGGTAAGCTGGCCGGGAGGGGAGGGTTGAGCTCTCTCTTGCGGGCCGTGCTCGTGTCGGTGGGTGGTATTGTACTCTCTCTCCCTGTTTATTTCCTCTAACGTTGATTTGTTAGTGGTAGCAGTAGTGATTTGTGATTTGCGGGATCACGGAGAATACATGACAAAGTGGGATGGAAAACCTACTTCAGCCTTGGAGGAACGTGTGGGTGAATTGAAGAGAGGAGCAAGGGCCAAGACATATCTCCCCATGAGAGCTGCAGCTTTAGTCTCTGGTGAACAGGTTCCCAGATGGAGTAGAAGAGCTGATTTTACTCCAGCTCCTGTGATAAAGAAGAATAATCCCTTTCAACACGACTTAGGTGTCCAAGAATGTGACGATGATGACTATTAGAGGGGCCCTGCCTCCAGCCAGGTGGGGGTAGGGGACAATCGTATTTACTGGACTGTGTGGATCAAATGGCCTGGCACATCAGCCCCACAGAAGTATAAGGCTCTAGTTGATACCAGTGCACAGTGTACCCTGATGCCATCGAACTGTCAAGGGGTGGAACCCATCTATATTTCTGGAGTGACAGGAGGGTCCCAAGAGTTGACTGTACTAGAGGCTGAAATTAGCCTGACTGGGAAGAAATGGCAGAAGTACCCCATTGTGACTGGTCCAGAGGCTCCATGCATCCTCGGCATGGACTACCTCAGGAGAGGGTACTTCAAAGACCCAAAAGGGTACCGGTGGGCTTTTGGTATTGCTGCTTTGGAGATTGAGGAAATTGAGCAGCTGTCCACCTTGCCTGGTCTCTCAGAGGATCCTTCTGTTGTGGGGTTGCTGAAAGTCGAAGAACAACAAGTGCCAATTGCGACCACAACAGTGCACCGGCGGCAATATCGCACCAATCGAGACTCCCTGATTCCCATCCATAATCTGATCCGTAGACTGGAGAGGCAGGGAGTGATCAGCAGGACCCGCTCACCTTTTAATAGCCCCATATGGCCAGTGCGAAAGTCTAACGGAGAGTGGAGACTAAGAGTAGACTATCGTGGCCTGAATGAAGTCACACCACCATGGAGTGCTGCCGTGCCGGACATGTTAGAGCTGCAGTATGAATAGAGTCAAAGGCACCCAAGTGGTATGCCACGATTGATATTGCCAATGCATTTTTTCTCAATTCCTTTGTCGGCAGAGTGCAGGCCACAGTTTGCTTTTACTTGGAGGGGTGTCCAGTTCACTTGGAACCGACTGCCCCAGGGGTGGAAACACAGCCCCACCATCTGCCACGGACTGATCCAGACTGCAGTGGAACAGGGGCAAGCTCCAGAACACTTGCAATACATCGATGACATTACTGTGTGGGGTGATACAGCAGAAGAAGTTTTTGAGAAAGGGAGGGAAATAATCCAAATCCTGCTGAAAGCCGGTTTTGCCATAAAACGGAGTAAAGTCAAGGGACCTGCACGGGAAATTCAATTTTTGGGAATAAAATGGCAAGATGGACGTAGACATATCCCTACAGAAGTGATCAATAAGATAACAGCAATGTCTCCACCAACTGATAAGAAAGAAACACAAGCTTTCTTGGGTGCTGTGGGGTTCTGGAGAATGCACATTCCAAATTACAGTTCAATCGTAAGCCCTCTCTATCATGTGACCTGGAAAAAGAATGATTTCAAATGGGGTCCTGAGCAAAAGCAAGCCTTCGAGCAAATTAAACGTGAGATAGTTCAGGCAGTGGCCCTTGGACCAGTGCGGACCGGTCCAGATGTGAAAAATGTACTGTACACTGCAGCTGAGGAGAATGGTCTTACCTGGAGCTTCTGGCAGAAAACTCCAAGGGAGACTCGAGGTCGACCCCTTGGTTTTTGGAGTCAGGGATACAAAGGCTCGGAGGCCAGCTATACCCCAACGGAGAAAGAGATATTGGCAGCTTATGAAGGGGTTCAAGCTGCTTCGGAGGTGATTGGCACTGATGCACAGCTCCTTTTGGCACCCCGCTTGCCAGTGCTGGGCTGGATGTTCAAAGGTAGGGTCTCCTCTACACATCATGCAACTGATGCTACTTGGAGTAAATGGGCTGCACTAATTACACAACGAGCTCGGATAGGAAATCCCTGTCGTCCAGGCATTCTGGAAGTCATCATGGACTGGCCAGAGGGCAAAGATTTTGGAATGCCACCAGAAAAGGAGGTGATGCGTGCCGAAGAGGCACCACCATATAATAAATTGTCAGAAAGTGAAAAGCAGTACGCCTTGTTCACTGATGGGTCCTGCCGTATTGTGGGAAAGCATCAGAGATGGAAGGCAGCTGTATGGAGTCCCCAGCGACAAGTTGCTGAAACTGCTGAAGGAGAGGGTGAATCGAGTCAGTTTGCCAAGGTGAAAGCCATCCAGCTGGCCCTGGACATTGCTGAGCGAGAAAGGTGGCCAGTACTCTATCTTTATACTGACTCATGGATGGTGGCAAATACCCTGTGGGGGTGGTTGCAGCAATGGAAGCAGAGCAACTGGCAACGCAGAGGTAAACCCATCTGGGCTGCTGCATTATGGCAAGATATCGCTGCCCGGGTGCAGAAGCTGGTGGTGAGGATACGCCATGTAGATGCCCACATACCTAAGAGTCGGGCCACTGACGAACACCACAATAACCAACAAGTGGATAAAGCTGCTAAGATTGAAGTGGCTCAGATGGACTTAGATTGGCAACATAAAGACAAATTATTTTTGGCCCGGTGGGCCCACGACACTTCAGGCCATCAGGGCAGAGACGCAACGTACAAATGGGCTCGTGATCGAGGGGTGGACTTAACAATGGATACTATCACCCAGGTTATTCATGAGTGTGAGACATGTGCTGCAATTAAACAAGCTAAACGGTTAAAACCTCTTTGGTATGGAGGACGATGGCTGAAGTATAAATATGGGGAGAACTGGCAAATTGACTATATCACACTCCCACCAACCCGCCAAGGCAAGCGCTATGTGCTCACCATGGTGGAAACAACCACGGGATGGCTGGAAACATATGCTGTGCCCCACGCCACTGCCCAGAACACTATCCTGGGCCTTGAGAAACAGATTTTGTGGCGACATGGCACCCCAGGGGGAATTGAGTCAGACAATGGGACTCATTTTCGGAACAACCTTACAGGCACTTGGGCCAAAGAACATGGCATTGAGTGGGTATATCACATCCCCTACCATGCACCAGCCTCTGGGAAAATTGAATGGTACAATGGGCTGTTAAAAACTACACTGAGAGCAATGGGTGGGGGAACTTTCAAGCATTGGGATACACATTTACCAAAGGCCACCTGGCTGGTCAACACCAGAGGATCTGCTAACAGGGCTGGCCCAGCCCAGTCAGAACTTTTACATATTGTAGAGGGGGACAAGGTCCCTGTAGTGCACATGAGAAATTTGCTAGGGAAGACAGTCTGGGTTACTCCTGTTTCAGGCCAAGGCAAACCCACTCGTGGGATTGCTTTTACTCAAGGACCCAGATATACTTGGTGGGTAATGCAGGAAGATGGGGAAGTCCGATGGATACCTCAAGGGGATTTGATTTTAGGGGAAAACAGCCAAAGAACTTAATTATACGTTGTTGCTTGCTGTGTAATATTTTTATAGTCCATCAACTACATGTCTTCAGGTCACCAGCAACTGGCCCTGACTTCCCTCTAACCATCGTCCCAACAGAGAATGAACTTTGATAGAACTAGATGAGTTCTGCAGTAAAGGGATGATCAATATCGGCAGGCAACAATCCAGCACTGCACACAGACCCTCCTGCTACAAAAGACTATTACAAACTTAACATCATGGACCAAATGGACTCAATAGCATTATAGGGATTGGTCCATGTATTAAGAAATTATTTCTTTCTATCTGTCTGGGTGTATGTAGATGTATATATATATATATATGTATATCTATATGATGGTATATTGAAAATGTGGGATCTGAGCATTACGTGAATGGTATGGAATAAGGGGTGGATAATGTCATGGGTTCAGCAGTAGCTCATGCTCTGCCAGGGAGGAGGGAGAGATAGGGCGCCTGGTCTGGGCTGGTCGGGGAGGTATTCCATACCACAGCACGTCCTGCTTGGGGAGGGGACTGGAAGCTGGCCGGAAGGGAAGGGGTTAACACTCCAGGCTGGGCTCGGAGAGGGAAAGGTAAGCTGGCCGGGAGGGGAGGGTTGAGCTCTCTCTTGCGGGCTGTGCTCGTGTCAGCGGGTGGTATCGTATTCTCTCTCCTTGTTTATTTCCTCTAACATTGATTTGTTAGTGGTAGCAGTAGTGATTTGTGTTATACCTTGATTGCTGGACTGATTTTACCTCAATCCGTGGGAGTTGTATTCCTCCGGCTCTCCTTCCCATCCCTCCGGGAGTGGGAAGGTAGAGGGGGGGTGGGGAAACAAAGGAGTGTGCAGATTTAGTTTAAACCACAACAACAACTTCCCTGGTCAACCCATTCCAGTGCCTCACCACCCTTACAGTAAAGAACTTTTTCCTTATATCCAATCTAAACTCCCCCTGTGTTAACCTGTTACCCGTTGTCCCAGCGCTATGGTCCCTAATGTGTAGTCCCTCCCCAGCATCCATATAACCCCCGTTGAGATACTGGAAGGCTACTAGGAGGTCTCCACACAGCCTTCTCTTCTCCAGGATGAACTACTCCAACTTTCTCAGCCTGTCTTCATATGGGAGGTGCTCCAGTCCCCTGATCATCCTTGTGGCCCTCCTCTGGGCTTGTTCCAATTGTTCCATGTCCTTTTTATGTTGAGGACACCAGAACTGCACACAAAACACCAAGTGAGGTCTCATGAGAGCACAGTAGAGGGGCAGGATCATCTCCTTCGATCTGCTGGTCACGCTACTTTTGATGCAGCCCAGAATATGGTTGGCTTTCTGGGCAGTAAGCGCACACTTCTGGCTCATGTTCATTTTCTCATCAACCAACATCCTCAATTCCTTCTCCGCAGGGCTGCTGTCAATCTCTTCTTTGCCCAATCAGTAGCTTTACCTGGGATTGCTTCAATCCATGTGTAGGACCTTGGACTTGGCATGGTTAAACTTCATGAGGTTGGCATCAGCCCACCTCACAAGCATGTTGAGGTCCCTCTGAATGGCATTCCTTCCCTCCAGCATATCAACCGAAACACACAGCTTGATGTTATCGGCAAACTTGCTGAGGGCGCACTCAATCTCACTGTCTGTGTCACCGACAAAGATGGTAAACAAGACCAGTCCCAACACCAATCCCTGAGGGGCACCACTAGTTACTGGTCTCTATCTGGACATTGAGGCATTGACAACTCTTTGCATCCCAGCCAGTTCTTTAACCACCGAGTGGTCCACCTATCAAATTGATGTCTCTCCAATTTAGAGACAAGCATGCTGTGCTGGATAGTGTCAAACACTTCGCACGAGTCAAAGTAGATGACATCAACTGCTCTACCCCTATCCATCAGTTCTTTAGCCCCCTTAGGGGCTATAGAACCTTTTCAGGATCATATGGGCTCTGCTGTGTCTGGGGAGTGATTAAATAGCTTAGTAAGAAAAAAAAATCACACAGCCAGTTTGTGTTATAGAAGTATTTAGATTCATTATATATTTTGTGTTGTGTGTGTAGGTTTTGCTAGGTAAAGAAATTATCAAACAATATAGTATTTTTCTGCTCACTATTATCCAAACTTTCACAGATAATTTTGGCCCTGAGAAGCTAAGTCTAGCACATATCGTTACAACTTAAACAGAGAACATACATCATTCACTCTCTTTTTCTGCTTTCTTTCAGGGAGTACAAGCTTTAAATTAGAATGAGGAAATAATACCTAAAATATAGAGCAATAATAGGAAAAGGGAAACTTTCTTTACCTATCTGACTATATGAACTAATGAATATTTAAAATAAAAATGTGGTGAAGAGGCAATGAAAATCACAGAAAAGAAGCAACATATTTTGGGGTTTGAGGAGAATAGTGTGTAGTGTGTTATACATCTATGCAGTGCTTTAGTACCCGTTCCTCAAGTCAGAGTTCAACTGCCAAGCAGCACAGCCTTCACAAATTTGCATCTGTGGTAAACAGACCAGATGGGTACAAACAGAAATAGAAAGCATAATATAAAAATTATAAAAAAAAAAAAAAAAGGAAAGAAAAAAAAGGGAAAGAAGGAAAATTAAAAAAGGTTTTGAGTTTCATACCTTACTTTAATAACACTATCAAGCTCTGTTTTGAAATAGATTGGTTGTCCAAGCAGGTGCCTTAAAGGTGCCATCAGGCATCTGAGTGCCAGCCAGGGTCTGAAAGCAAGCCAGCTTGATCACCATTCATTGACAAAGTGTGAGATCCCAATGTTGTGTGCAGGAAAATTACAGATATTATATTCACCTCATGATGAGAACAGCAGAGGGAGCTGTCAATCTTCACAGGAACAAAGCCATACAGTGTCCAGCATCAGAAAGTTGAATATATTGTCCAGTAGTTAGTCAATGCCTGAACATTACACAGGGCTTGGTAAGATGTGTTTAAGCTATCCACCCATACAAATAAATATGGAGTTCCATGATTTCATAGTTTGACCAAGACTGGCGAAAGACCCCATGTATTTTAAAATTAACCCAAATTTATCTACAACTGTAGTCATTACCCATTGAAGTTTATCTGCTTTTTGAATTTTAATGTAACGTAATTCATAATTGTTTTATCCTTCTTTTCTTTTTTTGGGTATTCCTAACTCGCATGAATTTCCCTTTGACTGCTTGGTGCTGTCTTTTGAAGTTATATATATCCTATAATATTTGAAATTCCCCTTGATTACTTATCAGCCATTGGTGCCCCAGGGGGCATGATAGTAAGGACAGCTAAAAGCATACAACATGTCAGCAAAAATTACATCAAAAGTAAAAAAATTCCCAGCTTGTTCAAGTCATGGACTTGATATGAAGAAGTGGGCAGTGAATGGCTTCTCCAGATTCTTTTCCTGGCATTTAGTTGTATTCTTTCCACTTTTTCTCCTCCAGCAACCTAGTCTCAGAAGGTTTTTTAAGTGAGATTACTGTGTCATTGTGTGATGCTTCAGTTACAGAATATTTAAGCACTGCAAAAAGATCATTAAATGGTAAAAGACAGATTTATTCAGTGTCAGCTCAACACTACTTGAGATGTGGTACAAACTACCACTGTTTCCACTTGACTGCTAATTTTCCCAAGGCAAAATTTTTTTAAATCAAGCTCAATGTTAAAGTACATGATAGCAAAACAAGATAAATGTTAAATCAAGTAAAGTCCTCTCAAGAAAAAAAATGATTCTGCATCAACTGGAAAATAAACTATATTTAAAATTACTGCTAACAATCATTTGAGTGAAATATTAAAATTACATTTAGATTTTTAATGAACATAACATTTTCTTAAAAATAATCAAAAGTTTAAACTATCATAGCTGGCAGGCAAAATATTAACCTGGTAATCAAAAAATAAGAATTAAAAAGACAACAAACATTTGCAAAAGCTAAGCAGAAAATTACTACTCTTATTTGCATCATAGTCTCCCTTCTTGACTATACTGAACACTTGCAGGCTTATGAATGATATTTTTAAAGTTAAGGTTAAGAAATGCAGGAATTATTGGCAGATGTGAATTGTTCATCCAATCTCATACATTATAACCATTTAATATTAAAAATGAAAAAAAAATATACTCCCATATTTTTTCTTCTGCCTATTTCAGTGATTCTGTCTGATTTTTTTTTTTTTTAATTTATTGTGTGATTCACCTCACTTGGATATCCACTCAAAACAACAAGGGACAAAAAATTAGAGAATTACTACTTATGTACCCAGGGAAGCAGCTGTAGGCAAGGTAAGAGATTTAATTTCTGTACTTCAGGTTTCTTGAAATTGCAAGTTGGATATGCATTTCACTGATGAGAACAGAACTCTTCACATTTATAAACAATTATTTAGAATAAAATACAAAAAGAAGAAGAAACCTAAGAAAACAAAACAATAGACAAAACATTACCAACCCTCTCAGGTAATATAATCCACCCAGGAGCACAGCTCTCTCTCCCTGTTTTTCCAGTGTCATGTAGCTGGGAATGTACCCAGGCACAAATACCGAAACTGTATCTTGCCAAGGGAGATTTGCTCATATTGTGCAGTCCTGTCTTGATTAAAATTTTACAAAACTGTTTATTTCTAGAAATAAACCAAACAAAAATATATTTTAAATACATTAAATAGTAAAGAACACTGAAACAAATGGGTGTCTCTATTTGTATGTCTTCTTTGCAAGTTAACTCATATCTCTGTTCTCATTTTCTTAGCTTCAAAGCTCCCTACCTACTTAGGCTGCTCAAGAAAGAAAAAAAAAAAATACAACATGGACTGTGAGAGAGATACATGGTAAAGTAAGGGGGCAGGTGAAAATCAATGTGTTGATTCACAGAAACACAGGTTTTCGTCAGAGCTCTGTAGAGTACCACATTGGCAGTCAATAGCTCTAGGCTGTCAGACTTCATTCAGTCACTGTATTCAAGACTGCATTATATCTCTATTTTTATTTTTGTGTTTTATTTAAGAGCAATTTCATGGAGACCTACATACATCATAACAATCTCTGCCATAGATGACACAAAACGAAAAAAGGCTGGAAGATCATCTGGGAATTATTTTCTTGAGAATGTAGAGAACTTTTAGGACTGATAACAGTTCTCTTGGATGCTTCTGTACTGATCTGACACCTTTGCCTGTCCACTCAAATAGTAGAATAGGTGGACAGCTGTCTTTATGACACCACACAATTCTTCTCTCACAAGTGATAGTTGTTGCTAGTTTTGTGTGGATGTCCAGAAACAGTATTTGTGTGGGTGAGAACAAGGGTATAAAGAGGTCGTTCCTCCAAGAACTACCAAGATTTCCTAGGGGAGATAATGTCTTCTGATATTTTGTTGTCTTCCCAGATTACAGATGTTTTCTTTAGAGTAAGTCTCAGTGACGTACCCTTGGTGGTGAAACTGTACTGTTAGGAATTGAAGGATATTATTAGCATCCTAGTTACATGACTCTCTATTCCTGATATTCCTGATAGAAGTTCTGGGAATGGGAGCAAAGTGTTCCTTTCTCCATTGGAAATCGTCTCCTGAAGGAAAAAAAAAAAAATAATTCCCTGAGGGAAAGAAAAAAATTTATTACATTTATTCCTCTTCCAGTTTTACCATTGAAAACAGTATTTCAGGGGAGATATAAGCAACATTGGGATCCTAATCAGAAAGGTGGGCGAGTGTCTCTCTAAAATACAAATTCATCTCGGTTTCAGCACATCATGTAAAGCTCTGTCAGATAGAAGACATTTCCTAGTCAGAGTACTAAGCAATTTGAACTTTCTATTCATTACACAGTTGCATTAAATGATGCTCCTTTTTATAATACTGTCATAAATGAAATATGCATAATCATACAGCCAATTTTCAAGCTGCAATGTAAATTTTTTCAGAAAAAAATCCTTTTTTAGAGAGTTGCTAATATCAGAAGTAAATAAACTCTAATTTGTCCATTGTACTTTTTCTAGAACCATTGAAATGGCTTATTGTATCACTGATAGCATTAGAACTTTGTGATTGTTTTTATTATCAAGAGGTTTTTTATAAGCATTATACATGTAAAATAACTAATTTGCTCACTAGAGGCAATCTATTCTACAAAGTCTGATGGTAAATATATTTTCCTTCAACATGCTTATTGCACCATCTCAGATTTTTAAGCTGACCACTTCTATTTCAAAATAAAGGAAATTTAGTGACGATAAATTAAAGCAACAGTGGACAATAGGGAGAGATGAGATATTCTATATTTAGATATCTATTTTCTATTTTCCTTTCTGCTACAATCTTTTTCTGTGGTGTTGCACATGCGGTTTTGCTCAAAAGTCCTTGGGAGGTTTAGAGGTCTGAAACTACAGCAGGTTCTTCATTCTTTTCCTTCATCTCAAAAACTCTAAAATTACATTAACCTTTGGTTTTTATTTACAATATTTTCTTTAAAGCTATGCTAGGAGAGTGAACTCAATCAATGGACTATTTAGTCTGGCAATATGAGGAGCTACAGAATTTCATTATATTTATACTGAAAGGAATTCTATGCAGCTGTTTCAATATTAAATGTATTTTATGAATGCATGCACATTATGCAAGGACCCTTTAAAAAAGAAGAAGGTTCATTGTCTTTACAGATCATGCTGCTTTCATTGTACAGCAGCCACTTTTGCAAACAGCACTGTCCTTAACACATAACGCCTCTGCAGTCCAGAGCCATGAAACATTAACTAAGGTCAATTAGAAATGTGGGTATTCTTTGATATTTTTTTTTTAATTGCACAATGGCAGTGGCTATTCAAATATAATACACCATTATTCAGCATCTCTACTTCTGCCAGCTTACATTTAGTTACACAATCAAGTGAAATTTTGATACTACAGAAGTTCCTTTGACTACATTATCATATTCTGTAAGTCAATGTTATGAGATGGACACAAGTGCCAAGATACAGATGCTTTTAGAATTCATTTACCAAAATGTTTAAGAAACCATTTTTTTAATTTTAACTTGATTTTTTAAATGCAATTTAAAACCATCACAATAAACAGTATGACCTGGTGTAAACTGTGTCAAACTTGACTTCATTTGCTTTGTTCGAAGAAGTATGCAGGGTTTGCACTGTTATGGGTTTCTTATATTGTAACAACAAAGATCCTTGTTTTTTCATACTGCACAGTGTTCTCTTGCAACTGTGTAGCAGCTCCACTGTATTGCTGGCCACTTTATTGCTAGGAATTTATTTTCTCAATTTTTTTCCTCCTTTTTTCCACTTTTATTTTTTTTTTTAATTTCCCAACAGTCATTTCATAGGGCATTCTAAATCCTGAAGCAAAAACAAATGAATTAAAGCAGTTAGAATTGCTATTTGAACTGGTATATGAGGTTTGTAATAAGATAACATCTATATAATCTATCACTTGGAAGAAAAAATAATTACATTTTTTGAAAGGTCTTCAATTCATATTAGATATTCATAAGCTGAAAAAACTCCTAAAAACTGGCAGTTCAGCATGTAAATCTCAATGTTACCCACATGTGAATTGCTGTAAAATGATGAATAAATGTGATTGAAGCACTTGCTGTAGCAGCTGCATAAATCATCTGCTCTGTCTTGATTCTTGTTGCTTTATACATTTATCACAAAGAGAAGCAAGCTTTTAATGTCATAGCAGAATCTGCAAACACTAGCAATTCCTTAATTTCCTGAGTCTTTCACACGCAGTATGTATATGAATGCGAAGTTCACATCTGAGGATTATATGTATGATATATATATATAATCATATATATATATACAGTGGCAGTATACATATAATAAATCATTTCAGCCATCTGAACATGAAAACTTCTTAAATTGTTAACCAGGGATCAAACAATTCCAGAAGTATGGGTTACATCTCCAAATCCTTCAACTAGAAGTTTCAAATATCAATCTCATTATCAGCCAGCCATCTTGCCCTCATTCTAGACAAAAATGAGGCAAAAGTTTCTTATTTCTGACCTTTCCCATTGCTACTATAGAGTAGTTAAGGTTGGAAAACATCTTTGGAGTGTTTCTAGTCTAGCTTTGCTCCCAAAGAGAGCTTCATTGCACTCATAGGAAAAATAAAGAAAGAAAAAGAAGGATAAAGAAGGAAAAAAAAATAAGAAAAAAAAAGGAAAGGGGAAAAGAAAAAGGAAAAGAAGAACAATGAGTTATTGTATGTATTCTGATTTTTTTTGTTATTGTCTCTTGACCTGTTATTGTGCATCTGTGGGAGCACTCTGACCCTTTCTTTTTTCCTTTTTACTTGAAGACATCATTGTATTCTTCATTGAAATTTTCTTGTGTAAGACTGAAAAAACCCAGCTCCCATGGCATGTTCTTGGGTGTCTTGTGGTCCAGCCCCAACCATTTCACTAGCCTCTGTGGGACTTGTTCCAATACATTAGCATCTATCTCATGTGGGAGAGCCACACACTGGGCAAAGTCTCAGGTTTGTCTCTCAGCTCTTGACCAGGAGGGCAAGATCCCTCCCCAGATCTTCCAGCAGCACTCTAGCTCATGTTGTCTAGAATGTAGTGGGGACTTATTTGCTGCCCAGGGGTACTGCTGCCTCACAGCCAATCTGGTGTTCCTGGAGCACTGGGCACTTTTCTGCTACTCCAGTTTGAATTCCGCCTGTCCTGTTTCAGTCTTTCTTTTGCTCCAGGAGCTGTTTGCTGCTCCTTGTCAACTCCAGCCTGACCTGCTGCTTCATCTGTCCCAGCGGCATTCAGTTCTGATGGACTGCATAAGGTTCCAGCCTGCCCAGACCTTTCTGCATCGGCATGTGTTCAAAATAATTGCCTGTTTCCCAGAGTCATACATATAGTTATACAGGCCTGACAAATGCTGGTGTAATACAGTAGCTAAGCTTATATTTATTTTGTGGATGTTTCCTAAACTTGTCATTACCCCCCAAAAAAAGGATAATGAAGGGTCAGACCTGAGACCTCTCAACCTTCTCCCACTGCTGGCAGAGACCATGTTGTAAATCAACCACAGAATTGTAAACTACATATTTTGGGAGAAATCTCTGTTCCATTACCTTATCTTAAATAAGAGTTGTGCTCAAGGACAGATCATTTTGAAATAGGTATTAAAAACAAGTTTCTGATACCATCAGTGTACTTAAGACTGAAGTAACTCTTCTGCTTTAGCTCTGATGAAATTTGTGGGAAGATGTTTTCTATCTGTTAAGTCCCTTTGTTAGGGAAACAGAAAGCTGTAGGGTATGTTGTACATGTGGTACAATGAGGTGCTGTGTTAAAAATACAGATACTATCTCCATCTGAATTGATATGTTTATATGGAACAATACATTTATGCCAAAATATTTATCTGGCTCAAATCACAGAAGTAGTACAATTGCACCAGTGTGGTATTACACCTGCACTGTAAGCCTTATCTCTTTTTGGTGCCAGTTTCAGAAATCATGCAGATTGTTCAAGAGGTTTTTACCTAATAACTTTTTCTAAATTGTACCATTAAGACTTTCTTTACCCATTTTATAAAAACAGACTGTAAGTTGCTTTTAACTGAAGCTGTAACTTTTAAATTTTCTTGAATGTAGAACCAGAATGGTTTAGGTTGGAAAAGACATTAAGATCATCTAGTTCCAAATTCCTGGCATGGCCAGGGACACCTCACACTACAGGAGGTTGCTCAAGGCCTCATCCATTCTGGCCTTGAATGCTTCCAGGGGTGGGACAGACGCAAGTTCTCTGTGTTACTTTTTCCAGTGTCTCATTGTCCTCACAGGTAAGAATTTCTTCCTGTTATCTAATCTAAATCTCCCCTCTTTCAGTTTAAAGCCATCCCCCCTTGTCTTGTCACCACATGTCCTTGCAAAATGTCCCTCTTCAGATTTCACATACATACTAGGTGGCTGATAAAAGGTCTTCCCTGAGCTTTCTCCATGCTTCGTTATCATCAACAGGTTTTAAAGGAAATTTGTTTTCAAAAATTAGTTCTGCAAAGTGTCAATATAATTTTTACAGTTCTGGTCTCACCAGTATGAGGACATAGAACTCTTGGAGCAAGTCCAGAGGAGGGCCATGAGGATGATCAAGGGGACTGGAGCACCTCCCATACGAAGACAGGCTGAGAAAGTTGGGGCTGTTCAGCCTGGAGAAGAGAAGGCTGTGTGGAGACCTCCTAGCAGCCTTCCAGTATCTGAACGGGACCTACAGAAATACCAGAGAGGGACATTATCAGGGACTGTACCAACAGGACAAGGGACAATGGGTTTAAAATTAAACAGGGGAAGTTCAGGTTAGATACTTATACCATATTTACATAGTCAGATACTCATACCATTCTCTAATGCGAAGGTGATGAGGTACTACAACAGGCTGCCGAAAAAAGTGGTGAATCATAGAATCATAGAATAGTTAGGGTTGGAAAGGAACTTAATATCATCCAGTGCCAATACCCCTGCAATGGGCAGGGACACCTCACACTAAACCATGTCAGTCGAGGCTTCATCCAACCTGGCCTTGAACACTGCCAGGGATGGAGCATTCACTACCTCCCTGGTCAACCCATTCCAATGCCTCAACACCTTCACAATAAAGAAGTTCTTCCTTAAATCCAATCTAAACCTCTGCTGTTTAAGTTTCAAGCCGTTACCCCTTGTCCTACCACTACAGTCCCTAATGAAGAGACCCTCACCAGCATCCCTGTAGGCCCCCTTCAGATACTGGAAGGCTGCTATGAGGTCTCCACACAGCCTTCTCTTCTCCAAGCTGAACAACTCCAACTTTCTCAGCCTGTCTTCATATGGGAGGTGCTCCAGTCCCCTGATCATCCTCATGGCCGTCCTCTGGGTTTGTTCCAACAGTTCCATGTCCTTTTTGTGTTGAGGACACCAGAACTGCACACAATACCCCAAGTGAGGTCTCATGAGAGTACAGTAGAGGGGCAGGATCACCTCCTTCGACCTGCTGGTCATACTTCTTTTGATGCAGGCTAGGGTACGGTTGCCTTTCTGGGCAGTAAGCACGCAGTGCTGGCTCATGTTCATTTTCTCATTGACCAACACTGCCAAGTCCTTCTCTGCAGGGCTACACTGAATTTTCATTTTGCCCAACCTGTAGCTGTGCCTGGGATTGCTCCCACCCAGGTGTAGGACCTTGCACTTGGCATGGTTAAACTTCATGAGGTTGGCATCAGCCCACCTCACAAGTGTGTCAAGGTCCCTCTGAATGGCATTCCTTCCCTCCAGTGTATCAACCAAACCACACAGCTTGGTGTCATTGGCAAACTTGCTGAGGGCACACTCAATTCCATTGTCCATGTCAGCGACAAAGATGTTAAACAAGACCGGTCCCAACACCAATCCCTGAGGGACACCACTTGTTACTGATCTCCGGCCGGACATTGAACCGTTGACCACAACTCTTTGAGTGCGACCATCCAGACAGTTCTTTAACCACCGAATGGTCCACCTATCAAATTGATGACACTCCAATTTAGAGACAAGGATGTCATGTGGGACAGTGTCGAATGCTTTGCACAAGTCCAGGTAGATGACGTCAACTGCTCCACCCCTGTCCATCGCTTTTGTAGCCCCGTCATAGAAGGCCACCAAATTGGTCAGGCAGGATTTCCCCTTCTAAAGCCATGCCGGCTGTCACCAAGCACCTTGTTGTTTTTCATGTGCGCTAGCATGCTTTCTAAGAGAATCTGCTCCCAGATTTTGCCAGACACAGAGGTGAAACTGACTGGTTTGTAATTCCCTGGGTCATCTATTTTCCCCTTCTTGAATATGGGGGTTATATTTCCCTTATCCCAGTCGTCTGGAACTTCACCTGTCTGCCATGATTTTTCAAATATGATGGGCAGTGGCTTTGCAACTTCATTCACCAGCTCCTTCAGGACCCGTGGATGGATTTCATCAGGTCCCGTGGACTTGTGTACATTCAGGTTCTTAAGATGGTCTTGAACCAGATCCTCTCCTACAGTGGGCCCAAGGTCTAGGTTTTCACAGTCCCTGCATCTGCCTTCCAAGACTCGGGTGGTGTGGTCAGAGGCTTTGCCAGTGAAGACTGAGACAAAGAAGTCATTCAGAACCTCAGCCTTCTCCAAGTCCTGTGTAGCCAGTTCTCCCGAAAGTTTCCGGAGGGGGCCTACATTGTCCTTAGTTTGTTTTTTAGCCTCTACATACCTATAAAATCCCTTCCTGTTATCTGTAACATCCCTAGCCAAGTTTAGCTCCAACTGGCCCTTTGCTTTCCTAACCTGGTCCCTAACTACCCTGACAACATCCTAGTATTCATCCCAGGCTCCCTGTCCTTGCTTTCACCTTTTATAAGCCTCTTTTTTCCTGTGAATTTTTCTCAGCAGCTCCTCATCCATCCAAGAAGGTCTCCTGTTCCTCCTGCTGCACTTCCTTCTAGTTGGGATGCAACACTCCTAAGCTTGTAGTAGGTGATCCTTGAATATTAACCAAGAGTCTTGAGCCCCCTTGCCCTCTAGTGCTATATCCCATGGAAACTTGCTAAGCAGGTTCCTGAAGAGGCAAAAGTCTGCTCTCTTGAAGTCCAGGGCAGTGAGCTTGCTGCACGCTCTTCTCACTGTCTTGAGGAACTCAAATTCGACCGTCTCGTGATCACTGCATCCAAGTCTTCCCTTGAGAGTCACACTTCCAATGAGCCCTTCCCTGTTGCTGAGCACGAGGTCAAGCAGGGCATCTCTCCTCGTTGGCTCCTCTATTGCTTGCAGAAGGAAGTTGTCTTCCACACAATCGAGAAACCTCCTGGGTTGCTTGTGCCGGGCGTACCCTCACCCCAACAGATGTCAGGGTGTTTGAAGTCTCCTATGTGAACAAGGGCCTGTGAGCGTGAGGCTTTTCCTCTTTGTCTGTAGAGTTCTTCATCCACAGGTTCCTCTTGGTCAGGCTGTCTGTAACATACCCCCACAGTAATGTGTGCCATCACCAATTTCCCCTTAACCCTGACCCACAAACTTTCTGTTAACTGATCACCTGTCCCCAGAGAGATTTCTATACTCTCCAGCCTATCCCTAACATAAATAACAACTCCCCCTCCCCTCGTACCGGGCCTGTCTTTTCTAAAAAGCCTGTAACCTTCCATTCCAACACTCCAGTCAAAGGAGCCATCCCACCATGTTTCTGTGATGCTTATTATATCAGAACCCTGTAGATGTGCCCACATCTCTAATTCCTCTTGTTTATTCCCCATGGTACGGGCATTTGTATAGAGGCATCTGGTCCGAGCTCCAAATGAAGCTAGGTCTGTGGCTGGAGTGGCTAGAATATCACTACATTGCTCCGAGCTTTTATTATGGGTGCTGGCAGCTGACTGGGTGTGTTGGGATGGAATGATGCTCCCCTCCCCCAACACATCTAGTTTAAAGCATCCTTGACAAGTCTGGCAAGCCTCGCAGCAAAGCCGCTCTTCCCTTTCTTTATCAAAGGAGCTCCACCAGCCCCCAGTAGGCCTGGCCTACAAATTTGGGCCCTATGTTGAAGGCACCCAAACCCTTGACTATGACTCCACTCTTTTAACCATTTATTAACCTGTCCAATCCTCCTAGCCTTTGGAAGGTCCTCCCTTGTGTCTTGGAGAATTGTCGAAAAGACTATCTGAGCTCCAGAACCACCCCTCTCAGGGCTCTGTAGTCCTTCTTTATACTCCTCAGGCTACTACTATCTATATCCCCAGCACCCACATGTATCACCAGAAGCGTGTAACAGTCCGTGGGACTTACTAGAGCAGGCAGACTCTCCGCAACATCCCTGATCCATGCCCCAGGTAGGCAACACACCTCCTTTGCAACCGGGTCAGGCCGACAGATGAGCGCTTCTGTCCCTTTCAAGGCAGAGTACCCTACTACTGCAACCCACTGCTTTTTCCTGGCGGCACCAGTAAAGATCTTCTGTACTAGTGCACTAGCCCTCTGCTTCTGGTGCAAGTACATTTCCTCATCAACCCCCTGCAGGACAGCAAAGCGGTTCTGGGTGGGTACAGCAGATTTAGGAGGAAGCCCCTTGCTTTTAATTGCTCTCTTCCTCCTTTGGTTGTTTGGTTTTTTTTTGTTACCAATTCCCAGCTTCTCTGGTGAACAGTCTCGTTATTTCCTCCATGGGTTAGAGGGAAAGCTTGAGGCCCCTTCACTGTATGGGCTGGAAGCAAGCAGTCCTGTTTCCTCTCAGCTTCCCTGACATCTTGCAGCTTACTGACAGCATCCCGTAGCTCAGCCACCTGCTGGAGGAGGACCTTCATCAGGGAGCAGCGAGCGCAGCCCTGCCCATTCTGCACCTTTCCCTCACCAGACCAGTGCAGGCACTCTCCAGACACCGAGTTCCGCACCGCAGCCTCCCTTCTTACTGGCTCTGTCTGGGTGCCTATGCTGGCCACGACCTGGGCAGCCAGGGCAGAGCTCCCAGACTGGACCCTGGTCATATGGCAAGTGCTCACCATCCCGCTCGCCTGCCCGCACAAACTGCCGCACAGACTGCCTCCACTCACTTTGTTTGCTGCTCTTCCTGGGCAGGTTTTTAACCACTCACAGTTGGTGCCACTCCTCCTGTCTCCGCCCCCGGGGAGTCACCTCCTTGCTGTAGCTGAGCTGCCGGCTCTTGGGCAAGTCCTGTCGAGGACTTGAGGCTCCCTCCTCAGTGGCTCTTGTCACTCTGAGGTGTGGCTCCTGGACGTTGATCTCCTCCCACTCCGCTCCACTGTTACAGGCATCCTCTCTCAAGCTATTCCCCTCAGCAAGTGAAGTCAAGGCTGGTCAAGCATGACTCTAGCATATAGGGCAATTCACACTGGATATCCACGGACATTCATACTCACCAAATGATTTAGCAAAACCTGTCACAGGGCTGGAGCTCAACGCTGGTATTCCAAAAGCCATTTTTAACACTCACTACACAGCGTAAACGGCTCTGTCCTGAATAAACCTGATTACATAGTTCCATTGATGGCAAAGTCTACTCACTTCTTTCATGCAGACCATATTCATCATTGAAGATTCTCAGTTCGTAATGTATCTAATTTTTCCACAATTTTTAATCATTTTCTGCCAGGCAGTTTCTGCCTGTCTGACATCACATGTTCAATAGTCTACACAGTGTAACAGGGACCAGTACTTTCTCAGTTGTTCTTTTCCTGCTCAGAATGGATTTGGATTAATTTATCTGAAGCCTTTTATATGTTTTTCTTTGTGAGACTGTTCATGTTTAATCCAGTTCATCTGTACTTGTTGTTTTATTCTTTTTCAAAGCTCACTGTAGAACATATGCTTGTGAATGACCAAACTCCACAGGAATTTTTAAATTTCTTAAGTGGGGTAGTTGAGGCTTCTGGAAGGACAGACTTCTTTTTGCACTGAGCTTTGAATAAAGACTTCCTCTCCCAGCAAACAAAGGGATCTTCTGTTCCAGTGCTGGCAAGATGTGCAGTACTTTTGCTGAGATACTGTTAAGCCAAACTGATGCAGATACAATCGAAGAAAGCAAAAAAACAAACAAACAAAAAAAAACCAAAACACCAAAACAAAAGAAACGAAACAAGACAACAACAACATAAACAACACAAAACCCCAGAAGAACATACAGCATTTTTCAAATTTATCAAGTTGCTTAAAATTGGAAAATTGTAACTGGAAGAAGTATTTCACCAAGTGATTTGCAAACATTGTGCAATTCAGTAACTGCGAGTTTGTATTCAGAAGTAGTCTCAATTATATATTAATTGTAGTTGTTAATAAAACAGTTTTTTATATTATATATTTAATCATATATTAAAAAAATGTTGTTTTCCAATATTTGGCTGCTTATGCAACTGATCAAGTAATGTTGATCAATTTAGCTGAAGGATGACAGCAAAAATTGACTCCGTAATGTATTAAGCAAGTGCTTTGCAGTTTAAACTGTCTCTAATCAAAATACTTACTTCTGAACTCTGTTGCTTAAGTCCTCCTATTACTCAGTCGTATTAGCCTGAACTCCAGTAGGAAAAGAAAAATAAAACCTATAGTTGTCTCTTGCTTCATAGTTCCTTGATTGTTTCTTTTTGTAAGTGGCAAAAACGAGTTTAAGCTCATGAATATTAACAGGTTTGAATTCCTCTTTCCTTATCCCGATTCAGACAGCATGTATGTAAGTTTAAAAGATTCTTGCATAATTTCTTTTATAAATATTCCACACTACAAACAGTTACAATCGGGTTAAGCTCTCAAGTCTTAATTAACTTGAGACGGTCACTTGAAATCTGTGGCTCTTTTTTTAGGTGTGTTTTAAGTTTATAAAGCCTTATATAATAGCTCCAGCTACCTCTTATTGATGAGTGTTTCTGAATGAGCCATAGTAAAATGTCTTAAGTGACTGCAAAAGAAAGAGCTTCTTTAAATATGTAGAAAAGCTGGAGTTTGAAAGTTGAGCCATGCAGTCTATAACATAAATATTCTTCTGTTTGTCTCATTTAACATTACAGGAAAACTTTTTTAAATCATTTCTTCATTTAAAACAAATTCACTATAGTATAATTAATGTAACATAATTAATAGGATACGTAAAATTCCCAGTATGGATGTGAATGATAAAAATATTGTGAAAAACATTCATAGAGCATAATAATTTGGTTTATATTTAGTAAAATTTCATTAGTGTGTATACATGTCAGCAATAATCTGCATATTTAAAAGATCTAAGTACTCATAGACATGATCAGCTGTGATGCCTCTAGTGATAAAACAGCAAAACTATCTCAAAATAGTGTTAACGATTTGGTGAAAACCTGACAAAAAGCTAGAAAGGTCAGAGTTATAGGAAGAACATCTTCCCTTGGGTCACTCTATGAGTGCTGTATATGTACTTCCTAATTGAGAAATTTGGAAGAGATGGTGATCTAGCATCCCTTCTCTTGCAAACATACTCAATTGTATCAAATTCAAAGGTGTAGGATTATACTCACTTAGATAAGAAATGCTAGTGAAAGGAAATCGTGACTGTGGACGGTGCCCTTGTATGCAATTGAAATGTGAATTTTGAATCATATTATTATGCCTGGCAATATTTAATCCTGGCTGGATTATTTAAAAAAAAATGAAAAGAAAATGTATTTTGGCTTTAGTTGTAGAATTTTATCAAGAAATATCACGAACCAATCAACCATTTTAAGCTGTGAATGTTACATAGACAATATCTTAGATTGTGTTTATGGATAACACGTAACTTTAATTAAATAACTTTCATAACTTTCATTAGATTTTTTTAAACAAAAAGAAAGAAGCAAGATTAATTTTCATATTGCTTGCAACTGTTTTTTTTTTTAAATTCTTTGTCTTAAATTTATATATATTTATTAATATGGCTAGAGAGCTCAGGCCATCCCTAAAGACTAGCAATCTACAACCTCTGCAGCCATGGTAAAATTCTTTTTTCTGAATATTTCTGGGATTTCTTATAACCAAAGAGATCAGAGGCCAGACCAAAACTCTCAATATTTCTTTTACTTTATGTCTTCCTGTTCTAATGGTAATGCTGATACTGGAGCTGTTGTCACGGGAGGATAGCAACATTATGTCTCTCAGAGCCCCTGGCACTATGCCCTATGTACTGCATTTTTAAAATAAACTACACATTTTATATTTACTTGACTCATCAGGATGTTATATCAGACACACTTAATGTCAACATTTTTTTATGTGCTGTGATATAAATGTTAACAGAATCAGGTATGATGTAACACCTTCTTATTGGTGAAAATGGAAAGAAAAATGTTCTTAAAACTCATATTTATATAAAAATATTTAAAAACCCCAAACCAAAAGAAGAACAAAACCACCCACTACCACCCCACCTCCCAGCACCCCCCAAAAAACCAACAAAGAACAGGACAGAACATCTTCAAACATGGGCTGAAACAAAAATAAGCTTCTGGAGATACACAATCCACATGGGGGTAACATGGACTTTTTATCTACAGAACATAAGAATGAGGGGGGGGTATCAGAACTCTACTATTACATCTCAGATGAAGTGACAATGGTATTATCATGCTGTTTTAAAGGCAATAATCCAGTTGTGAGCTGGATAACTTATCATGCAAAATACACATAAACCAGGATTTCAAGTAAAGCATTAGGAGGTTTTTGATAGCATTATTATGGGTATTTTAAAGAAAGCTTTTTTATTTTTTTTTTTTAAACCAAGCAATTAGCAAAGGAAATATATGACAGATCATGTGAAAAGAAAGATCAGTGAATTACAGTAAAGGTGATGATACTTACTTAGGCGTTAGTAGATTTCTCTGTTTTCAAGGTGAATGAACAAATGATGTGTAGCAAAGGAAATCTTACAATAGGAATAAAACTTGTAGCCTGATGATTATTTTTAGATCCTTCTCTGCTAAAGGCTGTAACACTCAGAATCCTTATACCTATTGTATAATCATATAAGCTTTCCGAAAGGATTGAAAATTCTGATTACTAAAGGAATTTTGTTTCATGAAATCATTCAAGTATATTTATCCTCTCCCTTCTTCCCAGTTACTCATTGCTGTAAAAACCCAGAGCATTTCAAAACCTTGAAAGTTTGTTAGAATGGGATTGCAAAATGTAAAATTATATTGATCCTAAAAATGGGATTTTCTGGCCAAAAGAGGCTTTCCTGTAGTCAGAAAGCAAGACTAAACAGAACACCTACAGTATTTTCCAGCAACTATTATTCTTGTATTGGTAGATAGTTTCCCAAGAAAAACGGCAACTACCAAATGGTGATAATGTAAAACAAGTGTTTAGTAAGCCGCAGCATTGAAAAATACATATACTGACAAAAACTACAGGATGAACAAATAAGAAGAGCCAATATAGCACAGAACAAAATACAAGTCTGAACCACTACATGGTTAGACAAGATGAATTATATTCTTTTCTTTGATGTGTAAGTTATTACTGCGGCAACCTAAGCCATTTAAGAATAAATGTTGAGAGCATTTCAATAATTTTTTCTCAATTCCAGAATTAAAGTGTATTAGTGAAACTAATGATAATGTTAAACTTTCAGTCATGTACTCCTGCAGCTCACATCTGTACACTTTAAAGAGAGTGTCTTCTAACTTTATAACCAGTATTTTTATCTAACATAACTTCTTCGCTTCCTCAAAGTTTATTATGTTCTGCTTATCTGAAGTCACTTAATTTGCTCTCTAGGCTTTCACCCTGTGCTTACAAAGAACAGAATAAAACCAAAAATGCCAGTAACCAGACCCAGCTTCAACCAGTGTATTTTTTAATGTCCCAAAAGGAAGGCAAAAAGGAGAGGCAGACTCTACACAGTGTTTCTCCAAAACCAGCAAAACTGAACAGGCCATTTGTGTGGAAAAGAGATTCCAAAATCCAAGTCTGTCATGGGGTAACCTTTTCTGAGAAGGCCCCAGCAGGAATGCTTCTGTCTCAGTGTACTATGGGCAAGATGTTGATCCTTCAGATCATCTTACCCCAGACCACACAGCCCCTTTTAGTTTAAAGCCATGAGGAAAGAAAGATTGCTTTCTGATTATCACTTCTAGGGCTCAGAAAATTTAGGTTAACCACTCTGCCAAAAACTTCCAAACAACTTCCCATACCGTGTGCAGTTCTTAGCTTTTAAAAGGGAAATGACTAGTGTTCACTCAATTACAGATATCTTGAGGGCATCAAATAAAATTCCATCAGTTACTGAAGGTCTGTATAGGTTTTTACACAGAAAGAACAAGTTCCTCACAGTCAAACATCAGTCTAAGTCTGAAGACAGAATGAATACTGTGAAGGTATTAGTTCTTCCCAGCTTTCAGTTTTATTGGTCTCTTAAGTAACCAAAAACCTGAGATTCTTCATGGTATTTTCTAGGTTTTTATTTCCCAACTGTTCCTTTGACTGATTCATTTAGGCTCTTAGATTTTTTGGAACTGAAGATAACAATGCCAACTTAGCCTATGAAGCAGAGTGAATTATGAAATATGTTAATGGCTCTCAGCTTAACCACAATTACACATCATACACTTACACAAAAACATGTTCACCTGAACTGCAGAAATGCCTTTTGATAGTTTGTTACAAGCTTCATAGCAATGTGAAATTTGGTTCTCCAGTGACAATCAGCATCTGTTATCAAAATTCATTTATATCATATTCACTTACTGTGGTGGTTTAAACCAAATCCTCACAGTACTCTCACTCACTCCGCCCCCCTTGCTCCCCCAACTCCCGGAGAGTTAGGAAGAAGAATCCAAAGAATGTAGCCCCCACGGGTTGAGATAAGAACGGTTTAATTGCTAAGGCACAACACAAATCACCACTACCATTACTACTACAAATAATAATGATAAAGCCAATAACAAGTGAAGAGAATACAACAACCCACCAGCCACCGACCCATAACTCACTCCACCCTGCCCGGCCGAGCACCGCGTGCTCCCTCCTCCATTTTCCTCCTGAGCTGCACCCCTCCAGCTCCCTCTCCCAGTTGCATCCTGGGCATCACGTGCTATGGTATGGAATACCTCATTGGCTAGCCTGGGTCAGGTGTCCTGTCTCTCCTTCCTCCCGGCCTCCCCTCCTCCCTGGCAGAGCACGTGCTCAGAAAAGGCCCTGAACAAAAACACCCTCAAAACATGCTCGCTATCAAGCAACTGTTCCCAGCCCAGAAGTCAAAACACAGCACTGCACCAGCTACAAGAAGGAGAAAAATGACTGCTACAGCTGAACCCATGACATTCATATATTAGCTATATATTCACTTTACACATTCATTCAGGGTTACTTTATTGTCCTCCCAATGTCATTGAACATCAATTAGAGCTGGGAATACATTTGTAATTTTGATTTTATTAACTAATTGGCTTTTTGATTTTCTCCTAATGTAACTGTTGCAGCAATGTTATTGATAATTATGATTATAACACCACAATAGAGAGTGGGATTATAAGACGTTCCTGAAATCTTCTCAGAAGTGAGGTTCTGCAGAACCCGAGTGCTTATGTGCAAGAGCCATTGAGAATGTCCAAGTACTCTTTCTGACTGACATTTTCTTTAATTTCTTCCAATATTATTTCTATTAGTTGGGAGTTATGTGGTTATGCATTCATTGAGACATTGACTTAGTTGTTCGTAAAATAAATGTGTGATGTCTTTTTACAATAAAAAGGTAAGATGTCAAATGGAGATAATTTCCTATAATAACAGACATGTTGAGTGCCTAGATAAAGAGCTTGCCTTCATTTAAGATCTGTAATTCTTTATATGACTTACATACTGAGTTAGAAAGGTAGTTTCTTTCTGTGAAGTACACTGTTGATATTTTTTCTTATTGTTGTTACCTGAAGGCTCTTCTTTCTAGGAATTTTTTAAGCTACATAAGCCACTACAAAGGGACATATATGCACACACATAACATTCTATATAATAGCAAATACTTGGCTCAATAGTACTAAAGTCCCCTACAGTCATGTACAATTAGCGTAAAACAGTATGCTTGCTAGCACAGAAAGAGAAGTGGGCATATTAGTCCTCATTATAGCTAAAAAGAGTACATTCTGCCAACTCCTATTCATTGAATCATGGAGTTAGAATGGATTATGTTAGAAAGGACTTTAAGGTCATCTAGTTCGAACCCTGCTGACACAAGCAGGGACACCTCACACTAGATGATATCACTCCAGGCCCTGTCCAGCCTGTTCTTGAACACTCTCAGTCAGTTGCTGAGGTGAGTAGCTTGAGAGAGGATGCCTGCAACACCGGAGCGGAGCGGGGGGAGATCAGCATCCAGGAGCCTCACCTCAGAGCGACAAGAGCCACTGAGGAGGGAGCCTCAAGTCCTCGACAGGACTTTCCCAGGAGCTCAGCTCAGCTCACGCGAGGAGCTGACTCACTGGGGGTGGAGACAGGAGGAGTGGCACCAGCTGTGAGTGGTTAAAAGCCTGCCCAGGAAGCACGAGCAACCAGGAGTGTGGCGAACAGAGCAGGAAGGCGAGCAGGATGGTGAGCACTCGCCGTATGACCAGAGCCCAGTCTGGGAGCTCTGCACTGGCTGCCCAGGTCATGGCCAGCGTAGACACCCAGACAGAGCCAGTAAGAAGGGAGGCTGCGGTGTGGAACTCGGAGTCTGGAGAGTGCCTGCACTGGTCTGGTGAGGGAAAGGTGCAGAATGGGCAGGGCTGCGCTCGCTGCTCCCTGATGAAGGTCCTCCTCCAGCAGGTGGCTGAGCTACGGGATGCTGTCAGTAAGCTGCAAGATGTCAGGGAAGCTGAGAGGAAACAGGACTGCTTGCTTCCAGCCCATACAGTGAAGGGGCCTCAAGCTTTCCCTCTAACCCATGGAGGAAATAACGAGACTGTTCACCAGAGAAGCTGGGAATTGGTAACAAAGAAAACCAAACAACCAAAGGAGGAAGAGAGCAATTAAAAGCAAGGGGCTTCCTCCTAAATCTGCTGTACCCACCCAGAAACACTTTGCTGTCCTGCAGGGGGTTGATGAGAAAATGCACTTGCACCAGAAAGAGCCAGCTGGTGCACTGGTACAGAAGATCTTTACTGGTGCCGCCAGGAAAAAGCAGCAGGTTTTAGTAGTAGGGTACTCTGCCTTGAAAGGGACAGAAGCGCTCATCTGTCGGCCTGACCCGGTTGCAAAGGAGGTGTGTTGCCTACCTGGGGCATGGATCAGGGATGTTGCGGAGAGTCTGCCTGCTCTAGTAAGTCCCACGGACTATTAGCCGCTTCTAGGCTGGAGAGTATGGAACTCTCTCTGGGGACAGGTGATCAGTTAACAGAAAGTTTGTGGGTCAGGGTTAAGGGAAAAATAGTGATGGGAGACATTACTGTGGGGATATGTTACAGACCACCTGATCAAAAGGAACCTGTGGATGAAGAACTCTACAGACAAAGAGGAAAAGCCTCATGCTTGCGGGCCGTTGTTCACATGGGGGACTTCAACCACCCCGACGTCTGTTGGAGCGACGGTATGGCCTGTTTTGCCAAAGCAATTCTTGAAATTACTAGGTTCTCTTCCTGAGTATTTACATATACATTCTTACTAACCTGTGATTAGGGAACATTTATCTAAGATATATATATATATATAACTGAGGCAAATGGAAGATTAGGTCACAAAGGGAAAGCTGTCAACATTGTGATACTATTTTAACAACACAAAGTTTACCATTTTGGTGTCTACCCTTCAGAAAACATATTCCTGAAATAGAAAAGCCAGTAATGAGGCACACAGATAATGAATTTGGAGAACTAGTATTTAATTCCCAGTATATGAAGAAAAAGGAATCACATCAGCAGTAAAGAAGAAAAACTATACAGAACAAAACTTAAGCTTCTCTAATGGCTGGGAGGGGGAGTTGCTATTTATGTTAGGGATAGGCTGGAGAGTATAGGACACTCTCTGGGGACAAATGATCAGTTAACAGAAAGTTTGTGGGTCAGGGTTAAGGGGAAATCGGTGATGGCACACATTACTGTGGGGGTATGTTACAGACAGCCTGACCAAGAGGAACCTGTGGATGAAGAACTCTACAGACAAAGAGGAAAAGCCTCACGCTCACAGGCCCTTGTTCACATAGGAGACTTCAAACACCCTGACATCTGTTGGGGTGAGGGTACGCCCGGCACAAGCAACCCAGGAGGTTTCTCGATTGTGTGGAAGACAACTTCCTTCTGCAAGCAATAGAGGAGCCAACGAGGAGAGATGCCCTGCTTGACCTCGTGCTCAGCAACAGGGAAGGGCTCATTGGAAGTGTGACTCTCAAGGGAAGACTTGGATGCAGTGATCATGAGACGGTCGAATTTGAGTTCCTCAAGACAGTGAGAAGAGTGTGCAGCAAGCTCACTGCCCTGGACTTCAAGAGAGCAGACTTTTGCCTCTTCAGGAACCTGCTTAGCAAGTTTCCATAGGATATAGCACTAGAGGGCAAGGGGCCCCAAGACTCCTGGTTAATATTCAAGGATCACCTACTACAAGCTTAGGAGTGTTGCATCCTAACTAGAAGGCATTGCAGCAGTAGGAACAGGAGACCTTCTTGGATGGATAAGGTGCTGCTGAGAAAAATTCACAGGAAAAAAGAGGCTTATAAAAGGTGAAAGCAAGGACAGGGAGCCTGGGATGAATACTGGGATGTTGTCAGGGTAGTTAGGGACCAGGTTAGGAAAGCAAAGGGCCAGTTGGAGCTAAACTTGGCTAGGGATGTTACAGATAACAGGAAGGGATTTTATAGGTATGTAGAGGCTAAAAAACAAACTAAGGACAATGTAGGCCCCCTCCGGAAACTTTCGGGAGAACTGGCTACACAGGACTTGGAGAAGGCTGAGGTTCTGAACGGCTTCTTTGCCTCGGTCTTCACTGGCAAAGTCTCTGACCACACCACCCGAGTCTTGGAAGGCAAATGCAGGGACTGTGAAAACCTAGACCTTGGGCCCACTGTAGGAGAGGATCTGGTTCAAGACCATCTTAAGAACCTGAATGTACACAAGTCCACGGGACCTGATGAAATCCATCCACGGGTCCTGAAGGAGCTGGTGAATGAAGTTGCAAAGCCACTGCCCATCATATTTGAAAAATCATGGCAGACAGGTGAAGTTCCTGATGATTGGAAAAAGGGAAATATAACCCCCATATTCAAGAAGGGGAAAATGGATGACCCAGGGAATTACAAACCAGTCAGTTTCACCTCTGTGTCTGGCAAAATCTGGGAGCAGATTCTCTTAGAAGGCATGCTAGGGAACATGAAAAACAACAAGGTGTTTGGCGACAGCCGGCATGGCTTTAGAAGGGGAAATCCTGCCTGACCAATTTGGTGGCCTTCCATGACGGGGCTACAAAAGCGATGGACAGGGGTGGAGCAGTTGATGTCATCTACCTGGACTTGTGCAAAGCATTCGACACTGTCCCACATGACGTCCTTGTCTCTAAATTGGAGAGACGTCAATTTGACAGGTGGACCATTCGGTGGTTAAAGAACTGTCTGGATGGTCGCACTCAAAGAGTTGTGGTCAACGGTTCAATGTCCGGCCGGAGACCAGTAACAAGTGGTGTCCCTCAGGGATCAGTGTTGGGACCGGTCTTGTTTAACATCTTTGTCAGTGACATGGACAGTGAGATTGAGTGCGCCCTCAGCAAGTTTGCCGATGACACCAAGCCGTGTGGTTTGGTTGATACCCTGGAGGGAAGGAATGCCATCCAGAGGGACCTTGACACACTTGTGAGGTGGGCTGATGCCAACCTCATGAAGTTTAACTATACCAAGTGCAAGGTCCTACACCTGGGTCAGAGTAATCCCAGGCACAGCTACAGGATGGGCAAAAAGGAAGTTCATGGTACTCCTGCGGAGAAGGACTTGGGGCTGTTGGTCAATGAGAAAATGAACATGAGCCAGCAGTGTGCACTCCCAGCGCAGAAAGGCAACCATATTCTGGGCTGCATCAAAAGGAGCGTGACCAGCAGGTCGAAGGAGGTGATCCTGTCCCTCTACTCTGCTCTCGTGAGACCTCACTTGGGGTATTGTGTGCTGTTCTGGTGTCCTCAACACAAAAAGGACATGGAACTGTTAGAACAAGTGCAGAGGAGGGCCACGAGGATGATCAGGGGACTGGAGCACCTCCCATATGAAGACAGGCTGAGAAAGTTGGGGCTGTTCAGCCTGGAGAAGAGAAGGCTGTATGGAGATCTCCTAGTAGCCTTCCAGTATCTGAAGGGACCTACAGGGATGCTGGTGAGGGTCTCTTCATTAGGGACTGTAGTGATAGGACAAGGGGTAACGGGTTGAAACTTAAACAGCAGGGGTTTAGATTGGGAGTCTGCTTAGTTCCAAGTTCTATTTCTAAAATATTATCACTTGCTAGGAGAAAATAATCCAAAAAGATAATAACAAAAAGCCCCACACTCAAAAGAATGAAAAAGCTGCAATAAAAAGAAATGCTTGTTAGAGAGAAAATGTGACAATTTGCATGAAGGTTGAAGATAGAGGACCAGAATTCAGAGAAGAAGCCTTTGGAGATTGTCATAGAAAACAACTCCACAGTCTGAACACTATCTGCAATTGCAGCATATCTGGAAATACTTTAATAAGGCACCTTATTTTGGGAACAGAAAGACACTTCCTTTTTATTTGGAAAGTGACAAGGTACATTAAACAAGCTGGGCTGTAGACAGGTGTGACACAATGGGGGGTCATTAAATGTAGCAAATCCAGTATAGGATACCTGACAGCCCTGGGAATGCCTGCTGCCTTTTTGAAACAGATGAGAAGGAGAGAGAGAAAACCCAGATGAGTTTAATTGTTTAACATTTTGTCTACAGGATTAGATGACAGTGAAGTATCTATTAATGCTAGTCAGAACTTTTATGGGGGTATTTTGTCACTACAACTATTAATAATAATGAATTATTATAATAAAATTATGTACTGATACTTCTAAATTTCTGAAGGACAATCGTTGTTTGAAAGTCTACAGATAAGCCTGTCAGTAGACTATATGACTCTTTCATTTAGCAATTTTAGAAGATGTATAAAGTATCTTGCCAAGTGACAGAAGCTCTATGGGAAAAAAAATGGTTGTCTTTTTATATGATTAAATGAATGTTTCTAGTTTGGGGCCATTTGGCTTTTTTTTCGGACATGACTCAGAGGCTTGGTTTTCTATTTTATTTTTCCTCATCAACACATACTTAAACTACTTGTTTTTTCACTGTATTTATAAAGCTGATACTGTTTTTGATAGTTTGTTTTTGAATGTCTGGAGTTAATTTTGTGAGATTTCTCATCCAAAATGAAGGTTTCAAATGTCATCATTCAAATCTAAGCCATTTCAACAAAAGCTAATGACCAATTTTTTCCACAATAAGTAGGTAGCATAGCCTAAATTCACCTTTTAGAAACAGAAAATCACATAAATTAAAATATTACTAGCAGCACATTAGATACATGTTTTCTTTATTAATAATAATAGGGTTTGGCTGTTATAAACAGTGCTTCCACAGTGTCAAGGCTTTATCTCTTTCCCAGTGTGCTCTCCCTGTCCTCACAATGAGCACGTTGTCTCTAAATTAGAGAGACATCAACTTGATAAGTGGACCACTTGGTGGTTAAAGAACTGGCTGGATGGCCGCACTCAAAGAGTTGTGGTCAACGGTTCAATGTTTGGCTGGAGATCAGTAACGAGTGGTGTCTCTCAGGGACTGGTGTTGGGACTGGTCTTGTTTAACATCTTTGTCAGTGACATGGACAGTGAGATTGAGTGCACCCTCAGCAAGTTTGCCGATGACACCAAGCTGCGTGGTTCTGTTGACACGCTGGAGGGAAGGAATGCCATTCAGAGGGACCTTGACACACTTGTGAGGTGAGCTGATGCCAACCTTATGAAGTTTAACCATGACAAGTGCAAGGTCCTACACCTGGGTCAGAGCAATCCCAGGCACAGCTACAGGTTGGGCAAAGAAGAAATTCAGAGCAGCCCTGTACAGAAGGACTTGAGGGTGCTGGTCAATGAGAAAATGAACATGAGCCAGCAGTGTGCACTCCCAGCCCAGAAAGGCAACCGTATTCTGGGCTGCATCAAAAGGAGCATGACCAGCAGGTCGAAGGAGGTAAGCCTGCCCCTCTACTGTGCTCTCGTGAGACCTCACTTGGGGTATTGTGTGCAGTTCTGGTGCCCTCAACATAAAAAGGACATGGAACTGTTGGAACAAGTGCAGAGGAGGGCCATGAGGATGATCAGGGGCAGGAGCACCTTTCATATGAAGACAGGCTGAGAAAGTTGGAGTTGTTCAGCCTGGAGAAGAGAAGGCTCTGTGGAGACCTCCTAGCAGCCTTCCAGTATTTGAAGGGGGCCTACAGGGATTCTGGGGAGGGACTATTCATTAGGGACTGTAGTGATAGGACAAGGGGTAACAGGTTGAAACTTAAACAGCAGAGGTTTAGATTGGATATAAGGAAGAAATTCTTTCCTGTTAGGTTGGTGAGGTACTGGAATGGGTTGCCCAGGGAGGTAGTGAATGCTCCATCCCTGGCAGTGTTCAAGGCCATGTTGGATGAAGCCTTGGGTGATATGGTTTAGTGTGACGTGTCCTTGCCCATGGCAGGGGGGTTGGAACTAGATGATCTTAAAGTCCTTTTCAACTCTAACTATTCTATGATTCTATTACATAGTAGAGACAGCTGACCAGTACTTGCCACACAAAGTGAAATGAAAGCTCAGGTAAAGGTGGGAGATGGGTAAACTCACGGCTATGGCGTTTTTTTCCAAAACAACTGTTACACATGCTGACACCCTGTTTTCCAAGAACTGGCTAAACATCTGCCTTCAATGAGAAGTAGTGATTGAATTCCTCTTTATAGTTTTCTTGCATGTGCAGCTTTTGTTTTAGCTATTAAACTGTCACTATATAAATTCTTGAGTCTCCTCACACTCCATTTTCTCCCTGTTTCACAGGAGACAAAGGTGAGTGAGATACTATGTAGGTGCTTGGCTGTTGGCCAGGTCAACCTACCACAAGTGCTTTCATGCTGTCAGCCCATGCTCTTTCTATCTCCCTCTGCATTTACTAGTCCCTATTCACTGGTGTTGAGGAAGGTAATATAGATACATTAGGTAATTAACAGTCTTTAACACTTCTACTCTAAACCTGTTGTGAGAATACAGTGCCATGGAGCTAATGATGTAAAGTTAGCACAGGTGGTGATGGTCCCTTACAGAGATCTCTTCTTAATTTGGTGGAGGTGATCAGGGTCGCAACCTCTCTTGGTCAAATCATGTCTGACCAATTTGGTGGTGCTCTATGATGGGGCTGCAGAACTGATGGATAGGGGAAAAGCAGCTGATGTCATCTATCTGGACTTGTGCAAAGTTTTTGACACTGCCCAACACAACATGTTTGTCTCTGATCTGGATAAACAAGTTTGATGAATGGATCACCCTGTGGATAATGAATTACCTGGGTGGGCACGCAAAGAGTTGTAGTCAACTGCTCAATGTTTATCTGGAAAGTGCTAGAAAGTGGTGTCCCTCAGGGGTTGGTGTTGGGACCAGTCTCGTTCAACATCTTTGTTGGCAACATGGACAGTGGGATTGAGTGGGCCCTCAGCAAGTTTACTGATGACACCAAGCTGTGTGGTTTGGTTGATACACTGGAGGGAAGGAATGCCATCCAGAGGGACCTCGACATGCTTATGAGGTGGGCTGATGCCAACCTTATGAAGTTTATCCATGTTGAGGGCAAGATCCTACACTTGGGTCAGGGCAATCCCAGGCACAGCTACAGGTTGGGTAGAGAAGAGATTCAGTGCAGCCCTGCGGAGAAGGACTTGGGGGTGTTGATCAATGAGAAAATGAACATGCACTGGCTTCAGTGTGCACTCGCAGCCCCAAAACTAACCATATCCTGGGCTGCCTCAAAAGAAGCGTGACCAGCAGGACAAAAGAGGTGATCCTGCCCCCCTACTCTGCTCTCATGAGACCTCACTTGGAGTATTGCATGCAATTCTGGTGTCCTCAACATAAAAAGGACATGGAACTGTTGGAAGAAGTCCAGAGGAGGGTGTCATGGGTTCAGCAGTAGCTCATGCTCTGCCAGTGAGGAGGGAGAGATAGGGCGCCTGGTCTGGGCTAGTCGGGGAGGTATTCCATACCACAGCACATCCTGCTTGGGGAGGGGAACAGAGGGGGAACTGTGCAGATTTAGTTTAAACCGTTTTTATCTCAATCCGTGGGGGCTACATTCTTTGGATTTTTCTTCCTAACTCTCTGGGAGTAGGGAGACTTGATTTAAACCACGACAGAGGGCTACAAGGATGATCAGGGGGCTGGAGCACCTCCCATATGAAGATAGGCTGAGAAGTTGGGGCTGTTCATCCTGGAGAAGAAAAGGCTGCATGGAGACCTCCTAGCAGCCTCCAGTATCTGAAGGGGGCCTACAGGGGTGCTGGAGTGGGACTCTTCATCAGGGATTGCAGCAATAGGTAAGGGATAATGAGTTTAAATAAAACAGGAAAAGCTCAGGTCGCATATAAGGAAGAAGTTCTTTAGAGTGAGGGTGGAGAGGCACTGGAACAGGTTGCCCATAAAAGTGGTAAATGCTCCACCCCTGGCAGTGTTCAAAGCCAGACTGGTCATAGACTTGGGTGACATTGTCTAGTGTGAGGCATTCCCGCCCATGGCAGAGGGGTTGGAATTAGATCATAAGATCCTTTCCGAAAAACCATTCTATGAGCCTATGAACTCTTTGACAAAAGAAGGTGGAATTAATAGTCTGGCTTTCTTATCTGGCTTCCTTGCATATGTATGATTGTTTTTTGCTCCCACCTTCTGCTCCTACTTCTGCTCACCTTTTGATTTTTGTCAGTCACCCTTCTTTGCATTCATCAGGAACTTGTGCATGTCAGCAGTCTTTTTTACCTTGCCAGCTGCACAGTCTACTAGCTTTTTTTGTTACTGGTTATTTCATAAATTATAACACAGTAGTTATATACCATTTCCACATGCATAGTTTGTGAAGGCTTTGTGAACTAAAGGCTCATGGCAAAGTGATATTGTCTGCATCCTAATTAAAGTGGCTTTGATTTATAGGTATCACAGGCTTTTGATTTGGCTGCAGTAGTTTCATTCACATTTGAGAATGGGAGAGATCTCAAATATGCATCAGTTCCTTTAGTTTTATGAAATAGCCTTCTAGGCAGATTGTGGAGACCCAACGTATTCACTTTAAATGAGAAAGTTTTGAGTGAGTTCAGATACATTATTAAACATTCTATGAGAATTTGCTTGGTAGCTGAACATTGCTCACTGATGGTCCAGGAAGCTGATTTTCATATATTGTGCTATTCACAGAACTACTTTCTTGATTTTCTGTCATTTTGGTCTTCATTGTTGTCGTGGTTTAAACCCAAAGCCGCACAGCTCGTTAACTCACTCCCCCCCTTGCTCCCCCAACTCCTGGAGAGTTAGGAAGGAGAATCCGAAGAATGTAGCTACCATGGGTTGAGATAAGAACGGTTTAATAACTAAGGTATAACACAAATCACTACTGCTATTACTACTACAAATAATAATAATAAAGCAAATAACAAGTGAAGAGAATACAACACCTCACCAGCCACCGACCCATAACTCACCCCACCCTGCCCAACTGAGCACCGACTGACACCTCCTCCAACCCCCAGGGTTCCAGTCCTTCCAGGTAACTCTCCGTTACATCCTGGGTATGATGTGCTGTAGTATGGAATACCTCCTTGGCCAGCCTGGATTGGGTGTTCTGTCTCTCCTTCCTCCCGATCTCCCCTCCTTCCTTGGCAGAGCATGAGACTCACAGTGTCCTTGGACGAATCAAACATTTGGGCAGTAACTCAAAACATAGGTGCTATCAGCAACCGTTCCCAGCCTGAAAGTCAAAACACAGCACTACATCAGCTACCAAGACAGAGAAAGAATGACTGCTACTGCTGAACCCAGGACAATTGTATGTGGGTTTTTTGGTTTTGTTTTTTTTTTTTAGCTATTGCTGTAAATGAACACAGGTCTTCTTTGAGATTTCTACAGTGTTATTTTGTTATCTTCTCATAAAACTCAAATTTAATTTAAAATTCAACATTATGTCTTCACAGTCCAGTCATATTACATATGATACTATCAAATTTCCCTGGGTAGCAGGGAGGCTGTTCACACAGCTTTTTCTTCTGAACTCTGCTGTAGACTTTTCAAGTACTCATTAAAATGACATTTTCATCTACATATTTTTATTGCCTTTCTTTGCTCCTATAAGGAGTTGATTACTGAAACATGAGCTCCCAACATGAGCTCTCATGTGCACTTTACGTACAAACTCTTTTTATTATTAATTAACTATGTTGCTAATGTCTTTATAGTCAATATTTTCTGCCTGTAAGCAATGCCTAACTTATTTTGGAACCTCACTTCTCCCTATTTGTTTTCATCAGTACTCTTTAGAAGGACGTTTCATACACCATTTTTCTAAAAGAAAGAACTCTGGAAGTATCACGCCTGACAAAAAGAGGAAAAAAAACATATTTGATTTTTGAAGATGAAAAAAAGGAAGAGCGTGCTTTGGAAAGAAGGACAATTGTCAACAGGGAGCAGTAATATGAAGCTACCAAAGTAGCTGGAGGTTTTCAGATTTCAGGAGACATCACAGAATCCCAAGGGTTGGAAGGGACCTCAAAAGATCATCTCGTCCAACCCCCCTGCAAGAGCAGGGAAACCTAGAGTACATCACACAGGAACTTGTCCAGGCAGGCCTTGAACATCCCCAACATGGGAGACCCCACAACCCCCCTGGGCAACCTGTTCCAGTGCTCTGTCACTCTCACAGTAAAGAAGTTCTTCCTGATGTTAACGTGGAACCTCCTATGCTCCAGTTTACACCCATTGTCCCTTGTCCTACCACTGGATATCACTGAGAAAAGCCTAGCTCCATCATCCTGACACCCACCCTTTACATATTTGTAAACACTGATGAGGTCACCCCTCAGTCTTCTCCAAGCTAAAGAGACCCAGCTCCCTCAGCCTCTCCTCATAAGGGAGGTGTTCCACTCCCTTAATCATCTTTGTAGTTCTGCGCTGGACTCTTTCAAGCAATTCCCTGTCCTTCTTGAACTGAAGGGCCCAGAACTGGACGCATTACTCCAGATGCGGCCTCACCAAGGCAGAGCAGAGGGGGAGGAGAACCTCTCTTGACCTACTAACCACACCCTTTCTAATGCACCCTAGGATGCCATTCGTCTAAGAGTGCTGAAAGAACAGTGATGTGATTGAAAGGCTACTCTCACTGACAAAAAGTCCTGGTGACTGGGAGAGGTATCTGACAGCTGGAAAAAAATGATCCAACTTGTATTCTTGGTTTACCTGGGGAGCTAATGTCATGTGTCTCACTGAAAAAAGATTATAGAAAATAATGTAATTTTAAACACAAGACATAATGCTAATAAGAGAGAGTAGCACTGATTTACACTGTTACAATTACACTTAACCAGCGCATTTTCCTCATTTGATTAAATGTCCAGCTTCACTGGCAAGAGGTTGTGATATACCTGCGTGGCTATTAATACTACTGACACTGTTCCTCATAACATTCAGCTCTGGAAGCACAGGAGGTATGGGCTGTATGGATGCATGTTAGCTGAAAATAGTCTGGACACCTAATCTAAAAAGCAAGTAATCAGTGGCTTAAAAGCTGTTATTAAACTAAGTGCCTTGGCACTGGAGTTGATACTGTGCATTAAATTCTTCAACTGCATGGGTGATAAGACAGAATGTGTCCTCAACTACTTTTTCTATGATACTAGTTCAGGAGCAGTGTTTGGCATATCAAAAT
This sequence comes from Melopsittacus undulatus, assembly GCF_012275295.1. Classification (NCBI taxonomy): domain Eukaryota; kingdom Metazoa; phylum Chordata; class Aves; order Psittaciformes; family Psittaculidae; genus Melopsittacus; species Melopsittacus undulatus. Next base: position 32,308,170 of record NC_047557.1, on the reverse strand, counting down.
TCAATTCAGAGTACTTCAATTCAGTTCAGGTACTTCAATTCAGAGGGATCTTGAGGAGCTTGAAGGCTAAGCCAGAGATAGAACTAGGCCTCATGAGAATATTTCTGTTGTTTGAGAAGAAGATAGGAAATATCAGATTAGGCCTATACATCAAGGTAGGCTGGAAAGTGACTGCATGACTAAGCCCTGCTGAAAAAGACCAGTGAATCACATTGAACATCAAGTTCAACATAAGTCACCAGTGTGTTTTCACATTTAATGAAGCAGAAGACAGATTGATCTACACTAGGAGGAGTGTGGCCAAAATATTTAAGGAAGTTAAAATCCCCCTCTATGTAGCCAGGTCTCACCTGCAATATTTTCCCCAGTTTTGTGCACCACACTGTCCTGATTTCAGCTGGGATAGAGTTAATTTTCTTCCTAGTACCTGATAGAGTGCTGTATTTTTATTTGTCTGAGAACAATGCTGACAACATACCAGTGTTTCAGTTGTTGCTAAGTAATGCTTACCTGATCAAGGACTTTTCAGTCTCTCATGCTCTGCCAGTGAAAAGAGGGAGCACAAGAAGATGGGAGGAAGCAGAGACAGGACAGCTGACCAAAACTCGCCAAAGGGATATTCCATACCACAGCATGTTATGCCCAGTATATAAACTGGGGGTAGTCACCCAGAAAGGGTCAATCTAGGTCCCTTCTTTTGCTCAGGTCAGGCTGGTTATCAGTAAGCAATTGTATTGCACATCACTTGTGTTTATTTTTTTTTGTCCTTTACCCTTCTTAGTTTTATATTTTCTCCCCTTGTTATTTCTCTTATCATTATTCTTAGTAGTAGTATGTTGTACTGTATTCTAGTTATTAAACTGTTCTCATCTCAACTGATGGGTTTTACATCCTCCCTATCCTGCCTGGCAAGGGGAGTGGGGGTCAGCAAGTAGTTACTTGGAACTTGGTTGCCTGCTGGGTCTAATCCAGGACATGCACACATGTAGAAAAGGACAACAAAATCAGGAGAGGATTCAGTAAAAGTTAATAGGGTCAAATGGCCTTAAAGGAGGTTTAGAAGTGGAACTAGTTTAACCTGTTGAAGAAGAGAACAGATCACCAAATAATTGAGGTGATGTTATGAAGCTGGTAGAACAGAACTGTTTTGTATTGTGATAGGTAATACAAAAGGTACTGTGGCCACAAGTTTTGTATTAGAATTTGCCATTTGGATATTAATAAAAAAAATAAATTCATAAGGACAATAATGCAGCACTGGAAGAGAGTATCCAGAAAGATGTTGAATCCCTCTCCTTGGAGATTTTCAACGCAAAATCCAGTACAATGTTAAATTTTAAATTTTAAATTTTAAATGAATGAAAATCTATATTTACTTTCACTCTAATTTAAAAAAACTTGATTCCAAAGTATCATAGAATGGGCAGGTTTACTTTATCTTAAAAGCTTTTGCAAAAAAAAAGAAACTGTTTCTTACATATCACACCACATGGTTAACATGAAACAAACAGTATAGTACTATTTACACACTGATACTTTCATACAACATATTGAAAATCCTGTTACACAAAGAAAGGTCCCAGATGGAAGGAATTATTTTTCAAGACCGACTATAAAAGCTTGCAGTACATTCTTCTTTAAATTTTAAATATTTGAAAAATAGTATCTTTATGTTCAGAAATTTTATTATGTATTCAAACTACAGTATTTAATAATCCAGCAGCATAACTGATCAAAAATGTTAATTTTTTAAGTCAAACCAGCTCTGATATTTTTTACTTCAGTCGTGATCACCTTCTACAGATTCTACAAACAAGTCTCCAACTGGGATCTTCCTGAGGCTGACAAGTGAATTTATGGATATATATGTTACATGTTGAAATAATGTTATCACTCCAAAGCTGAGAGCTGGGGCTAGCACAAAGTTTCTTCAGTCAAAACTTTTTTCTTTTTGTAATCTTCAGTTCAGTAACAAGTATGCCATTCAGCCAAATAATAGCACAAGTAGTCATAGGCAGAGGTATTACCCCTTCATTAGAGCAGGTAAAAATTCAGCTGCCTGCTGCTTGCCTGTTTTCTTAAAAGGTTTATCTTCATTGATATAACTGAAGTTACACATGGATAAATACTTTCTGTTCCCTTCATTTTATTATCTGCTGCTGAAGGCACATTCAGTACAAAATACTGATCACGTGTAAATAGTAGAAAGAAAAAGGATTGCCAATACTGTGTAAAGATCTTTACACAGGCAACAGGTGTGAAAGTGCACAAGACATGAAAGGATCTTCAAATAAAAAGCTACTTCATTAGCCTCTTGGTATTGTCCCAATATATCAATGAGTCTGCATAAAATGACCATCAGCTGTGTCATGTTTAATTCTGTCCAAGGCCAAATAAAGGGATATTTTTTGTTGTGGGATTCAAAATAATAAACAAGATCAGAATTAGAGTGCCTGGTTCTGTGCTCTGCTTTATCCTTCTAGTACACATAACCTGCAACACTGATACTTCAGGTTCCTTTTTATTAATTTGAAATTTCCAGAAATACTGGTTAATTTACATAGTCTCTAAAATTGTATTTGTATTATTACTAATGGTATAAAGTAAATATGGAACACACAATCTAAAAAAATATAGTGTTAAGGTTGTAAGTTTGCAATTTAAATTCACATATTGTGGTCCTACTGTCCCCCAGGAGTCCTGGACCACTTTACTTTATTTCCATAATGAGAATATACTGACACATTTTCGTTATTAGGTCAAAGGAGTACAGAATAACATGAAGCAAGCAGCAAATGAAATATCAAAATTGGCGGGAGTTTACACATTCCTTCTAATCAATTATCATTCTCTCTTTCAGAAATCTATAGAGGAAATAGAAAAAAGGATACAGAGGACCTGAAATAAATACATTTTATGAAATGTCTCAAATGTATGTTCATTTATACGCAGTTGACTGTAATGAGTGAAACATACATTTTATAACTAGAATGTCTTTTGAAAAGTCTACTTAATACTGAGAACACTTTCCAAAAACAATATTTAACTCACATTTACTGTATGTAGAAACAAGCTGCATGTTTAAATTGCTACTTTCTGTTGAAATATGTATGATACATAACTAGGAACTTCCACTTATTAAAAAAAAACTCAGCAAAATACAGAAGAAATCCAGAGTTACTAAATTCTTAGCCTAGTTTCTATTTCTTAGGGATGTTGAGAAGTCCTTTAAACTGATGGAGTGTGTGGATTGCTTTCTTTTGGGTAACACGATACAAAGTCAATTGGGGGCAGATATGATTATTGCTCATTACTATTTTCATAGGTTCTGACACATCACACAAACACTTTATTAGTAAGCAGCAAGCAACAAATTTTCAAGATCAGCTAGTATCAATGGAAGTTAATCAGTTTTCATATATTCACAAGCTAAACTTCTCTGCCTTTAGGACATGATCTCAAAGAAATCATTTATGTGGGATCGTTCTGAGGGACACCAGGACATGGTAAATGACTTTCTTGATTCTCTTGGTTGTAACAGTCTACACCTTAAATGAGATGATTGTATTGATTGCTAGGAAGAATATTCACTTAACCTACATAAGAGATTTTTTTCACTTATTCTAGAGATCAACCTGCAAAATATGATGTGAGTTGGAAAGAACAAAACAAAACAAACAAAACCACGAAAACATTGTACTCCTTTAATTTTACTGTTTCATGGCTATCAAAGTAATTCCACAGAGAATGTATTACATACATTATAAAACTGATGCAATGTTCTTTACCACAGAATTGCATTTTTGTTGGGGATTTAATTTTTACCATCACACTAAGAAAATGCACTCACATAAAGGATACAGCTCAAAATGTTGTGGGGTTTTTTGTTATATATGTGATAGCCAAAACTGTGTTGGATATTAGGAAAAAATTCTTCACCAGAATTATTGTCAGGTATTGGGACAGACTTCCCAAAAGTGGTGGAATCACTATCCCTGGAAGTATTTAAAAAACATGTAGATGAGGTCCTTAATGACATGTTTATTGGTGGATTTGGCAGTGGTGGGGTAGAGGTTGGATCTGATGACCTTAAATGTCTTTTCCAACCTAATTGATTTTATGATCCTGTGATACTAGAACTAAGAAACAAGTTAGGATGGCATAGTAATTTTTATTCAGTAATTGGTAAAAAAAAAAAAAAAGAAAAAGAAAGAAAAAGAAATAGCCCTTTTCTGAAAATTTATTACAACAATTTAAAGATATTCTTTATCGATCTATGCATCTTTTTCTAAATGAGGGCCATCACCAGCACTCCAACCCAGTGTGTTGTTCTGCCATGCTCCATCCCAGTTTGATAAGAATAAAATACTGTGCTCCTGAACAAGGGGAAGAAGAGGAAGAGCAGGGTGAGAATATGAAGACATGCATGTGGGCAGGTATGTGGTGGTACCCACCTCTGTGTAAAGGCAAGATAGTTACTCATGAGTGTAACTTGTGTATAAAAGAGGAGAGTTCACATAACTAATTAGTTATGCAAGGGATTTCTAGATGCAATTTCTTAGGTTTTAAAAACAAAGTGTAACTATACCTAAATGAGTGAATTATGGTTCCGGGTTTCATTAAAGGCTTATACTGCCATTGTGCATGTGACTAACTATCCAGAAGAACCTTGAAAGATTTGTAAACAACAGACAAGGTAGAATGAACCTCAAGAAAGAGAAAAATGTTCTCTCTAAGGAACAAACTGGGTGCATTTAAAAAAAAGCCTTGATTATACAAAAAGGGCAGAGCATCAATTAAAGACCCCCAGGGGCAGCTCCAACTCACAGCCAAAACCAAGTTTTGCTGCTTTACTGTTGGCTAGTTTCTAATTGCACACTGCAATGAAAATTGTTTATAACTAGAGAGGTCCCATAACAACATGGCAAAGATACAGGGGCTGGAACGTAATATTAGAGAAACTTACCCTGTGGGTGATCACTAGTAACTGAGGAAGATAATAACTGCTCAGCTACTCTGAAATAATTTACTCATAAAAGAATCTTCATTAAAATAACATTAAGGAGTATTTTCAATGTGGCATACATGGACTTAGCTGTGTGATTCCTTTTAATATTAATGGGAATTGAGTGGCTAAACCCACACACAAGGAAATAAAAATCTGCATTTATGATTTTAACAAACATCCATAAAAAGAAACAAATTCAGGTGAAGGCTTTACTCTGTTGTTGTTGTTGTTAATAATACAGTACATAGAATTATATAATCATAGAATAGTTAGGGTTGGAAAGGACCTTAAGATTAGTATATAACAATGTAATTGTAAAGTCTGTAATGAACATGCTACTGTACCTAAGCTCTTAATGAAAAAAAATTAAGGAGAGAAAGGAAGGCTTACCTCTGTGGTAAAGCAGTGATTAAATGGAAAGGACAAGTGTGGATGGGAATTTATAATTCTGCAATCTGAATTGTTCATGTAATAGGCTCCAGCACAAATGTGTTGGTGAGCTATAAAATAATTATTGTATCTTCCAAAGAAAAGGAAGTTGAAAATATCAATAGCAAGAGAAAGCATGACATTTGTAGAAAACCCCCTTTTGGTCAAACAGAAATTAGGAACACTATCCTTTAATGAGAATTTTCATGTAACCCTTGGAGGCCATCTAGAAGCTGACTCAAAAAACATGGGAGCCATGGCAAGACCAGTTTGCTTTTATTCTTCTCAGTTATACTACCCTAGACTACCCTAGACAACTAATTGATCCAGTGTGATACAGACTTCTCATCACAAAGCTAGAAAATAATTTGGTTAAATTAAAAAAAAAGAAGGCTATGCAGTGACGACAATGAAAAAGCTGTATCTTCAGCCAGACCAATAGGGTACAGATTAGCAAACAGGGAGAGAAAAAAAGAGCAGGTCCCATAAAGACAATTTTTTAAATCCATTTTAGCTGGTAACTGGTACTTTGATTCTCATACTGAATATCAGAGATATTTGTTCTGCACTTTTAGTTCATCTTTGTCATGGGTTCAGCAGTAGCTCATGCTCTGCCAGGGAGGAGGGAGAGATAGGGCGCCTGATCTGGGCTAGTCGGGGAGGTATTCCATACCACAGCACGTCCTGCTCGGGGAGGGGACTGGAAGCTGGCCGGGAGGGAAGGAGTTAACACGCCGGGCTGAGCTCGGGGAGGCAACGGGAAGTGCTCTCTGGGGCTTCCGGCTGCTGGCCTCGTGGCGGCAGGTGGTATCGTATTCTCTCTCCCTGTTTGTCTCCTCTAACATTGATTTGTTATTGGTACCGGTAGTTACTTCTGTTATACCTTGATTGCTGGACTGATTTTACCTCGATCCGTGGGAGTTGTATCCCTCCGGCTCTCCTTCCCATCCCTCCGGGAGTGGGAAGGTGAGGGGGGGGGAGGGAAGGGAAACAGAGGGGGAACTGTGCAGATTTAGTTTAAACCGTTTTTATCTCAGTCCATGGGGGCTACATTCTTTGGATTCTCCTTCCTAACTCTCCGGGAGTAGGGGGACTTGGTTTAAACTACGACATTTTTGGCGCCCAACGTGGGGCTGATGTGCCAGGCCATTTGATCCATACGACATTTTAAAATGTCGTAGTTTAAACCAAGTCCCCCTACTCCCGGAGAGTTAGGAAGGAGAATCCAAAGAATGTAGCCCCCATGGACTGAGATAAAAACGGTTTAAACTAAATCTGCACAGTTCCCCCTCTGTTTCCCTTCCCTCCCCCCCCCTCACCTTCCCACTCCCGGAGGGATGGGAAGGAGAGCCGGAGGGATACAACTCCCACGGATCGAGGTAAAATCAGTCCAGCAATCAAGGTATAACAGAAGTAACTACCGGTACCAATAACAAATCAATGTTAGAGGAGACAAACAGGGAGAGAGAATACGATACCACCTGCCGCCACGAGGCCAGCAGCCGGAAGCCCCAGAGAGCACTTCCCGTTGCCTCCCCGAGCTCAGCCCGGCGTGTTAACTCCTTCCCTCCCGGCCAGCTTCCAGTCCCCTCCCCGAGCAGGACGTGCTGTGGTATGGAATACCTCCCCGACTAGCCCAGATCAGGCGCCCTATCTCTCCCTCCTCCCTGGCAGAGCATGAGCTACTGCTGAACCCATGACAATCTTGTACTTTCATATTTTGTTTTGTGAGCAGAGGTGTTAGGGATTATTGAGTGGATGTGAGAAAAATTGTGTTGAGGCTTAAAAATTTCAGCAAATGCAATTGTGTATAACAAGATGTTAGAGACTGATCTGAAATCAGACTCCACTGTCCATTGTCTCAAAGACTGGTCTGAGGAGCTGAGATGGAATTCCACCTATATTTTGTCTCTGAGATGGGTGGGAGGAGATGAGACAAGCCTCTAATATCATTGCCTGGGAGAAGGGTCTGAGGAGCTGATCTGGGACTCCACCATCCATGAATGGGAAAGAGCTGAGATAAGACTCTTCTGTTCATTACTTCAAGGACTGGTGTGAAGAATTGCTGCTTGTTATCCCAAGAATTGCTTCAGACAGGTGTGTGTGCAGACATGCAGTTGAAGAGCTTGCTCAAGACCAGGGGAACTGGTCCACTTGGAATGTGTAATAGGTGACATAAAGAACAGAGGTATACACCCTAACTCATTATAAAAGGGGCAAAAGGTAATCACTAAGAGGCACATCACCAGGGAGCCTTGCCATGAGGATGACTCCAGAAGGACACCTTCATGAGGACACTCTCCATCGATGACTATTATGGACCCTGAGGGAAACCCTCCATAAGACATCTCCATGAGAGCAACTCTATGAGACATACTTCATGGGGTGCCTCCAAGAGGACTCCAGAAGGACACCTCAACAAGGACACCCGCCTCTGATGGACTCTTGGAGACACTGCTCCAATACCAAATACGAACCCTGAAGAACTCCCATCACCGACAACGACGACAATGGATCCCCGGGACACCGCTGGATCTATGGTGGTGACTATCTCTCTCTGCACCTCAAATCTTCACTTCATTTTCTACCTTTTTCCCAATCTATCCTCTTGATACCCCTTTATTACAGTAATTTCCCCTTTTTATAGTAACTGCCTTTTTGTAATGTCGCTTAATGTACCTGACCTCGTTTGCATCTTAATTTCACTCTTGGGACCACAAACTGAAGCAGAATCCAGTACTGAGGTTTTCTCCAGTCGGACCCTGACACAAGAATGCCCTAAGACAGTATTTGGGTCCAGTTTTATCAGATGAAGAATACCTTCAATTAGGGTAGTTGGAAATTGAAGACACAACCATCATAGAGCAAATGAATTTCAATTATAATCATAGTTGTAGAACCCCTTTATCATAGAAGGCAGTAATGTGAAGAGGAAGCTCTGCACATAAAGCTTTTATTATACCTTTTATTTCTGAAAGAATATTATGAGAGTGTAACATTACTTTTACGTGACTGACACAATAAGTGTTACATTTTAATTGGTACATCTGTGATTTATCACTATATCATGTTGGGAACACCCCATTAGGCCATTTGTAAGTGAATGGCAGGGTGCTGTACGTCTGACAATACTTGAAGACTTCTATTGAAGGCTTCTATTAAGATGAGACACCAACTAAGAGTTCATGTCCCCATTTGATCTAACTACTGAATTGAACTGAATCGTATTCTTCCGTTCCTAGTAGAAATATAATCCTTGCCATCCCTTTGTATGGGTAGCCTTTGGTGCTGTCACACTGCCATGTTTCCTGTCCTGCAAATGCATGGACAATATTATTTCAGTTTCTAAACTAAGAAGACCAGGAGGAATAATCACACTGAAAATAATTATCTTGATCATTTCAACTTGTTACTTCCACTGCAAGCAGAATATGAGTACCATAATGCCTGAGCTAAGTAAGAAGCCGTATCAAACCTTGGGTTTAGTTTAAGGTGGAGTTTCTCAATACTGTGTTTTAAAACTGTTTTAAGTTGCTGTCATTGTTGTGCTTTCATACAGAAGGCATTTAATTTGAAAAGCTATTCAGACTATGAGGAGGCTATAACCAAGCAGAACCTCTAGATATCTGTTCTAGTCCCTGTCACCTTCATTCACTTAATGCTCTGTTTACTATACTTCAGTCAGGTGCTACAGACTAGTGATTTTCTACATCATCTGAATTAGTCCATTTTAAAGAGCTGCACTGTTCAAAACCTTTTTTATCTGAATCAGATCAGATTTTGTGGTTCTAGTTTCAGAAAAGCAATTAGTCTTGACACATTGTGATACGTGCAGACTTACCTTAGTATTTTGATCCGGCCCAAATTATTTCTTTTCAACTCATACATTGCATACTGTATGTTTTACACTGGCAGCTGTTACTCCATGTACCATTTGTATTTACCAACACCTAGGTACACAGATGTGCTGTTGCTGTGCGAATGTGAGAGATCAGCCTAACCTTTCTTATTCCTAAAAAATCATCATCATCCTAATAATGCCTTGAATTGTGTCAACATCTAATATTTATTCTAATTTGTTTCAAATGGGTTTTGTAGGCTTTTCTTGTTCTAAAAGCTGCATTTTTAATAAAAAAAATCTAAGGATGAAATTCCTAGCCAAAATATAAAACTATATATTGCATTGTTGGAAAGAACATAAACTGAAAACTGATTCAATATCAAAAGAAAAAATAAAATATAAACCTACTTAAAATGCTGACAATGGTAATGCTATGATCTGTGGCATTTCAAGGTTATTTTTTAATATACTTTTAATTGTTTTCTGGTTTAGTGCCAGAAAGCTGTTGTGTCAAGAATCAGACTTTTAACAAAGAATAAACACCACAAATAGAGTCTTGCGTAAAAAGTTAATAAAATGATGTCTTAGAATGAATATCTGTTACTGCCCTTATTTCCAAGCTATTTCTTATCTCTGTGCATAGATGTGTATAGATAGATACATGCAGTATCTAAAGACAGAATTGAAGGTAGCTTTATCATAATTAGCTGGCCAAGATTTTTTTCACAGAAACAAGAAGATGTTTCTCATGTTAGATGCATGCATTCAAAAATATCACACATTTGGGAAGCAGCTTAAATTAAATGAACATGTATTAAATCTACCTATTCTTACCATTCTGTATTGTAGCTTAAGCCTATCATATGATATTTACTCTTATTTTGTAAGACCTACCTTTTTTCCTTTTTTTTTTTTTCTGAAAAAAGTATGAATCCGTTTCAGTGCTCAGTTACTGAAAACAATAGAATTCCGGCTGTCACTAGTATCATTTGCATTGCAGGACAATCAAAGCATCCCTAACATTGTACATGATAAGATATATAATTTCAAAAGCACAATCACAACCATAACCTGAGGAAAAAATAACAACTGAGAGCAAACAAATAAGGGGAAAAAAACAAAGTGTAGAAACAAGAAAACTTCCCCAAAGAAAGTTTCAGTAAAAATGTTTCAACAGTTCATTTAGCCATTTTTAAGTAGGACAGAAGAATGGCAACAATATTTGCCAATGACCCCTGGAGTCATTGCCAAAGACAGTGTACAAGTGGAAGAAAAATAAAAATTTTCATTTCTAATGCAAAATTATGCATTGATATCTGAAAATATTATATTGACTAGAGCTGTTGTATATGATCCCTACAGTATACAACAGAACACACAGCAGTACGATTAAGTGCAACAGTTTACTAAAAGTCATCTTAAAAAAGTCATCTGAAACTTATTTTGTGTTATTCACTACTAATATTTTGTACCTAAGGTGTAGAAAACATCACTTATGTTTTAGAATTGTGGGAGCAGTTAAAATTAATACAATTCCTTTGCAAAAAGAAAAAGTTGGTAATTTTTTCACCCACTAGAAGTACATTTCAGTATTACATTTACTCAAGAATACACACAGTTTAACATAAGAATATACAGGTAAATAAAACACTGTGATACCTAGAGCTAATCTCAGGATGATTTTAGGACAGAAACTGTTCTTTCAAACTGTCCGATGACCACTTACTGGACTTCCACAGTGTATTTGAAGTGCCTGCTTCTACACAGTTATTCATCAACATCTGATACATGTATAGCATATATATCTCATATATCAAGAATAAATTTTAACGTTTCCCAAGGGTCACAGTCCGAACTGTCCATGCCTAGATGAAAAGACTGTACTATTTTGACTGAGAAGAGTTAAAATGGTGTAGAATTTTGGGGATTTGTTTCATTGATCTACTGCTGGTTCTTTTGTTGCTGGGCTGGCTTATTTGTTGGTTTTCTTTTATTTGTGTTTGGGGTTTTTTTTGTAAAGCTGAACATTAGTTACAGGAGACCTTAACACTGAAACCTCTCCTTACTACAAATCATCAGTTGTCCATCTTTCTGCACTGTTTCTAACAACAAAATATTCGGAAAATGGAGCAAAGTCTGTAGAAAGAGAAAGGGATGGGAATTAACTAGTAGAATTGAGGCTTATTTTCTTTAGAATCTGGGTCACCTTTCTCTTGTAAAACTGCTTCTTGAAATTTGCATGTGCTTTGAGTGAAACCTTGGCATTAATACCCTCTGAAGTGGATGGCTGTAATGATTTTTTTCCCGACATCCTGGTTTCAGCTTGGATAGAGTTAATTTTCTTGCTAGTACCTAGTTCAGTGCTGTGTTTTGTCTTCAGTCTGTGAACAATGTTGATAACACACCAATGTTTTAGTTGTTGCTCAGTAGTGCTTACCCTGATCAAGGATTTTTCAGTCTCTCATGCCATGCCACTGAGGAGGGGCACAAGAAGCCAGGAGGGAAGAGAAACAGGATACCTGACCCAAACTAGCTAATGTGGTATTTCATACCACAACACAGTATATAAACTGTGAGGAGTTACCCAGCAGGGACCTACTGTTGCTCAGGTTGGACTGAGTATTGATCAGCAGGTGGTGAAAAATTTTGTTGTGTTTATTGTTTTGTTTTTTTCCCTTTCCTCTTTTGGTTTTATATTCTCTCCTCTTCTTATTTCCCTTAATAGTAGTAGTAGTAGTAGTAGTAGCAGTAGTATACTGTACTTTAGTTATTAAACTGTTCTTATCAATCTTTGGGTTTCACATTCTTTACATTGTCCACTGAATTGTGCCAGGGGGAAGAAAGGTAGGAGGTGAGTGAGTGTGGTACTTAGTTGCTGGCTCAGTTTAAAACACAGCACTTGAGGACATTTCTACAATACAGCTAAAGCAAAATGCATAGCTATAACATAACACTGAACAATAACTAGAACAAGTTTACAGTGTGTAACTTGTTAGAAACAATTTTGTGCGTATACCTCCACTGTCAAATATATTTAATCTTAATATTTTCTAGGGAAGGTATTTTCCAGGCAGAAGACTGCATTCCTCCTTTGTAAGACTTGAATGTTGCATAGAAAACAGACAGAAAATGGTTCAACAGCTGCAGCAAATCAACAGTGCTCTCTGATGTTGCCTACAACAATGGATGTTCCAGATGGACAATTTTATATGCCACTCTAAATAAAACTGTGTGATAAGGAAAAGCATACATGATAATGTCCTTTTTCATATCCTATTAGTACTTCTAGTCTCATTTCTTCCTCAAGAAAAACCCACAGAAAACATTAAAAGGTGTCACTGGAAACCTCAAACTTCATCATGTGAATTCCCCCTGTTGATGATACCACTACAGTTGCCTTGTTATAGGGAAGGAGAAAACCAAACCAAACCAAATGAAGACTCAACCCAAACCAAAACCTACCAAATATCAGGTACCTTAATGTGCCAACATGCCATTTCATATTTATTTCTACATCTGCCCTTCTATCTTTGGAACCTCAAAAGGCACTCACTGTGGTAGACAATCTGTAGCCTCTCAAAAGAATTAAATTTCTCTTTTCTCCTTATCCAGCTGTAATGATAATGTAATGTAATACAATCCAAAGCAAATACACCCCATTGTAATAGGTGCAGTCCAGAAAATAATGGCCAGTACCTACTCTAGTTGTGAAATGCCTATTTCTCCTTTTCTGAATGCTGAATAGAAAAGCACAGTATGGTGTTTAGATCAAATTAAGCAGATCCATCCAAGTGTTTCAGCTGCTGCAGCATACCAGCTATTACTGAATTACAGTTCTGAAATTATGTGATCTAGCAGTATAATGAAGCAAAGTTGATTTCTGCCAGCTAAAATCTAGGGGGAAAAAAGTAAATTACATGGTTTTGGGATAAATAAAAAACTACTACCCTGACATTATGTTGAAAAAAAACTCTCTTAGAAACACAAACTTGACTGAAGCTGGGGGATGGCAACTGACTTGGTGGGAAGGGTTTTTTTATTTGGGTTTTGGGTTGTTTTTGGTTTTTGTGGTTTTTTTTTTTTTTTTTACCCTGTGTTTCTCTAGATTTTTTCTTTTATTTTGCTGGGGTTTTTTTATTCACTGCCACAGGGGGCCATTTAAGAGACCAAAATAATGTGAGATCCTTAATCTCCAAAGTAATCCAGTTATTGGATAGTGAAAATACTATAGTAAAACCAGATTACTTTTAAATTTTGCCACCATAATTGGCTCCCTGAGGCAAAAGATACTCACAAGAAACATTACCATGGCCACCATTATATTCAAGTTTTCCCAGAAGTAAATACCAGACAAAATAATCAGATTTAAACAAAAAACCTTAAAGAATGTCTACCATGGGAGCGCTGCACGGCCAGTGCTAGAAATGCAGTATTGGTACTATTGCAGAACTAAAGAAGTTTTGCAATCGTTCAATTTAAAACAACCCAAAACAAAAACAATACTGACATTCTCAAACTAAAAATAAGAAACTCCCTAAAACCAAAACCCTAAAAAGAAAAATAAATTATGCTCCTGCCCCCCCCCCCCCCAAAAAAAAAATAATGAGAACACAGGTTTTACATTTCCTTTTCTAAATCAGCAACCAGTGATGAAAAAAGAGAAGATCACATATCATGCACCAGATAAGTGGACCACTTGGTGGATAAAGAACTGTCTGGATGGTCGCACTCAAAGAGTTGTGGTCAACGGTTCAATGTCCGGCCGGAGATCAGTAACAAGTGGTGTCCCTCAGGGATCGGTGTTGGGACCGGTCTTGTTTAATATCTTTGTCACTGACATGGACAACGGAATTGAGTGTGCCCTCAGCAAGTTTGCCGATGACACCAAGCTGTGTGGTTCTGTTGATACGCTGGAGGGAAGGAATGCCATCCAGAGGGACCTTGACACACTAGTGAGGTGGGCTGATGCCAACCTCATGAAGTTTAACCATGACAAGTGCAAGGTCCTACACCTGGGTCGCAGCTATCCCAGTCACAGTTACAGGTTGGGCAAAGAAGAGATTCAGAGCAGCCCTGCAGAGAAGGATTTGGGGGTGTTAGTCAATGAGAAAATGAACATGAGCCAGCAGTGTGCACTCCCAGCCCAGAAAGGCAACCATATCCTAGGCTGCATCAAAAGGAGCGTGACCAGCAGGTCAAAGGAGGTGATCCTGTCCCTCTACTCTGCTCTCATGAGACCTCACTTGGGGTATTGTGTGCAGTTCTGGTGCCCTCAAAATAAAAAGGACATGGAACTGTTGGAACAAGTGCAGAGGAGGGCCATGAGGATGATCAGGAGACTGGAGCACCTCCCATATGAAGACAGGCTGAGAAAGTTGGAGTTGTTCAGCCTGGAGAAAAGAAGGCTGCATGGAGACCTCCTAGCAGCCTTCCAGTATCTGAAGGGGGCCTACAGGGATGCTGGTGAGGGACTATTCATTAGGGACTGTAGTGGTAGGACAAGGGGTAACGGGTTGAAACTTAAACAGCAGGGGTTTAGACTGATCTAAGGAAGAAATTCTTTACCGTTAGGGTGGTGAGGTACTGGAATGGGTTGCCCAGGGAGGTGGTGAATACTCTATCTCTGGCGGAGTTCAAGACCAGGTTGGATGAAGCCTTGGGTGATACGGTTTAGTGTGAGGTGTTCCTGCCCATGGCAGGGGGGTTGGAACTAGATGATCTTGAGGTCCTTTCCAATCCTAACTATTCTATGATTCTATAAGGGAGTACCAAATCTTCTATAGACGTGGAATAAATGTGGAGATGTATGAGTTTTTAAAGGTCAGTTTTACATTCTTGTTAACAACGGTGAATAATTAACAGTTGTTTAGAAACAGGTTCAGAGATTATGAGGAATTAGAAAGCATTTTTACTGGGAAATTAATGTTGTTTCCTTTATTGGCACCACCGTTCTGTTACACTTCAGACAGAATTATACTGACAATATCCGGCAATCAGTACTGAAGTATTCCTTTTCAGATCTTCATAATAAGGCCATAACAATGCACTGCTGGGGAGGAGGGGGAAGTGGGGAGGACGAAGAAAGTGATGACAGACTATGAGAATTGTGTCAGGAAGCTTAAACAAGTTTTGTATATACTGACCCACTGTTTTAAAGCATTAACAACAACAAAAACAAAAAATATAGCAATAAACTTCCTTCCATTATATTAAACAAAAAGGGGACTTGGGAGGTGGGGAGATGAGGAATGGAGAAGGGAGAGTAAAAGATGAAAACTTAATAGCAGAAAAAATGTACCTATAGAAGGTTAAAGAGGAAAAAAATAAGGGGATAGAAAGGATAGAAAAAAGTAACAGCTGGGGAAGCAAGAGAAACTATCATTTAGCTTTAGAAAAAGCATTGTATGAAGTGCCTCTATGTACTCCACAGTTGACTTCATATGTTATTTTGTTATTGTTTTAAAATTATAATTAAATAATTTTTCTAACATGGTTGAATTTGTTAACCTTTCTGTTTAAACTGGAAGAGAAGGCAGAGAACCAACTAATTTTCCTCCCTAAAGCACAAATGCATTTAACAATTCTTCAGCCTATCATCCCCTTTTTCTCTTGCCATAATTTATAACACTCTTATTCTGTTCATATTGCAATTGAAATCTCAAACTGGGTGTTAACAGAGAATTTGTCTACTAATCTAAGTTCTGTAAAACACCCTTTGTTGTTTAGAGCAGCTCTGTCTCCAGCAATTTGTGCAGGAAATTTGGGCACAGGAATACAAGGATCAGTTTTCAACTATCAAATCTTTTGAGGTCATCTGGTGCACAGTGTGCACCATATCTTCTTATGTCGTGCTTTGACATTTGGTCAATTACTATGTGGATGCTTATTGCCACAAAAATAAGACAACCTTTCCTTCATTCGAATTCATGTTTAATTGCTACTTTATTAAGTAAAATCAATAAAATAATACCACATTTTAAGAAAATTTTGGTCCTTAAATCTTCCTTAAATCCTCCTTAAACAGCAGCAACTACTAGCAGAGCACACCCACCGTCTTCCCTCACACCGGACCCATCACTATTTGCACTATGTACAACACACCTCATGGTTGCCCAGCAGAAGTCAGTTGCCAACACAAGTTCCCTACTGGTTGATGGGCTCAGATTAGCTGTAAAGGATGTGGGAGTGGTGCCAGTGCCTAAATCTGCAGTATGTTTTGCAGACTACAGTGAAGATGAGGAGGTGGCTCTGATGCTTCCTCCCTTGCAACTCCTATATTTGCATGCCACAGCTAGGCGTGCTGCAAGTGGTCCTCTGGGGTCTTTGCATGTCCCCTACCCACCACCCTCAAAGATTTATGACCCAAGGTTTATGTAGCCATTTGTCTAACCTCAACTTGATGTGGCTGTCCAGTCAAGCATTATTTTTTTCTGATGTTATTCAATCGCTAGCTATTCCTCCTACTTTTCCTGTTGGAAAAGTTTTCCCTAGGTTACTTTTGTCATGCTCAAAATCCTGTTATGAGCAAACACACTTTCATAGATAAAGCCAGTAATTTATTTTTAGTAAAACTGCAACCCTAGTTCAAGAATTATTACTGTTCCAGGCTTACTCATTACAGAAAAAGAAAGAAAAAAGGAATAAAGGATTGGGCTAGGGATCAGCTATGCAATCTGGACATCTATAAATCAATGGGTCCAGATGAAATACACCCACGGGTGATGAGGGAGCTGGCGGAGGTCATTGCTAGGCCACTCTCCATCATCTTTGGTAAGTCGTGGGAAACGATAGAGGTGCCTGAGGATTGGAGGATGGCAAATGTCACGCCAGCCTATAAGAAGGGCAAGAAGGAGGACCCAGGTAATTATAGACTGGTCAGCCTTACCTCCATCCCTGGAAAGCTGATGGAACAACTTATTCTTGACTCCATCTCTAGGCATATCAAGGATGAGGGGGTTATTAAGAACAGCCAACATGGTTTTATGACAGGGAAGTCATGTTTGACCAACCTTACAGCCTTCTATGAGGAAGTGACTAGGTGGAGGGATGATGGTAGAGCGGTAGATGTGGTTTTTCTTGATTTCAGAAAGGTATTTGATCCTGTCTGCCACAGCATCCTCATAGACAAGCTAAGGAAGTGTGGGCTTGATGATCAGGTAGTGAGGTAGATCAAGAACTGGTTGAAAGCAAGAAGGCAGAGAGTTGTGATCAATGGCACAGAATGTAGCTGAAGGTCTGTGACTAGTGGAGTCCCTCAGGGGTCAGTGCTGGGACCAGTGCTGTTTAATATTTTCATCAACGACCTGGATGAGGGAACTGAGTGTACCCTCAGCAAGTTCGCTTATGACACTAAATTGGGAGGAGTGGCTAACACACCAGAAGGCTGTGTTGCAATTCAGTGACACCTGGACAGGCTGGAGAGTTGGGCGGGGAGAAACTTGATGAAATTCAACAAGGGCAAGTGTAGAGTCTTGCATCTGGGGAAGAACAACCCCATGCACCAGTACAGATTGGGGGTTGACCTGCTGGAAAGGAGTGAAGGGGAAAGGGACCTGGGGGTCCTGGTGGATAAAATGATGACCATGAGCCAGCAATGTGCCCTTGTGGCCAAGAAGGCAAATGGCATCCTAGGGTGCGTTAGAAATGGTGTGGTTAGTAGGTCAAGAAAGGTTCTCCTCCCCCTCTGCTCTTCCTTGGTGAGGCTGCATCTGGAATACTGCATCCAGTTCTGGGTCCCTCAGTTCAAGAAGGACAGGGAATTGCTTGAAAGAGTCCGGTGCAGAACTACAGAGATAATTAAGGGAGTGGAACACCTCCCTTATGAGGAGAGGCTGAGGGATCTGGGTCTCTTTAGCTTGGAGGAGACTGAGGGGTGACCTCATCAGTGTTTACAAATATGTAAAGGGTGGGTGTCAGGATGATGGAGCTAGGCTTCTCTCAGTGATTTACAGTGGTAGGACAAGGGACAATGGGTGTAAACTGGAGCATAGGAGGTTCCACATTAACATCAGAAAGAACTTCTTTACTGTGAGAGTGACAGAGCACTGGAACAGGTTGTCCAAGGAGGTTGTGGAGTCTCCTACGTTGGAGATATTCAAGGCCTGCCTGGACAAGTTCCTTTGCGATGTACTCTAGCTTACCCTGCTCTTGCAGGGGGGTTGGACTAGATGATCTTTTGAGGTCCCTTCCAACCCTCGGGATTCTGTGATTCTGTGATTCTGTAATAAAAAATTCAATAACAACAATGTCATGGGTTCAGCCATGGCAGTCATTTTTTCTCCTTCTTGTAGCTGGTGCAGTGCTGTGTTTTGACTTCTGGGCTGGGAAGAGTTGCTTGATAGCGAGCATGTTTTGAGGGTGTTTTTGTTCAAGGCTTTTTCTGAGCATGTGCTCCAGCCAGGCGGAGGAGGGGAGGCCAGGAGGAAGGAAAGACAGGACACCTGACCCAGGCTAGCCAATGAGGTATTCCATACCATAGCACGTGATGCCCAGGATGCAACTGGGAGAGAGGGCTGGAAGGGTGGAGCTCTGGAGGAAAATGGAGGAGGGAGCACGCGGTGCTCGGCCGGGCAGGGTGGAGTGAGTTATGGGTCGGTGGCTGGTGGGGTGTTGTATTCTTTTCGCTTGTTATTGGCTTTACCATTATTATTTGTAGTAGTAATGGCAGTAGTGATTTAGCAATTAAACCGTTCTTATCTCAATCCGTGGGGCTACATTCTTTGGATTTTCCTTCCTAACTCTCCGGGAGTTGGGGGACTTGGTTTAAGCCACGACAAACAACAACAACAATAATAACAGTAATAATAGTAATAGATTTGTTATAGAATTTAATCTGTTATACACACTCCTCCTAGGAACTTCTACTTTTCCTGGTGTCATGCTCACTTTTCTACTGCTCCTCTAGGGGGCCTAAGTTTCGTAACATCACCTAGTGGTGTAAAAAGGGAACAGGTGAAGTGTCTACAGTAAGTTGTCATCAGTCTGAATGTTTTAACCAGCAATATGATCTTTATGTCTATAGGTGATTTCTTCCTCCACAATCAAGCATGTGCTTGAGGTCACCTTTATATGTTTGCTAATATAGAATCATAGAATTATAGAATATTTAGGGTTGGAAAGGACCTTAAGATCATCTAGTTCCAACACCCCTGCCATGGGCAGGGATACCTCACACTAAACCATATCACCCAAGGCTTCATCCAACCTGGCCTTGAGCACTGCCAGTGATGGAGCCTTCACAACCTCCCTGGGCAACCCATTCCATGATCTCACCACACTCACAGTAAAGAATTTCTTCCTTAGATCCAATCTAAACCTCTGCTGTTTAAGTTTCAACCTGTTACCCCTTGTCCTATCACTACAGTCCCTAATGAATAGTCCCTCCCCAGAATCCCTGTAGGCCCCCTTCAAATACTGGAAGGCTGCTAGGAGGTCTCCACAGAGCCTTCTCTTCTCCAGGCTGAACAACTCCAACTTTCTCAGCCTGTCTTCATATGGGAGGTGCTCCAGTCTCCTGATCATCCTCATGGCCCTCCTCTGCACTTGTTCCAACAGTTCCATGTCCTTTTTATTTTGAGGGCACCAGAACTGCACACAATACCCCAAGTGAGGTCTCACGAGAGCAGAGTGGGCAGGAGCACCTCCTTCGACCTGCTGGTCACGCTCCTTTTGATGCAGCCCAGAATATGGTTGCCTTTCTGGGCTGTGAGTGCACACTGCTGGCTCATGTTCATTTTCTCATTGACTACCACCCCCAAGTTCTTCTCCGCAGGACTGCCATGAATTTCCTTTTTGCCCAACCTGTAGCTGTGCCTGGGATTGCTTCGACCCAGGTGTAGGACCTTGCACTTGTCATGGTTAAACTTCATGAGGTTGGCATCAGCACTTTTAGATCTTGTTTCTTTCCCCTAGTATGCAAGTTCATGTTACATCTGATTTTATAATATGGTGCCTTTTGCTTCTCCTCTTTTTTCCACCTGAACTTGTCTTTTTCCAGTTCTGGCCTGCAGTTTTTTAATGAAGAACCAGAGCACTGTTTGTAACCATAAGGTCTCCTTTGCCCCTTTCTTTACCACCCTATGCCTGTGCTCCTCTTCACTACCTCCTGTGTCTCCAATTCTTGGATAAACTTATAGAAGTTTATCTAGGCACTGCTAAGGTTTGCCTGTCAGTTGTGTTGTAATTATTACCTAAAGAAACACAGAGAATCAGATGTGTGCCTGTTTGACAGTTAAACATTTGTGTTTCATGATTATATACTGTTCTACATTAGCATAAGAGATATGAATAAATTTCCACTTTATCAAATGTCATAGCTCTTTTTGAACTGTCTTATGATATTACAAACTTATGTAATCTAATTCTAGACACTAAAATTAGAGATGCATATGTGGGGGAAAGTAATTCTAAAGAATGAAAATGATACTTGTTTAAAATTTCATTAATTCCTTAGGATTTTTTTTTTAATTTTTAATTATTTTCGTGGAATGCAACAGAAGTCTTTAAGGTTTTTGAGAGTCTCTCTAAGGATACAGCAGCATTACTTATGGGTAGGTACTGATATTTTTTCAATGCCTTCAAAAACATCATCAAATATTCTTGATCCATTTCAATAATTTTCATTCAACCTGAGTATACTGACTGTGCCTGCCTGTTTGAAAAAAAAATAATAAAAAAAGAATGCATCACAGCTGGCATTTTAATTGTTTACCATTTCATGACGGAGTTGGCATTCTAATCTTTCTTCCTTTTACTCATATTAAGCTGTTGCCATACACCCCCACACGATGAGATAAAATTCTAAATTTATATAGAATTTATATTATCTCCAGTTACCTTGTGCTTAAATAAAATTCTAAATATGTACATGTTTGCTGTGTATAATCAGTGACATCCAAGATATCAGGAAATCCAGTCACAACATTAAATTTCTGTTTATTTTCTCAGTAACATTTGTGGGATGGCTGAAAAGTGAAAGCATGACAGGTGCTGCCTCACATTTCTCAGATTAAGTAGTGAAGATATGATCGTTTGTCCATATGATAGCAATATTTCTTGCCAGCACCTAAAATGATTCACAAGTTAAATAATTAATCGGTTTATCATATTGAGGGTGCAGTATTAGGACACTAAACAGTTAATAACAAATGTAATTTCAGGCTATTAAAATAACGATTGTAACATTTTTATAGTTTACTTAGGCAAAAATGGCACAAATTTTGAATCATGGCAGAGGAGAACATATAACTTTCAAAGCCATTAGAGATGTATAACTTCAAGGAAATATAATATAAAAATCTGTCAGTCTGATAAAGGATAAGACAAATAGAGTACTAGACAAATCTACATCTATAAATCTTAATCTCTAGATTTTTGTCTAAAGATTTTAGTAGAGAATATTATTCCTTTTTTTTGCATTTGTGATTAAACTTTTCTATAAGTTTTGTTATAGTTAACAAGAGAAAAATTCATATGCGCTGACATACACTGTGTATGGAAAAAAAATGAATTTATATACAAGCTATTAAGGAAATGTCAGTCACTTACATAGTTTTTGCATTTTCAAATATCAGCCACAGTACTGTTGGCATATGAACTTCCATGGTATAAATTAAAACCTAAAAATTATGAACTAAAAAATTAAGCAACCAGAGTCAACAAAGAAAATAACGTGAGGGAGAACTGAGGTAAGGCATGCAGGCAATATTTGAGGCCAATGAGGAACAGGCCTCACGCAAGATCTTCAGCTGACAATGCAATTCTGGCAAACTGTCCAAAATGGATCCATATTTGCAGGATTTACTGAGCATATAGTATAGGCTTCTCACTCCATTTAGTCACTTCATTTGAGTCTTCATGTCATTACAGCAGCAGAAGTGCACTGCAATCAGCAGAGCCACTCTTCGATGCAGTTATCTTTTAGGTTCACTAGGCGTGAAAACATCAGCCTGAAGATCAGACAAGGTTTCTATAATTGTGTTATTTATAGTTTTAGAACAAGTACAAAATAAAAAATACTACTAATATGACTTCAATATGCATATGTGACCATGTTCAGTTTTGTGAACAGCCTAATAACTATTAAAGCAAGTAACAAATCCAAGGAGAGGTATTAAATGTCTCTAGCCTGTGCTTGTGTGTCTACTGGTTGTGCATATTGCACACAGTTACTCCCTGAACTGTTATATTATCTACAGTTAAAATAAGATCACACTTTCTGGTCCTTCAGGATATACAAGTAACTTGTGATACAGGTATGCTTTGGAAGGCAAGGCTTAATTTTTTGTTGTTTTTTCTGATATTGCTGTGCTGTTGGTATTATTTTTGTCAATAAAAAATGTCTGTAGACATGAACAACAGAACATTGCTTTCTGGCTTCTTAAGCAGCATAGGGAAAGTTCTGTCTAAAATGTTTGCTTGAGATTTACCAACATTGTTGGAAAAATAACCAGAAATTCTCCACTGTCATCCATACAGAAAAGGAAATGTGGGAGCAACTGTAGCTTCTATTTGGTTAGTCCTACACTTTAACTGAAGGTCAACTAAAACTTGACATGTACCTAACATTGATATCTGTTATTTTCTCTGTGACCCAAGACATTAACTGGTATGTATCTTTTTCTTTAGCTCTATAAAGCTTAGAGAGTTACAGTCTTCTCAGTTCATGTTCCAGTTTTGAACAGGCTTCCTGGTTCAATTTCATATTTTTTCTCAGATAACTAAGGTTGTAATGCACACAATCATACACTAACACACACACTTCTTTTAAT
This sequence comes from Melopsittacus undulatus, assembly GCF_012275295.1. NCBI lineage: Eukaryota > Metazoa > Chordata > Aves > Psittaciformes > Psittaculidae > Melopsittacus > Melopsittacus undulatus. The sequence continues at coordinate 32,285,123 of NC_047557.1, read as the reverse complement.
AGTATAAAATACCAATTAATGTTCAGATAATGCATGTTGCTGAGTTCAATAATCTCATTTTAGAGCTATCAGCTTGCAGAGAATAGAGAGATGAAGGGGTATCTGTACAAGACATTATGATTCAGATAGCTATTTTTACCTAATCACAGACATTATATCATGCTGACTTTAAAGACGCTTCTTAGAACTTTAGTTACTGATATAAAAAGTGTGTTTGGATGATGCAATAATTGGCAGATACATGTCTGCACTTAAGAGTATGTACTCTAATATTGGCAGCTGTTCGACAATTTGAAATCATCATTATAAACAAGTACATGCAGTGTAGTTATGGTTACTGAATTGATTTTTTTTGTTGCTGTTTGTTTGTTTTTTTTCCACAAACTAGTAGGCATGTAGGCTGCTTCATTTGTTTCTAAATGAAACACTTACATTCTGTCTTTCCTGCACAGGTTTTTACATGCACAAACTAATCATCTAAAATTGTCAGTGAGGATGCATATGTTTTTCTTTCTCTTAGATCTTCTGGAAATCCCACAGGGTACAGACATAGGAGAAGAGTGAAGAAGTTGAGCTACTATAGTCAAATAATTGTTGACTGTTAAATTTATTTTTTAATATTAAATTTATTAGATTAGATTTAATATTTCTATGCAAATCAAATAATTTGAGTGTTCTCCAACTAGCATAAAGAGAAGGAACAGTCTCATGGTTAAATAGTGAGAATAGAAAACTGATAGTTTGTGTCTTGCAACTTTTCTTGCTCTAAAGGCAGAAATACTGGAATAAACATTATAGTAGTGATAGCTGTGTCAAATATCATGGGAGAGAAAATTACTTACAGTGCTTCTTCATTAATGTCTCTGACTATCTTTGAAGAGGTTGCTAGAGTTGTCTAAACAGAACCAACAGATTTTTTGTTGTAGAGTGGTGAACCCAGAAAGCCTGTGTTACGTGGAGCAGTTTTGCATTTAATATATAAATATCATCACAGTAATCTGAATACTTTGGAAGTGTCACAAAAGAAAGCTTCTGGAATATTAATAAAATTCCAGAACATTATGTAGAAAATACAGTAATGAAACACACACAGAACTTGCAGTATATTTTTTTATATATAAATATAAGCTTTCTTATCAAAGAATCATAGAATAGTTAGGATTGGAAAGGACCTCAAGATCATCTAGTTCCAACCACGCTGCCATGGGCAAGGACACCTCACACTAAACCATATCACCCAAGGCTTCATCCAGCCTGGTCTTGAACACTGCCAGAGATATTCACCACATCCCTGAGCAACCCATTCCAGTACCTCACCACCCTAACGGTAAAGAATTTCTTCCTTAGATCAGTCTAAACCCCTGCTGTTTAAGTTTCAACCCGTTACCCCTTGTCCTACCACTACAGTCCCTAATGAAGAGACCCTCACCAGCATCCCTGTAGGCCCCCTTCAGATACTGGAAGGCTGCTAGGAGATCTCCATATAGCCTTCTCTTCTCCAGGATGAACAGCCCCAGCTTTCTCAGCCTGTCTTCATATGGGAGGTGCTCCAGTCCCCTGATCATCCTCGTGGCCCTCCTCTGCACTTGTTCCAACAGTTCCATGTCCTTTTTATTTTGAGGGCACCAGAACTGCACACAATACCCCAAGTGAGGTCTCGCGAGAGCAGAGTAGAGTGGGCAGGAGCATCACCTTTGACCTGCTGGTCACGCTCCTTTTGATGCAGCCTAGGATATGGTTGCCTTTCTGGGCTGTGAGTGCACACTGCTGGCTCATGTTCATTTTCTCATTGACTAACACCCCCAAGTCCTTCTCTGCAGGGCTGCTCTGAATCTCTTCTTTGCCCAACCTGTAACTGTGACTGGGATAGCTGCGACCCAGGTGTAGGACCTTGCACTTGGCATGGTTAAACTTCATGAGCCCACCTCACAAGTGTGTCAAGGTCCCTCTGGATGGCATTCCTTCCCTCCAGTGTATCAACAGAACCACACAGCTTGGTGTCATCGGCAAACTTGCTGAGGGCACACTCAATTCCATTGTCCATGTCAGCGACAAAGATATTAAACAAGACCGGTCCCAACACCGATCCCTGAGGGACACCACTTGTTACTGATCTCCGGCCGGACATTGAACCGTTGACCACAACTCTTTGAGTGCGACCATCCAGACAGTTCTTTATCCACCGAGTGGTCCACCTATCAAATTGATGTTTCTCCAATTTAGAGACAAGGATGTCATGTGGGACAGTGTCAAATGCTTTGCACAAGTCCAGGTAGATGACGTCAACTGCTCCACCCCTGTCCATCACTTTTGTAGCCCCGTCATAGAAGGCCACCAAATTGGTCAGGCAGGATTTCCCCTTCTAAAGCCATGCTGGCTGTCACCAAGCACCTTGATGTTTTTCATGTTCCCTAGCATGCCTTCTAAGAGAATCTCCTCCCAGATTTTGCCAGGCATAGAGGTGAGACTGACTGGTCTGTAATTCCCCGAGTCATCCATTTTCCCCTTCTTGAAAATGGGAGTTTTATTTCCTTTTTCCAGTCATTAGGAACTTCACCTGTCTGCCATGATTTTTCAAATATGATGGGCAGTGGCTTTGCAACTTCATTCACCAGCTCCTTCAGGACCCGTGGATGGATTTCATCAGGTCCCGTGGACTTGTGTACATTCAGGTTCTTAAGATGGTCTCGAACCAGATCCTCTCCTACAGTGGGCCCAAGGTCTAGGTTTTCACAGTCCCTGCATTTGCCTTCCAAGACTCGGGTGGTGTGGTCAGAGACTTTGCCAGTGAAGACCGAGGCAAAGAAGCCGTTCAGAACCTCAGCCTTCTCCAAGTGCTGTGTAGCCAGTTCTCCCGAAAGCTTCCGGAGGGGGCCTACATTGTCCTTAGTCTATTTTTTAGCCACTACATACCTATAAAATCCCTTCCTATTATCTTTAACATCCCTTGCCAAGTTTAGCTCCAATTGGGCCTTAGCTTTCCTAACTTGGTCCCTAACTTTCCGGACAACATCCCAGTATTCATCCCAGGCTCCCTGTCCTTGCTTTCACCTTTCAGAAGCCTCTTTTTTCCTGTGAATTTTTCTCAGCAGCTCCTTATCCATCCAAGAAGGTCTCCTGTTCCTCCTGCTGCACTTCCTTGTAGTCGGGATGCAACACTCCTGAGCTTGTACCAGGTGATTCTTCTGTCCTGGTGAACAATATTTAATATACTTTTACAGTTTTGTGAAAAACATGTAGGTTTCCCTCCCCAGGTTATTCCTGTCTTCTTAAGGGTAATTGAATATTTTTCAATTCTCTCTGTCTCCATTTTTTCTTTTTTTTAATGTGAGGGCATAAGCAATTAAGATATTGCCTAAGCATACACAAAATACGAATAACAGATCAAAAAGACCATCTGTGGAGATCTGGTTTAATGTCAGGGAGTAATTCTCCTCTGCACAATGTTTATATAAATCAATTTAATCCAGGAGGCTCAATGAATTTACTCTGAAAGATGTCTTTCCTTATTTGTAAATCTGTATTTTCAGAAAGAGTGCTGTTGAATATTATTCAAGGCTGTAATTCAGAATATTTCTTTATATAACTAAATCATCTTACACGTAGAGAATGAGCTACTCTTTCAAACACAAAGGAAAACTATGTCAGTCTACTACAAAAAGTAATTTCTTAATGAAATATCCTGTAATGTGATCTGTACACAGCACTTCTGATAAGTACATTTTGCCTTTTTTTTTTTCTCTTTCCCACTTTTTTAGTGGTCTTTTGTTATCTTGAATCTGAGTGCTGTAAATCTTGGTGTCGATGCTTCTTTGAAGCTAATAGCTCATACTCTTTGCAAGTTGTATATAAACATTGTTCTGTGAACTATATAATTATATTTCAGCTTTATCAACTAGTATTTCTTTCTTGAGCTATTCTAATATACTTATGTGAAAAAAGTCCGACTGTAAGAGTTGTTGATCAGATATTGATATTGATACATACATTATATGTATTATGTGTTATGTCATGTACATATTTTCTCAACCTGACTATAGTATGTTAGTAGTAGTTCAAATGTATTTCTGATTAACAATCCATTCAGTTTTCTTCAACATTTGTAATAAATGGGTAGCTTTCCAAAGAAAATGAAGGTTTTCAGCTCTGTATTGTTGCACTTAGAGAATGTTTTTATGTCTATATTATTAGCATCAAATATGTGATTAAGTACTTGCAAACTGAAGGCACATATATACAGAAATATGAATAGTTAAATATAGGGTCTATGTTATCTGTTGAGCACCAGTAAATTTCTTAATTTATGCTCTTTCTATCTGAGTTAGTATAGCCTCTAAGAGAAGCAGATTTTTTGATCTTGCACTGATGGCTACAGATCATCAGATTTGACAAAAAAAAAGCCATTCTGAAATAACGTGAAAGACTATAATAGTCTTGAATTACCTGCCTGTCGTTTGATACATAGTTTATTCATGCAAGTTTAGTCAGATATTTTTGCCCAGTTAAAGACAGTTGCTTTGACATTCTCTTATTTGTCTAGCCTAACAAAAAGCTAGAAACATGACTAGACACACTCTCATAAGGAACTCTGTTGTGTTCTGGCGAAGCTACTCAAAAGTGTAAAGATTAAAAGAATTAGAGCTTGAAACAGAATTTCTTTCAGGGCCTTATACATTTGTCTAATAGCTAAGTAGGTAAAGGAAGTGTAGATAAAAACTCTGTGAAGAGGTAGTTCTGCTCCTTGGTGCATTTATAAACAATTTTGTTACCAGTGTATTTATATTACTATTTAGATTTTATTGTTCTTATTTCTTCTGTGTTTTGTTTAGTGAAGAAGATGAATAAAATATATTAATAGCAAACAATGAAAAAAAAGGTGTTTATTTACAAGGTCATTCTTGCTCCTTGACCTAATAACACACCAGGAAGAAAAGATTGTTCAAAAGAAGGCTATGAAAACTCAAAGAAGCTAGCTGTTTGGACTTACCTCTTCTTAACTTCCAGTGGTGACTTTCCTTCTCTTCCCTTCTCTCTCTGTCTTTCTCTGTAAATGGCTCATGTGGACTGTAAGAGAAACATTAAGCCTTAGAGTGGAAATAGTTAAGTTTCGTGGGTGTCTAATATTATAAGAATATTAACAATAGTGATCAAAATTCCCATGTCTTCCTATAGAAGAAAAACACAGGGCCTCATTTTGAACTAAATTTTCATAAAGAAAGCAACATTAGAAAACTTGATTCATTTAGTGGTTTTGATGGAGTAGCCAACTGTTGAAGGGCTTGCACTGGAATATATACTGAAATTCAGTGCTGTAGGCATAAATAAAAATCATATTTCCAGTAGTAATATTTATTACAGTCACCATAACTTTCTTCTAAAGTAACAGCAGTGCATCAGCTTCCAGAGATTGATGCTACATTATGACAGTGAGCAACAATTTGTGCGAGTTTATAGTCAAAATACAAGCCACAGACAATGGCAGCAAGAGAGAGTGAGAAGGAAGAGGCAATGTGTGAAAGCTACTTACGCAATAACAGACATGAGAACCTACTGTAGATTTACTACCCACTGCTACCCATTTTCTTACTGTGTTTTCTTTTTAAGTGGCAGGACTGAAACAACATTTTAAAACATACATTCTTCTCATTTGCTTTAGTAAAACGCAGTATCATCACAGCCATCATTAGAGTGTATGTCAATGTATTTAGAAAAAGATAGCAAGCCCTACATACACACCCACCACACACGACATATACACAGAGTTTATGCATAAATGTGAGCTACAACATTATTCAGCAGATGGGATGGTTCTTATAAATATCTCTGTAATAAGCGATTTTCACCTATTTGTAAGTCTAAGGTTGTGAAAGGAAAATCTCTTCTTGTACAAAAATTATTATCAGTATATCTGAGAAGTCTATCAAGTAATGTGCATGTATAAAATGCTAAGGAATTTTACACTCTTCTCCTATTTGGAATTAATTGGATTGGGGTTTTTTATGTGTGTGTATGTGTTTTACTGCTGAGAAAACTGCTTAGTTTTATATCTGTGTCATGGGTTCAGCTGTAGCAGTCATTTTTCTCCTTCTTGTAGCTGGTGCAGTGCTGTGTTTTGACTTTTGGGCTGGGAACAGTTGCTTGATAGCAAGTATGTTTTGAGGGTGTTTTTGTTCAAAGTTTTTTTTCTGAGCATGTGCTTCAGCCAGGTGGAGGAGGGGAGGCCAGGAGGAAGGAGAGACAGGACACCTGACCCAGGCTAGCCAATGAGGTATTCCATGCCATAGCACGTGATGCCCAGGATGAATACTGGGGGAGAGAGAGCTGGAGGGGTGGAGCTCTAGAGGAAAATGGAGGAGGGAGCACACGGTGCTCAGCCGGGCAGGGTGGAGTGAGTTATGGGTCGATGGCTGGTGGGGTGTTGTATTCTTTTCACTTGTTATTGGCTGTATCATTATTATTGTGTTATGCCTTAGCTATTAAACCATTCTTATCTGAATTCGTGGGGGCTATATTCCTTGGATTCTCCTTCCTAACTCTCCGGGAGTTGGGGGACTTGGTTTAAACCACGACAATCTGTTAACTTGAAGTCAACTGATTCAGTGTGATTTGATGACTTCAGAAGAAAACATGCAGTACCTTTAACTTGAGGTAGAGAGATGTCTGATATTTTTCTCTTATTTAATATTGTAGTTGCCCTTGATGATGACAACTATAGTACTGCATCTTAAAAATGCCAAGAAAGAGCACAAAAAATTACAGTTTGTCAGATTAAAAACTTGTAACCTAGCACTGTAATTTACCTGTGAATCCAGCAGCAAAATACTGGTTCAGTTTGTTCCAGTTGTAAAATACTCATTTAACATAATTTGTCTCATACATCGTATTAAAGAGGGATGTTTCTGTGCTAGGAATCAGTTCATCATTCACTGTCTACTTCTCTTCTGAGGCCAGAAGAAATGAATTGTGGAACTTAGTCTCAAAAATACAAATGCACGAAATACCAGGAAATAGTTATAATCCAATTATTAATAAATAGACTGAAGATATGTCATGGTTTAAAACCCAGCCACAATCTCTCTCTCAAAACCCCCACACCCCCACACTCCCCCACTCCCGGAGGGATGGGGAGGAGAACTGAAGGAATGTAACTCCCATGGGCTGAGATAAGAGCAGTGCAGTAACTAAGGTATAACACAAATGACTACTGCTACCACCAATAAAAATAATGATAGAGGAAATAAACAAGGGGAGAGAATACAATACCACCCACTGAAATGAGCCCAACCCGGAAGATAGCAAGTGAGAGCCCTTCCCATGAACTCCCAGTTACCTCCCCAGGCATGACGTGCTGTGGTATGGAATACCTCTTTGGCTAGTTTGGATTGGGTGTCTCATATTTGCTTCCTTCCGGCCTCCCCTCCTTCCCTGGCAGAGCATGAGACTCACAAAGTCCTTGACTAGAGTACACATTTGAGCAGTAGCTACAAACATAAGTCCTATCAGCACTGTTCCCAGGCTGAATGTCAAAACACAGCACTGCAACATCTACCAAGAAGGAGAAGAAATTACTGCTACTGCTGAACCCGGGACAAAAAAAAAAAAAAAAAAAAAAAAAAAATCTCTTTTTCTTTCCTTAGGAAACAACAATTTTCTGAATATTTAGATGTACTTGTACTATGGAGGCACAGCTCCCACAACAAAATGCTTCATAACCATACTTTATATGCTGGAAAAAGTTCTTGCAATTCACTTTGGTTCTGTTACATAATGCAGCTGTAAATATGATTCTTTTTTTTTTGTAACTTCATTATTCTCTCTTTCTAGAAAGTCTAAATCATTTCAAAAACTGAGACTAGGATTTTTACATCATTGATGCATTTTCAAAATTTTAGCTCTATGCCAGAATTGTTTACAAGAGTCTTTTTACAAGTGGATTGTTAATTTTTTTATATCTTAACATTACAAACTGAATTAAGAGTTTGTATGTAAAACTGAAAAATAATTCCTTTTTGGTGAAGCCCAAGATAACCCTCAGCTTCTGGTAGTACTCAAGAGTATCTCAAGAAAATCTATTCACGCATTATCCTAACAAGAAAAGCTAAGACACTAGGAAAATGTAATATATTTCAGTCACTACGAAAAAAAGGTTTTATATTTGAGGTGATTGCCACCATTGGTTTTAATTATATTGATCATACTACATCAGGAATTCTAAAATCATCTTTATGTGAAAGAGCTCCAGCAAATTATATTAATTGAGAGCTGCCAATAGATCACTGCTTGATCTTGTAGGTTCATGAGAAATGCTTAATACTACATAAGAATACATGAGAACTCAAGCAAAAACTTATCTCACCTCCTCAGAATGTAATTTAAAACAAAAATTAATCTAGGGTGCTTATCCCACTTCAAAAATAATTGCATAGCTATTCCCACTAGTTGTGAATATTTAAATTATTATATTCTAATGGTTAAAACTAAGATTCCCATAAGCTATACAGGATCTTGAGAACGCTTTCATAAAGTCTGTGTTAGCTATATAATATAGATATGAACTTGTCTTTTCATAGGAATCTGCACTGTTAGGAAGCTATGAATATGTAGACCAAGTAAAAGGTACCTCTGAGAAATGAAGGTATAGCACAGGAAAAATTAATAGATGGTGAATACAAAAAATCGATTTTATATTTAAAAAATATTAATGTATGCTGTTTCTTTTATGTTTATCTTCTTCCAGGTAGGTTTTTAAGAAGTACTGTGGCACAAGCTATTGTATTAGCAGACAACATATCTAAATAAATATAGGGACACATTTATCATTAAATTTACAGGTGACACACTCATGTTCCTATGTGCAAGTGTCTTACAGAAATAATGACTTCTAATCATCACTGCCTGGTGCAACACGGAATGTAGCAGCTGTGAAGATAAGTTGCATCATCACTGCATGTCTAAAATGCGTTACCTCTACATTTTGTAGCTGTATTCATATGTCACTGCTGAGGTAGAGATTTATGGGTTTTGTCATGAAATTGACTAGCTTCAGTTCCTACTTACAAGAAGGTTAGGTTTTGGGGTTTTGGGTTTCTTTTGCCCCAGATTTATTCCTCATTTCTGTTCCAAATGTGTACATGCCTTTAAGGGTGACCATTAACAATCCTGAAAAGCACAATGAGAACACTGAGATTTGCAGATTTTTTTATTTTTGTTTTGCTGTTGTTCTTCATTCATACCTGTCTGCTCCAGTTTCTTTTACATTAGAGTTTCTATGTTTTAAAAACATATGGGAAAAATTCTAACAGATAGAATTTTACTTCTGTTAAACTGCTATGCACAGTATGTGTCATGGAAATTTATTGGAATAACCTTTATTAAAAGTAGTCATTTACTTTTCTGATCTTTTAGTCTGCATCTAATCTGTATGGAGATACTGAAGTATAGAGTTCCACTATAAGAAAAACAAACAAATGAAAAAAAAGCTGACAGAATTTACCACTTCAGTCATGTCACAGAGAATTCTATTTATGTCATTTTAAATTTCACCTTTACCTCCAGGATACCAGGTTTAAACTAAAAGAGAAAATTACAAGAGCTTTTTCCTAAATCTATTCAGTTTCTTCTAGTCATTAAAATTCAATCTTCTTCTATTCATTAAAATTACATCTTTAACAAATGCCCTTGTTACTCACATCTTCTAATATTATTCACAACACCTACCCAATTACCCATACTTAGCAAATCTAAATGAAATTGATATCTATCAAATTGAATCATGCTCTTCCTGCACTTTATTTCTCTGTCTTAATCAAATTATTTTTATTCCTTCTATAAGAGCAACATTATTATGCACTTTTAGTACCTTTATTAAGAGTAGTTCTGAATCTACAGAAATTTCTTCCTAGATGTGCGTTCTAAAAATGTTCTTAATGAGTTCAAGTTAGTCAAGTTGTCACCTAAACCTACTTCATACTATAGCAGATACCTGATGTCCCACAGAAGTAAGCTGATGAACTGTCAATAGACCCAATCTACCCTGTTTCTAGCCTCTTTGCTAAGAGATCTACATTGTGTGGCTGGGTATTCTTATCCTCCTTGTAAGAATTTTTATGAAAAAGACCAATTTATGCTCTTATCTGTGTAATTTCAAAAAGATTTCAAAAGAAACAAGGTAAAGAAATCATTGTGCTGATCCTGCATAACAGCAGGATCTCTGCCAGTTTGTCCTGTTTTATTCTCAGCAGCATACCTCTTAGTCTAGCCAACCTGCATCAGCAAGATGGCTTTATTGCCAGAGAAGTGTCTGGAACCACTTGCTTTGCTTTCCCTCTCCACCTTATCCAAGTGGACACATCTGTTAAGTGCAGGATTTCCCTCAGCATGTCTTATCATTAATCTTATGCTTCATTTATCTGGCTAAAATTCTCATTTTTCAGTGTGATTTTTTGAATGACTGAAACAGAAATATCCAGGAAGAGTATTTTACTCTATCTCTTATTGCTATCAACCCCTCTTAACTAATTTCTTTTTTCCACTTCCTACAAAGTGAAAAATAGGAACAAACCTTTTCAAATGAGATGGATACATGGAAACAACTGGCTGCTGACGGGCTCTCAAAGGATCCTGCTGGAGAAAGGGAACAAAGCCACTCATGTTAGCTTGAAGAGAGAAGGGAAACACATATATTCATCTCTGATACATTTGCACTGCCATGCAGCATTTTACTTATCTGTGTAGTTTACTTTCGTGATGAGAAAAATTTCCTTTTTACTCCTGACTCTAAAACATAATGACAGTATGTAAAGGTGAGTATTTTACTTGTATTTATTTTAGCTAATTTTTACTGGTTTCATGTTGTTGTCGGGGAAGGATTTTGTGGGATATTTTTGCAATATTCATTCATACGGTATACAGAATAGGCAGTGTGATGACATAAATAAATTGGCCTTGACTGTTAAGGTTTGAGCAATACAATTAGGAATATATTTACTTACACAACAGAAAAAAAATCCTATGGATGGTAAGAATTAAGTTTCCTAAGGCAGAAAAAACTGCTTTACTAGTGTTCTCATACATGTATAACTGAGCCCTTGGGAACAACACCTGTGACTGGCTGCCAAATGGACTTAAATCCCTTCACAACAACACTGCAGTATGAGGCCTGTCAAGATCATCTGCACAAGTGCCTTTGTTATGTGAAATACCACAAGAAGAAAAACTTGTTCATAAAGTAAAAGATGCCTTCCAAAAAGAAGAGGGTGCTTCTGTAGGTGTGTAGGAGAAAGAGGTATTCCTATAAGAAAGTTTTCCCAAGGGATTCTCAAAAGAAGCACAAGTTATAGTTTATAACAATTGACAACGAATGCAACCTATCACACGCCTCTTATAAAGTTCTTGATAACATGTTTCTTTTTGTCTGTAAGGAAGCAAATTACATTTGCAAGCAAAGAGCTCATTAACATACATCTTAACTGACACAGGGCTTCAGAATCATGGTAGGGATATTCCACCTGTTTGCTGCTGAAACTGGTTAAAAAATAAAAAGGGTGATCAAAGTATTATAGGATGCAGAACAGTAGAAATGAAACTAAACTTTTGTAAACATGTTCAAAAAAAGTATTTTAACATTAAAATAATTGTTTGACAACCTTTTTAATATAGCTGTTTCACTGTATACTAAAATTGCCCAGTTCTTTAGTTTTAATGCGAATGAACTTTTATTTTGTATCTGTTAAGTTCTGATACGGGAAGAAATAAAAAAGATTTACAACAAAAACAGATATGATTTGAAGACTTTTTTATTAATGTAAACTAGAAACATCTATTTCTGTCACTCAGTTATGTCTTACTACAAGAATTCTAAGATTATACCTCTAAATATAATCCTAAAAATTTATTTGAGCCTTAATTTTACTTGCAAAAAGAGCTGTTGAAAACTGTTTTGAAATTCAAGTGGGTTTTTCTTTTACCTCTTATATATTAAACTAGAACTTGATTTTACACAGAAAAGGGTTGGTTATACTTGATAAATCATATTCCATTTTGTTTCTTTTTCTGTATTTAAGCAATGATGCAGGATTTGGCACATTCAAGATTAAACAATTTTTTGACATAAGTTCCGATTGGTCTTGCAATACTCATATTGAGTATTTGCTCATAGTTGTGATATTGTGCTGACTAAAATACATCACCTTCAAAATAACTCCAAGCCCTACCTTCTTATGTACGAGACCTACTGTAGCAAGTACAGTAATAAAACTGGTTAGATACCCTGATATTTGCAGGAGAGATAACATGGCCCAGGACACACAGTCAAAGAAGTCCCCGCAGATCACTAAACATAATCTTTTGACACAAGTGGTGGAGTAGTCAGGAAGAAAAGATATTTTGCTGGACCTTGTACTGGAAGTACTGGTTTAAGATGTAAAGGTTAGTGTAAGCTTGGGTGCACCGATCATAAGATGGTGGAACTCAGCATCCTGCTTGGGGAAGCAAGACAGCAAGCAGGATCAGAGCTCTGAACTTCTGGAGAGCTAACTTTGGCCTCTTCAAAGACTTAACTAGAAGAATCCCATGGGATAGGGTTTTAGAAAAGAAGGGGGTCCAAGAAAGCTGGTCAATATTTAAGCACAACTTCCTCCAAGCCCAAGACTAATATATGCCCATAATGAAGAAATTAGGCAGAGGGGGCAGGGACCTGCGTGGATTAGCAGGGAGCTCTTAGTCAATCACAAATGCAAGAAAGAAATTTATGGGATGTGGGAAAAGGGACAACCCACGTGGAAGGACTATAGGAACATTGTCAGAGTATACAGGGATGTGACAAGGAAGGCCAAGGCCCACTTGGAATTGAGTCTGGCAAAGGACATGAAGGACAATAAGAAAAGCTTATGTAAGTATACCAGCAGAAAAAGGAAAATAAGAGAAAAAGTGAGGCTGCTGCTGAATCGAATGGATGTCCATGTAACAGAAAACACAAGAGAAGGTGGAATTACTGAATACCTTCTTTGCCTCAGTCTGTGGTGCTAAGGATGGCCCTCAGGAATCCCAGACCTTGGAAGAAAGAGAAAGAGGCCAGAGAAAGGAAGACTTCCTGGTCATAGAAGCTTAGGTTAGGGATAAGCTAGATGAACTTAACACCCATTAATCAATGGGCCCTGGTAGAATGCTCCCATGGGTGTTGAAGGAGCTGGCAGATGTTGTTTTGCCACTCTCCATCATCTTTGAAAAATCATGGAGAGCAGGAGAGGTGACCAATGATTGAAGGAAGGCCAATGTTACTCCCATCTATGAAAAGAGCTCCCATCTACAGGAAGGCCAATAGTATCCTGGAGAGAGGTGTGTGGCCAGCAGCACACCAAGGGAACTGATCCTCCCCCTCTTCTCAACCCTGGTGAGGCCACATCTGAAGCCCAGCTCTAGGCTCCTCAGTACAAGACAGACAAGCAGCTAATGAAGAGGGTCCAGGTGAGGCCACAAGGATGATAAGGGGTCTGGAGCATCTTTCTTACAAGGAGAGATTGCAAGAGCTGGGCCTATTTAGTCTAGAGAAAAGAAGACTGAGTGGGGATCTCATTAATACATATAAATATCTCAAAGGTGAGTGCCAGGAGGATAGGGCCACTCTCTTCAGTGGTGCCCAGCAAAAGGAAGGGGAGCAGTGGCCATAAACTAAAACACAAGAAGTTTCACCTAAATATGATTAAGAACTGCTTTATGTTGAGGGTGGCAGAGCCCTGAAACAAGATCCTCAGGCAGGCTGTAGAGTCTGCAGACATTCAAAACTCACCTGGACACTTTCCTGTGTAGCCTGCCCTAGGTAGCCCTACCTTGGCAGGGCAGTTGGACTGGATGATCTCCAGAGATCTCTTCCAACCCCAATGATTCTGTGATTCTGTGAATGTAGCATTTGTTTTCAGAGTTTCTTGTTCCCCCCCCCGTTTTTCCACCCTCCAGCAACAGGTCTCCAAGTGCAGTACTGTGCTCTAATTCAAGATCTAATTAAAAAAAAAAACAAAAAAAAATCATATATTTGTTTGAATTAAATGGAGTCTTTCTTTCTCCCTCCCTCTCTCTCTGGGCTAGTTAAAATGCAAATACACATATAGCAAGCACTTCCACCCACACAACACAGATAAAGAACATTGTCACTTGCATTGTTAAAGTTTTGTGGCTCTTACAAGGTTGCCAATAAATGCCCTTTATTCTCTCACGAATAAAGCTAAATAACCTGCTATATTTATTGATGTTACTTTAATTATTTTTGTTTGTAGTATTACTCCTACTCATCCTTTAACTGTTATATTGTCACTGTTGTTCTCCCTAGACAATTTCAATAAACAGACATCCGTTAGTGATAGTTTTTTTTTAAAAAAAAGTTTTTAAGTATTTCTGCAACAAACAATCTATAGGGTAATGATTAGTAACTACTTAAAGAACAATTGTTCATTTAGCAAGGAAAGACGGAGCGGGTTATGCCAAGACTAAACTGGAATGCTCTGAAGAGAAAAATGGACATTGACTTTGCTTATGCTGAAGTTGATGAGGCTGTTAGACCTGCTGTTTTTATCCATCTTGCACCATTTCATTCCATAAAAGCTATTTCATTCAGTTCATTAAGCCATAAAAATTTACACATCTTTTTCTTAAAGTGTGTGACTCACTGACATTTGCTCAGTAAAGACCTTTTCAGCCTCTATAGCCTGTGTGCACTAAACCATTTTTTTTCATGAAGACTGTAAACTCCTGTATGCAAATTTCAAGTCAAATGCTGAAGAAATTATGCTAATACTTTGTGGCAGTTTCAATAGTTAATTTATCTTCCTATAGTGGCTGCAAATCAGATTCAGATTCTGCGTGCTAGAGTCCTTTTTAAAGGGCTGCTGTATTTTAGTTGATTTCTAGGAGATGTGCCTAAATGGGTTCTTCTGTTATTTTGCAATCTGCTCGTGCCAAATCACCACCTTCACCTCTAGCCAAACAGAAGAGGTCATTATTTTCAACATCTTCTGAGCAATCCTAGGAGGATGCAACCTAGATTTAAACTGAAAACCTTTACCATGAAAACAGTTATGGAAGAGATCAAAATAAGGAGTTGTTATGGCAACTGGCATACCAGGGATAAGTATGTTGATGAGAAATTATAAACAGGTACAGAAAAATGAAAGAATAAATTGGATTACTAGTTAGGAATTCAGTAATATGGTTACATGTGTTGAAGGGTGTGAAATATTTCCCCTGTGAACATCACTATTGTGGAGGTGTTACTGCCCGTTTCCTTGTCCACATGGCACCAAGGAAATATCATATTCGTGTTCTCAGTTACACTGGGTCACAGAGTTCATTCTGACATAAAACAAGCAAATCTCTTTTCTTCTTTTCCTGTTTCTTCATTAGACATGGGGAACTGCTGGGCAGCACACATAAAGGTCATCCTTTCATATCCAGGGTCCCCAGGATCATGAACAGAACAGGCTCTGTCACCCAAGAATCTCTTCCTTATTTCTCTTCCTACCATATCCTCCTTTAAGGCATTATTTCCTCTTTAGGTATATTTTCATTACTACCAATGTTGCAGGTGTTTGTCAAGAATTTCCACAGCCTTTTGTTTTACATATAACATGGACATACACAGTCTATGCTTTGCAAAGTAGCTTACTAAAGCTGCAGAGTTAATAACTGAAAAGTTAAGAACCAGAATTAATGTTATAATGCCACATCTGCCCTCTATGCAGTGCAAAACTAGTCTTTTTTTTCTGGATTGTTCTAGGAGAAGTTCAGATTGGGTATCGAGAAAAATTTCTTCACTTAAAAGCTTATCAAGCATTGGGGCAGGCTGTGTGGGAGACTGGTTGAGTCATCAGCCCTGGAGATCTTTAAAAGATACATAGAGGTGGCACTTAGGGACATGGTTTCTGTTGGGGCAACTGTACAGCCCAGCACAAGCAATCCAGGAGGTTTCTCGCTTGTGTGGAAGAAAACTTCCTTCTGCAAGTAATAAAGGAGCTGACGAGGAGAAGTGCCCTGCTTGACCTCGTGCTCACCAACAGGGAAGGGCTCGTTGGAAGTGTGACTCTCAAGGGAAGACTTGGATGCAGTGATCACAAGATGGTTGAATTTGAGGTCCTCAAGACAGTGAAAAGAGCGTGCAGCAAGCTCACTGACCTGGACATCAAGAGAGCAGACTTCGGCCTCTTCAGGAACCTGCTTAGCAAGGTTCCATGGGATATAGCCCTGGAGGGCAAGGGGCCCCAAGACTCCTGGTTAATATTCAAGGATCACCTACTACAAGCTTAGGAGTGTTGCATCCCAACTAGAAGGAAGTGCAGCAGGAGGAACAGGAGACCTTCTTGGATGGATAAGGAGCTGCTGAGAAAAATTCACAGGAAAAAAGAGGCTTCTGAAAGGTGAAAGCAAGGACAGGGAGCCTGGGATGAATACTGGGATGTTGTCCGGAAAGTTAGGGACCAAGTTAGGAAAGCTAAGGCCCAATTGGAGCTAAACTTGGCAAGGGATGTTAAAGATAATGGGAAGGGATTTTATAGGTATGTAGTGGCTAAAAAACAGACTAAGGACAATGTAGACCCCCTCCGGAAGCTTTCGGGAGAAGTGGCTACACAGGACTTGGAGAAGGCTGAGGTTCTGAACGGCTTCTTTGCCTCGGTCTTCACTGGCAAAGTCTCTGACCACACCACCCGAGTCTTGGAAGGCAGACGCAGGGACTGTGAAAACCTAGACCTTGGGCCCACTGTACGAGAGGATCTGGTTCAAGACCATCTTAAGAACCTGAATGTACACAAGTCCACGGGACCTGATGAAATCCATCCACGGGTCCTGAAGGAGCTGGTGAATGAAGTTGCAAAGCCACTGCCCATCATATTTGAAAAATCATGGCAGACAGGTGAAGTTCCTAATGACTGGAAAAAGGAAATATAACTCCCATTTTCAAGAAGGGGAAAATGGATGACTCGGGGAATTACAGACCAGTCAGTCTCACCTCTATGCCTGGCAAAATCTGGGAGGAGATTCTCTTAGAAGGCATGCTAGGGAACATGAAAAACATCAGGGTGCTTGGTGACAGCCAGCATGGCTTTAGAAGGGGAAATCCTGCCTGACCAATTTGGTGGCCTTCTATGACGGGGCTACAAAAGTGATGGACAGGGGTGGAGCAGTTGACGTCATCTACCTGGACTTGTGCAAAGCATTCGACACTGTCCCACATGACATCCTTGTCTCTAAATTGGAGTGTCATCAATTTGATAGGTGGACCATTCGATGGTTAAAGAACTGTCTGGATGGTCGCACTCAAAGAGTTGTGGTCAACGGTTCAATGTCCGGCCGGAGATCAGTAACAAGTGGTGTCCCTCAGGGATTGGTGTTGGGACCGGTCTTGTTTAACATCTTTGTCAGTGACATGGACAACAGAATTGAGTGTGCCCTCAGCAAGTTTGCCGATGACACCAAGCTGTGTGGTTTGGTTGATACACTGGAGGGAAGGAATGCCATTCAGAGGGACCTTGACACACTTGTGAGGTGGGCTGATGCCAACCTCATGAAGTTTAACTATACCAAGTGCAAGGTCCTACACCTGGGTCAAAGCAATCCCAGGCACAGCTACAGGTTGGGCAAAAAGGAAATACATGGTAGTCCTGCGGAGAAAGACTTGGGGGTGTAGTCAATGAGAAAGTGAACATGAGCCAGCAGTGTGCACTCCCAGCCCAGAAAGGCAACCGTATTCTGGGCTGCATCAAAAGGAGCGTGACCAGCAGGTCGAAGGAGGTGATCCTGTCCCTCTACTCTGCTCTCATGAGACCTCACTTGTAGTACTGTGTGCAGTTCTGGTGTCCCCAACATAAAAAGGACATGGTACTGTTAGAACAAGTCCAGAGGAGGGCCACGAGGATGATCAGGGGACTGGAGCACCTCCCATATGAAGACAGGCTGAGAAAGCTGGGGCTGTTCATCCTGGAGAAGAGAAGGCTGCGTCTAGACCTCTTAGCAGCCTTCCAATATCTGAAGGGGGCCTACAGGGATGCTGGTGAGGGACTATTCATTAGGGACTGTAGTGGTAGGGCAAGGGGTAACAGGTTGAAACTTAAACAGCAGAGGTTTAGACTGGATCTAAGGAAGAAATTCGTTACTGTGAGGGTGGTGAGATCCTGGAATGGTTGCCCAGGGAGGTTGTGAATGCTCCATCCCTGGCAGTGTTCAAGACCAGGTTGGATGAAGCCTTTGGGTGATACGGTTTAGTGTGAGGTGTCCCTGCCCATGGCAGCGTGGTTGGAACTAGATGATCTTGAGGTCCTTTCCAGTCCTAACTATTCTATGATTCTATGATTCTATGGTTTTGGTTTCTGTTTGGACCTGAAGACCTTAAACACCTTTACCAAAATAAATGATTGCATGATTCTAACAAGCATCGTTTAGCAGTTACCAGATGTGATGTTTTATGGTCCAGAATTCCTATAAAAGAATTCATGAAAACCAGCTGTTTTGCAGACACTTTTCTGTCATTAGCCTTGTAAAGAAAGAGAGAAGAGATGAAGTAATGATCTTCCTGACATTTTATGTTTGGCTGTGTGAAGTCCTAACAGAAGATTTCCCGTTACATATATTTTAAACATATTCAAGTAAGAGAAAATGAAGGAATATGTATCTATGTATCTATTCATACTCTGGTATATGCAATAATCACTCCTAAGACAACATCCTGGAGAGTCAGCACCCTGCAGGTCATGTAAGGCTAAAAATTAATTGAAACATTTACTTGATATAAAAAAAAAATATTAAATATTATTAAAATTAATTTCTACAGACTTCAGAATGCAAGAACTCATCACCTCTAGTCGTTGCTAACAACATTCATGATGTGTAGGACAACAACACATTTGACTGCAAGAGAAGTCTTGTAAGTTCTGGATGTAGGGAAAGGAATTTATTGCTTGTGGAAGCTGTTGGAAGAAGTGAATGACTTTCTGTGCCATGAAGCTCTCTGTGCTTCTTGCAGCATGCATAAAACTAGATCTGTTATGTAGTGGGCATTTACCTTCCCATGTCAGCAGTTCAGTTAGGAAACTTATTGTTGACTCCTCTCACAATTCAGAACATTACTTTGCAACAAAGTTTGTATATTACTTAATTAATGTTGTTAATGTAGTTTTTTGGTTTTGCTACTCAAAAGCCAGAAAAACGTTTTCTTCAGAAAAATACTCTCCACTTCACTCTGTGGATCTGAGAAAGTAAAACTTTTTTGTAATTAATTTAGAAGCTAATGGCACTTTTTCCCAAGATCTCTGCTGAACTGGTAAAAAAATATAGCTAGAGAACACTAGCAGTGCTACCTCTCCTCTGGGATACTCTGCTAACCAAAATATATTTTATAATATTTCATGGTTATATAAAGAGCAGTCATTCATGACCTGATGGGTGACAAAGTTCTTTATATTCATATGACCTGTGATGTGTGATTTTTTGTACAATTTGTGTGCTTGTCACAGCGTATTATGCTAAGAGCTTTGCCTGTTACCTTTACCAGAATCAGCTCAAAGCCATACACTATCACAGGAAGCAAGAAGCATATTTTATTGGTTGATGTGAGAAAAATAGCAATGTTACCATGCAATTCAGCAAGCATAATATTGCAAAACCTACTTTACAAGAGCCTAGTTCTGCGAACACTGTCAAGCACAGTATCAGTCACTTTTAGAAGTTTCATTTACTTCAAACACAGAGACTCAAGTCACTAGCTTTTTGTGGCTAAATATCCAGCTATGAAGCTTCTCAAAGAGAAAATACAGGATGTGAGGCTTTTTACAAATATGACAGTCATCATCTAAGGTGTAAGAGAAACATAACCCACTGTTTTTCCAAGTATTCTGTTTGAGCTGAACTAGTGTATACTGAGCCTAGGTCTGTTTGTCTGCTTCACAGGAAGGATTTTGCTCTCAGTTGCAAACATATTTTATGAGGATTAATGAATAAAATTGAAATCCAGCTTTGATATCAAATGCACTAATATTCATGACCTTACAAATAGCTAATGATTCAAAAATTATATAAGAACTAGGCCTGCTGAGGACTTTGTGAAGGCAATCAGCCATAGGCATGCAAGAACCTAACCCTGCTATTAGCAATAAAAATAAACAAATAGATCATCATCAAAACTAATGCGGAAATAAATCACTCATTTTGTCAGTTCCTATAAAAGCAAGGCAGTTTGTGGTCTTTCTTCCCCCTCTCTATCTGTTGTTTTCCAGAAAAAAAAGGAAACATATGGTGATCATTGCAGAAAACAAATGTGTAGAGAATTTCAATACAATTTCAGGTGGAATTTAATTACCCTCGCAGAAGCTATATTCTTTGGTTAAAATTGCCAAAATGTATGCTCATTGTTTCTAGGAGGACAAGGTCTGCATATTACTACTTTAAATTAATCTTTCAGTTTTGTGACATCCATGTCAAGATTTTTCTATCTGTTTTAAACAATTGTGTAAACATGTCCTCTCTTTACTGGCACACATGTGATTTTTCCCTGCTGATTTTTTTTAGCCAGCAGTTCCTCATAGCACTCTTGCCTGATGATATTCAGTTTCCCAGAGATATATTTACTCCCCAAAGTTGACACTGGGCTGCACACTGAAGCCTAGCAATTTGACTAGAAGAAATATTCAGATCTTCATTCCATGGTCAGCTTTCAAACCCATCTGGAAGTGCTCATGCATGTGTGTGAGGGGTAATGATGTGTGGTGGGGTATATCTGTGTGTGTGTATAATTATGTATATTGTTTTTGTTGCATCTAGAGAGAAAGTGAAACATTTTCAGCTTCATCTCTATCCACGTTATTATATTGTCTAGGAGTCTCTTAATATTAGGCAGACATCATAGTGAAGAAAAAGTTATAACAACGATTTGAAATCAGCCAAAACTGGGAAAGATACATAAAGAACACTAGATGATGTATACCATGAAGGTCTGGTTTACATATGATACATAAGCAAGGTTATTTTCCAGCTGCTTTCAGACTCTTTCCCTATAACGCTGCAGGTAGTCAGCAAGGCTTGGTGACATAGATATCGAGCAGCACATTTACTTGATGCCAGCAACTCTGTTAACATTGGATAGCCTTTCGTCTTCCTTTATGGGAAAATAAGCTATTGCTAGCTTACACTGTGGGTAGGAAGGTAGACTTCTTACCTTTGTTATCTGAACAATTCCTTGGCTTACTCTTTGCTCCCTGTCTTCTTGCAGGAAGTCTTTTAATTTTAAGTGTAGCAAGCTCAATAGACCTTGAGGCAAAGTATAGTTGATTCAGGTATTTCAGTGCCCCTGCGGCAAAATTTTTAAAGTTGAAGTTGAACTGACTGATAGCTTCTCACAGTTGCATTTAGTTTTATATTGTTTACAGAACTCACAAAAGTTCTGAATTTTCTTGCAACAGTTACAAATTTATATGGCAACTTCTCATGAATTTTGACCCCTCTCTGTTTTGACGAGCTAATTAATGCCCCAATTTCAATTATAACCACACTAAAAAGGGAACAATTTTATAGCAAGATAACAGATGGATTTCAGACTTCTAAATCCCTGTGATTACTGAGTAGAAGCTGGATACCTAATTCATAATATTGTTTTGAAAAATCTCTCCAAGCTTTACCCAGACTAAGCCATATGTTTTCAGCTTAGATCAGTAGAGCCAGACTGTGTTCAACCCTCTCATAGACATGCTATTGAGAAGAGGCAATGTTTCAAATACATAAAATGCCAAGTCCTCAATCCTTTACATATCATGTATTCCATAGACTTTATATTATCAACATATACATTATGAGCACAAATAATTTACTAGAACTAGTAAACAACGAAAGGAATATTAACAGAAATAATACTAATTCCATGTAAATTTACACAGAATTATTCTCTTCAGTGAAAAATACAGAAAACCTGTTGGCGGGATCTGCTTGACATCCGCCATCTTTCCAGAGAGATATTTTGCCTGAAAGTTAGGTGTATGCTATTGTTCCTAGAGTTCTGGCGAGGATTCTGGTCTTCAAGGGTGAAAGAATCCTGAATTAAAGGTTACATTTTTTTTTAATTACATGACCTAATTATACTAGAATTTTATTATGAATTAAGCCCAGTAGACAGTTAAGCCCCACACAGCCTCTCATTCTGCCACTGTAGGTGGAGGAAGAGAGTTCAAAGTGTAAAAGTGCAGAAACTCTTGCTCTGAGACAAGACAGTTTCATTGGTAAAGCAAAAGCAGTATACTCAAGCAAAGTAAGGAATTCATTCATTACTTCCCATTGGCAGGCAGAAGTTTAGCCATCCCCGAAAAATTAGGCCTTCATTACCTGTAGTGGTCACTCAGGAATTAAAAAGCCACAATTCTGAAAAGCAGCCATTTCTCCCTCTTCCCTCAGCTCTTCTCGCTGAGCACAACACCATATGGTCTGTGATATCCCTTTGATCAGATGGGTTCAGCTGTTTCATCAGTGTCCCCTCCCAGCTTCTTGTTCACCCCCAGCCTATTTTCTCGCAGGGCAGTGTGAGAAGCAGAAAAAGCTTTGACATTGTGTAAGAAATACTCATCAATAGCTATTAATTGTTTTCAACAATCAAAACATTTGTTGTCAAAAATCAAAACACAAACCCATCTGAGTAATTGTAAAGAAAATTACTCAAGCCAAAACCAGCAATGTTCCTGGAAGGTTTTTAAAAAGTTAAAACCACCCATTGTCTCAGCCACAACTCTATCATTCTTCTGCATCTTTGCAACCTGTAGAAGGAGTATGAGCTGCTCTATTATAGTAGGTTTTATTAAAGTATTATAGTAGATAATATTGAAGTACATACATCATACAGCAACTATTATTGCTTTGTTTGGGATTTTTTTGTTAAAATACTTAATAGAAACTGTTAAGTAATGAGTCCTCATCTGAAGGTACATCAGCTTAGTCGCATACAGAAATCACTACTATTTTAACTGCCATTAGTGCTTGCTATCATTTCTCTGTATCTCTTTTCATACTCCAAGGTAGTAGAGGTCAGGAATACAAAAAGAAAAATTTTGACCATTTTTATAAACAACTGTTGTTGTAATTCCACTATTTTAAAAAATATATGAGGAAATAAACACATTCTTTTTCCACTTGTGTGCGTTTTGTAATTGAAAGAGCCAAGCGGTTTGCTTATAGCTCTGGCATCTGTTCCCAGAATTGAATTTGGCTTGGGAGAGAGATTGATTCTTCTGTACCTAGACCAAGCTGGAAAATAACGAATATAGCTGGGCCTTTGCAATATATCTTTGAGAAGTATGTTTTGGTTTATATTAATTGTATGACTCTCTTAAAATGGAATGGAGAGCTGTTCTACCTAAGTATCACATTATTAGGAAGCTATGAGCTTCTTTACGATTTCTTGAATTGGCTACTGAATCTAAATAAAGTTCTATGTAACCCAAAAGAATTCTGCAAAGGTAAAAATATAAAAAGAAAAAAAAAACACAAAAAACCCACAACCAAAACCAATCAACCAACAAAACAACAAAAAAAAATAAAGAACAAAACCAACAGAAGGGAAAAGAAGGGTAGGGAACCAAAGAGTAGGAAAAGGAAGGGTACTGTACCAGCTACAAGGAATTAAAATAACTGTTACAGCTGAAACCAGATCATGCAGGACTTCCAGTCTTCACAAAAAAAAAAATAATTGCCAGTATCTAGACTGTCAGGTGATATTCAAACCCAGCACATGACTTGACATTATTCTTTAATGTAGACTTCCTATAAAATGGTAGTATTAAGATAAACAGAAGTTTGCAGAATCATTTGAAAAACTTATCCCAAAAATTAATTTAGTAATTGCTGGAGAGAAGAGCACTTTTTCTACATTCTTCATTGTTCTTCAGCCATACTATTTTTCCTTAAAACCTTTGCCACCAACCCCAAGAAGACATCATAGAAAAATATCCTTAATATGGACCTTTATGCACCGTCTTCTCCATTCACTGCATAGTGGGAACTAGGTTCTTAACTTTCTCTAAGTCCATTCTTATGCTTTCGAATTTTGATTTGTTTATTATGCTGTCACCCAAAAAAACTAATGCTATCCTTCTAATTTCCCTCCTATTGATGAGAAATTGTACCTTTTGAGTCCTAAACATACTACAAAATTCAAAATAAGAAATGCATCATGCACAAAAAATTTGATAGATCAATTTGCTACAAAATAAAGGGGAAACAAAGAATAAATGAAGAGTCTGAGGTGAGAATTCTTTATGCAGAGCACATAGTGATACTGGGACCTTACCTCTGATCAGTACTAGTATACTGGTTAGAAAATTAGAGGGTGATACAGGCTTTTCGGTAGTGGAAACAGATGACATGTAAGGCAACAGAAAATTGGAGCAATTTCTGTAACCTGAAGTATTAGTTGTCAGACTTCACATGTTGTTTCAGCAGATGTTCTACTTCTGCCTCTGTTCTTCAGAAGCCACTCCAAAAAGACAAAGGGTGTTTCACTCATGTAAGTTACTTCTTCCTATTCCAAAGTGATTTTTATAATGATGCTGAACCTGTGCTCAGTTGATCTCAAACAAGAATTAAAACAGAAACTCACAAAATCACATGGCAGACAGAGTAATAATGCATCTGAAAGAGAAGTCTGAACAACTGGAAACAGTTCATCAGCTTATGAGTACTGCTTCCCGGAGGGTGGAGGGTGTATCACAAGCAAATGTTTTCAAAAATAGAGAGCAAAAAAGAGAAGGGAAAAGTGAGCTTCAGAATTTGTCTTAGAAAAAAAAATTAAGTACTAAACTTTATATGTATATCTAAATATGTGCATATGTGTATTCGCACAAAATACATATGTATATGTGGATATTCATATATATGTATGTACATGTGTATGTGTACATGAATGAATTCATAAATAGGCAGTATCTTTCAAAAGGTGGAAAGGTTCTCTTTAATTTTCCCAAGGCGCAATTTGATAATGTTACATTTATGTTTGCTCTGTGGCTTTTTCAGGATAATGGTGTCTGATTCTAAAGACAGCACTCAATAAACGTCTTCAGTCTTGCTTTTAAAATATTCTCAGTGCAGCGCTCCATTGACACTGTTGTTGCATCTGTATGCATTACCTATATTTTCTCTTATTTTGTGATGAGAAACAAAATATCATAGAAAAGTTAATTCTACAAGTAAAAGCTTGACTCAAAACAAAATAAAAAATATCTATAATCATATTCTTTTCAGCACTGGTTGTTTGGGGTTTTTTTCTTCTTCCTTTCTGTAGTTTCTCTAGGAGTTTTTAAAAATACTGCCAATCTTCACTACTTCTTAGTAATAGCAGTAAACAAGCAAATGTTTGAAGAGTCAAATGTACTTATCAACTCAATCAAAAAGTAATCTGTCTCCAGCACTGCTTTCGGTTCCCATTCTTTTAGCACCCAATAGGCTAGTCCTTAGCCTTCTGCCTTTCCACTGTCCTAATTAATTGATTTTCCATGCCATTAAAAACAAATAAACAAACAAACAAAACATCTTAATTTGCATTGTACTGGTGTAGACCAGTTTATTGGAGGTAAAACACCTTCCGTCAGAAGAGGAGTGATTGACCTCATCTGTACATGCCTTGAAAGATATTAGAAGAGGATACGCAGGGAATGCATATGGGAGAGGACAGTTTACCAAAAAATCAGTTATAGAGCTAAAAGCCCTGAGAGAATTCTTTTATGTCACAGAATATGTCACAGGCAGGTTGTCTTGGGGTACACATTGAAAGCCTTTTTGTTATTTTAAGCTGTGGCGGGTTGACCTTGACTGGATGCTAGATGCCCCCAGAGCTGCTCTGTCACTCCTGCTCCTTAAATGGACAGGGGTGAGAACATCACAAAAGGCTCATGGGTCAAGATAAGGACAGGGAGAGATCATTCACTGATGAGCATCACAGACAAAAGAGACTTGACTTCTGAAAATTAGGTTAATTTATTAGCAATCCAATCAGAGTAGGATAATGAGAAATAAACCCAAATTCTAGAAATAACTTCCTCCTATCCTTCCCTTCTTTCTGGTATCAACTTTATTCTTACCTCCTCTCCCACCCGCAGCACAAGAGGACAGGGAATGGGGGGTGTGGTCAGTTTGTCAGCTGTCTCTGCTGCTCCTTCTTCCTCAGGAGGAGGACTGCTCACACTCTTCCTGTACTCCAGTGTGGAGTTCCTCCCACAGCAGAAAGTCCTTCACAAAATTCTATGACACCAGCCTTTCCCACAGGCTGCAGTTTTTCAGACCGCTCCAGTGTGGGTCCCTTCCATGTGTGCAGTCCTTCAGGAACAGGCTGCTCCAGTGTGGGTCTCCACAGGGTCACAAGTCCTGCAGCAAACCTGCTCCAGTGTGGGCTTCTCTCACCATGGGGCCACAGGTCTGCCAGGAGCCTGATCCAGCAATGGTTTCCGATGGGTTTGCAGCCTCCTTTGGGCACCCACCTGCTCTGGCATGGGGCCCTCCCAGGGCTGCAGGTGAAATTTGTTCTGCCATGGACCTTTGGGGGCTGCAGGGGCACAGCTACCTAACCACGTGTTTGCAGAGCTGTTTCTGTCATATATTTTCACTCCTCTTTCTGGCTGCAATTGCTTCTGTGCAGTAATTTTTTCCTCTTAATCCCAGAGGCACCACCACCGTTGCTGATGGGTTCAGTCTTGGCCAGCAGCAGATTCATCTTAGACTTGATTCACTGTCTGGGGGAAACTACTAGCAGCTTTTCACAGAAGCCACTCTTGTAGACCTCCCCTCCACACTCCCTCCACTACCAAAACCTTGACAAACAAACCCAATTCATACATTCTTCAAATTACATTCACCAAAATGACAGCTTTGTAATATGAGGCTGTAGCCTTCCAAGTATACAATACAGATACATGGAGTTTAAGTGAAGAGCTATGATGGCAAAAGGAATTTTGTTTGAATGCTACTCTTGAATATACCTACAGAAAAATAATAATAGCAATAAAGAAAAGCAAAATCTCTGTGATGCACTATGTTTCAATTATACGGTTGCTTTTAGATCAGAAGAAATGTTTTATGGTTGTCCTGGTTCCTGAAGGGGAAAATTATATTTTAATGTTATTTCTCCCCCCCTCCAAAGAGTATATATATATACATTTTTAAATCAAGTTGTTATGCTAGAAACTAATGTGGAATGTATACAGAGTATATACATTAAGAAATATCAAGGTACATTGTGTGAAGAACTGTATATAAATTCCTATGGAAAATATATACACATTTTCTCTAAGTGATTCTTTCTTTGTTCTTTGAAAGTTCCAAGGTATTATCTATTCCTTTTGTGAATTCATGTTTGTTATTTTAAATATTATTATAGCTCTATATCTGTCCCCCATCTCTTGAGTAACTATCAATTCAAGCCATTTTATACATTGCTTAATTTAATCTTATGGCTGTGTAGATTAAGGGATCACCCACAGATCCTTTCTTAAACATGCTGGAATATTGGCTTCTTGTCTCATGCCTCCTCTGCTTTTAATTAGCCACCTTATAAAGGCAGAAGATTGAATTAACAATTTATAAAGATGAAGAAAAAAATCCAGTGCCAGTAAGATAGCCTATACTCAGAATGCTTTAGTGATGTGAAGGGAATATAAACCTACTAAGAACCCTAAGCTGTCATTTCTCGTAGTCTGTCAGACATGATAAAGTGCTATTTTGGGATGTAATTCTGTGTCTTTGCTTTCTTCTACTCTTATCTGTGTCATGACTAGGATATCCAAACTTGGTAAACTTTTAAAAGTGTACAATGGTCACAGTTGATGTGAAAATACACAGAAATTACAAAGCAAGAATACCAGTGGTGATCTTTTTGTCTATTTTTATTGCCACCTTTACCATCCATGTTTGTGAGAGGCCTATGCTATGCAGAGGCTTTTACATGTTGTTCAGTCTTTGCTAATGTGTTTTATTTTCAGTGATACTGGATTTGCTTTTAGCACATTTTTTTCTATTTTTTTTTTCAAAAAATGTGGAGGTGATGATTTTTATTTTCTGAAAGTCTCTGAGAGAAGTAAAAACTTATCTCTGATATTAAACATCAAAATCTGGGGAAAAAAAAAAAAGCAAACAATGAAAAAAAGAAAAGCTTGCAATTACTATTGTTCACCATAAAGTGTTTTAAAAATTATCAGTGTAGCTGATGATAAAAAATCTACCTGGCTTTGTGATGAGTCTGCAATTTTGCTGAGGTGTGATATATTTCATTTATTTCTGCAAAAGGCTGCCTCAGACACCAGGGATCAGGGAAAGTTTCTAAAACTTGATGCTGTTAATTGTCCCGTGAACCACTGAAAAAGAAAAGGGAAGAGCCATGTCAACTGCCCTATTAGAAGTGAATTGTCCCTCAAGCTCCTTAACATAATAGTGTTATTTAAAACTATGTGTAACTATTGAGATAGTGGTTTACACACACTTGGTCATGAATTACAGATCTCCCTTGTTGTCAGGTTTCATCAACGACCTGGATGAGGGAATTGAGTGTACCCTCAGCAAGTTTGCTGATGACACTAAATTGGGAGGAGTGGCTGACACACCAGAAGGCTGTGTTGCAATTCAGTGACACCTGGACAGGCTGGAGAGTTGGGCGGGGAGAAACTTGATGAAATTCAACAAGGGCAAGTGTAGAGTCTTGCATCTGGGGAAGAACAACCCCATGCACCAGTACAGGTTGGGGGCTGACCTGCTGGAAAGTAGTGAAGAGGAAAGGGACCTGGGGGTCCTGGTGGATAAGAGGATGACCATGAGCCAGCAATGTGCCCTTGTGGCCAAGAAGGCAAATGGCATCCTAGGATGCATTAGAAAGGGTGTGGTTAGTAGGTCAAGAAAGGTTCTCCTCCCCTTCTGCTCTTCCTTGGTGAGGCTGCATCTAGAATATTGCATCCAGTTCTGGGCCCCCCAGTTCAAGAAGGACAGGGAATTGCTTGAAAGAGTCCGGCGCAGAACTACAGAGATGATTAAGGGAGTGGAACACCTCCCTTATGAGGAGGGGCTGAGGGAGCTGGGTCTCTTTAGCTCAGAGGACAGGAGACTAAGGGGTGACCTCATCAATGTTTACAAATATGTAAAGGGTGGGTGTCAGGATGATGGAGCTAGGCTTTTCTCAGTGATATGATGGGGCTACGGAACTGATGGAGAAGGGTAGAGCTGTTGATGTCACCTACTTGGACTTGTGCAAAGCATTCGACACTGTCCCCCATGACACCCTTGTCTCTAAATTGGAGAGACAACAATTTGATAGATGGACTACTCGGTGGATAAAGAACTGGGTGGATGGCCTCAAGCAAAGAGTTGTGGTCAATGGCTCAATATCCAGCTGGAGACCAGTAACAAGTGGTGTCCCTCAGGGATCAGTGTTGGGACCGGTCTTGTTTAACATCTTTGTCAGTGACATAGACAGTGGGATTGAATGCACCCTCAGCAAGTTTGCCGATGACACCAAGCTGTGTGGTTTGGTTGATATACTGGAGGGAAGGAATACCATCCAGAGGGACCTTGACAAGCTGGTGAGGTGGGCTGATACCAACCTCATGCAGTTTAAACACGAAAAGTGCAACGTCCTACACATGGGTCGGAGCAATCCCAGGAACAGCTACAGGTTGGGCAAAAAGGAAATTCATGGTAGTCCTGCGGAGAAGGACTTGGGGGTGTTAGTCAATGAGAAAATGAACATGAGCCAGCAGTGTGTGCTGTCAGCCCAGAAAGCCAACAGTACTCTGGTCTGCATCAAAAGGATCATGACCAGCAGGTCGAAGGAGGTGATCTTGCCTCACTACTCTGCTGTTGTGAGACCTCACTTGGAGTACTGTGTGCAGTTCTGGTGCCCTCAAAATTAAAAGGACATGGAACTGTTGGAACAAGTCCAGAGGAGGGCCACGAGGATGATGAGGGGACTGAAGCACCTCCCATATGAAGATAGGCTGAGAAAGTTGGGGCTGTTCATCCTGGAGAAGAGAAGGCTGCGTGGAGACCTTCCAGTATCTGAAGGGGGTCTACAAGGATGCTGGAGAGGGACTCATCACTAGGGACTGTAGTCATAGGATAGACGATAATGGGTTGAAACTTAAACGGGAGTTTAGATTGGTTATAAGGAAGAAGTTCTTTACTGTGAGGGTGGTGAGGCACTGGAATGGGTTGCCCAGGGAAGTTGTGAATGCACGATCCCTGTCAGTGCTCATGGCCAGGTTGGACAGAGCCTTGTTTGGGTGATATGGTTTACTGTGAGATGTCTCTGCCAATGGCAGGGGGCTTGAAACTATATGATCTTAAGGTCATTTCCAACCGTAACTATTATATGATTCTATGATTCTAAGTACACTGCAGGATCAACTAGATTTCATAACATACTTCAGCCAAAAATTTCAACCCAATGCTGTACTGCTAGGTAAATGCATGTAGCATACTTCGGAATTCCTGTGACATTGCACAGATACTCAATTATAACTCAACATGGAAGTGCAATGATATCTTATTTGCTACAAGCAAAAAAGCATTCTATAAGTGTGTACTGTTGTTGCGATTATTAAGCTGTTCAATTATTAGTTGCTAGAAATTAATATATAATTTTTTAATTCAAGGGACACCTCGCTTAAAAATTCAACTGCTTAAAAAAGAAAGCATTACAGTGAAATATTTCTTTCACACAATAATGCTCTTTTATCCCTCATGAAATCCATTGAAAATCACTATTATGATTTTACTGTATGAATGTTAACTTGTTGTCTGCAAGAGTTGAGGAAAAGGTCTCTTCATTTTCACGAACTTTAATTGGAGTTAGGCTCTAGAGCTAATGGTCAACAAAAAGTAGGTTTGGCAGATTGTGGTATAATTTAAGAAGCTTCCTGAAAGTTGTTTTTTTGTTTTGTTTTGTTTTGTATTCCCCTGGAAAGCTCTTTCGTTCCTCCTTGTCATGTGTCTCTGGACAGCTGGTACATCACAGACTCTTTCTAAAGAGGCTAGTGAGTCTGTAAAAAGCTTATTGCTTCATTCCATCAGAACTGCTTCTGAGCAGCCTAACATGAGTCCATCAAAGCCGTTTAAGTTAGTGAGTGTTCTGCCACCACCATTTCCTAGTGGAGCAAAGATAGTAGACAGATATGAATTTGAGTCCATTGCAGACTTCTATAATGACAATACAAAAGAACTGCAGCTCTCTAAACGAAGTATAAATGACCAATTTACTCTAGGATGTGAGAATTACCTCAGGAATTTTATCCATACGTCACTGTTTTGAGAAATTTTGTAATATTCATTACAGTATGTGTGATATACATTCCCTCTTTTTATTTTTCCCCAGAATTTATTGCCTAGAAGTTAAAGTGTCCTCAGTTTTTACAACTGAACCAGCTATAGAAACTCCAAAAACTTATTACTGCCCTTAAAGTGTTTTCAAAGTTGTTGTTTGAAAATAATTGACTGGAACATGTAAACTTTACCTGAATTACCTCCTAAACCATTAGAGTTTAAGATTTTTAGTCATGCATTGTCTAAGATTGCTTATCCAGGTGCATTTTTCTGGAGGGGATGGAAAAAACCAACACAAAAACAAAAAATCACCAAACAAAACTCCAGATCAGAGACTGGTGGTTTTATTCTTTGTCTTCTGCACTCTTTTATAGTGCACAATGCAGAGAAGAGATGATCAGCCAAGCCTCTTTTTTTTTTTTTTTTTTGCAGGTCTGTGTTGGTGTTCATTTTCAACTTTCCATTAAAAGTAAACAACTAGTATGATTTGACCTATATTACATTTCACTAGAGCTCCTTAGCAGTGCGCCCTGCCCAGCCTCTCACTTTACCACATATGCCTATGTAGAGAAGCTCTCTACAACACCTGACTGTATAGTCCACCTGTGAAGGCAGTCAGCATTCGGTACTAATTTGAACAGACAGACTCTACATGAATTTTTTTTCTGTTCACATTTTACCAAGAAATCCCTCCATGTTTCAATGTTAACATGTTAAAGAAAAATTTGCCTATATTCATTGCAAGTCATACAGGGTTATGAAAGGGGTGAAAAGGAAAAATGTTAACTTTTTTTTTTAAAAACCTTACCTCTTTCTGTGTGTAACAGGTGACATGGATATCTCAGTCATCAGAGGCAAATGAGGGAAACAGAATGATACAACAAAAATTGTGTTATCAGGAGGTAGCCACTTAGATTACATCTGTTTAAAAAGGACTGAAAGAGGTGAGCTTTTAAAGATGTGCAGCATACTTTCCTTGATGTCAGTGTTCAGCCTGAGTACTGGGTGTGAGTCCTGAGCTTGATTTGGGCATATAAACATTGGCTGTGTTTAAAGAAAACTTGTTGTTTGTAAAACAGCTATAGACAATTTTTATTTATAAAGCAATGTAAATACGTAAATGTTGTTACTCTGAAAAAATAAACAATAACTTGTACAAGAAATTATACAACCTCTGCACTACCATTCCTACTGTTAAAATGTCTGTTCCAACATACAATTTCCCAAAGACACCAGAGTTTAAATCCATAACTCAGATTCAAACAGGAATGGGAAAACAATTCAAGTTAAAATAGATATTTGCATGTTAAAAAAAAAAAAAATCAATAATGGAAAAAAGAAAAGTTATCTCAATCTTTGTATCTAAATATAACTCAGTATGTTACCTTAAGAAAGACCTGATGGTGTTCTAAAGCATTCTGATGCATAAATTTAATATCTGGCAATAGGTGAGTTCCAAGGGTAACTGAATGCCATCTTACCTAAAATGGAATTGCAAGTGGAGAAACACTTTAGTACCATGACAGTCAGGAAAGAATAAATTATTGGCCCAGTGGCCACAGATGATATTAAGTGCCTGAGTTATTCCCCGCTACACATGTGAGTCACAGTTCAGTCATCTGTTTAGCAGAAAGCATTAAAGAACTGAAAAGAAGAAAAAAAGAGCTGAAAAGAAGAAATAAATTAACTGAAAAGAAGAGAGAAACAAACAGGGAGGGGAGGGGAGGGGAGGGGAGGGGAGGGGAGGGGAGGGGAGGGAAGGGAAGGGAAGGGAAGGGAAGGGAAGGGAAGGGAAGGGAAGGGAAGGGAAGGGACGGGAAGGGAAGGGAAGGGAAGGGAAGGGAAGGGAAGGGAAGGGAAGGGAAGGGAAGGGAAGGGAAGGGAAGGGAAGGGAAGGGAAGGGAAGGGAAGGGAAGGGAAGGGAAGGGAAAGGGAAGGGAAGGGAAAGGGAAGGGAAGGGAAAGGGAAGGGAAGGGAAAGGGAAGGGAAGGGAAAGGGAAGGGAAGGGAAAGGGAAGGGAAGGGAAAGGGAAGGGAAGGGAAAGGGAAGGGAAGGGAAAGGGAAGGGAAGGGAAAGGGAAGGGAAGGGAAAGGGAAGGGAAGGGAAAGGGAAGGGAAGGGAAAGGGAAGGGAAGGGAAAGGGAAGGGAAGGGAAAGGGAAGGGAAGGGAAAGGGAAGGGAAGGGAAAGGGAAGGGAAGGGAAAGGGAAGGGAAGGGAAAGGGAAGGGAAGGGAAAGGGAAGGGAAGGGAAAGGGAAGGAAGGGAAGGGAAGGAAGGGAAGGGAAGGGAAAGGGAAGGGAAGGGAAAGGGAAGGGAAGGGAAAGGGAAGGGAAGGGAAAGGGAAGGGAAGGGAAAGGGAAGGGAAGGGAAAGGGAAGGGAAGGGAAAGGGAAGGGAAGGGAAAGGGAAGGGAAGGGAAAGGGAAGGGAAGGGAAAGGGAAGGGAAGGGAAAGGGAAGGGAAGGGAAAGGGAAGGGAAGGGAAAGGGAAGGGAAGGGAAAGGGAAGGGAAGGGAAAGGGAAGGGAAGGGAAAGGGAAGGGAAGGGAAAGGGAAGGGAAGGGAAAGGGAAGGGAAGGGAAAGGGAAGGGAAGGGAAAGGGAAGGGAAGGGAAAGGGAAGGGAAGGGAAAGGGAAGGGAAGGGAAAGGGAAGGGAAGGGAAAGGGAAGGGAAGGGAAAGGGAAGGGAAGGGAAAGGGAAGGGAAGGGAAAGGGAAGGGAAGGGAAAGGGAAGGGAAGGGAAAGGGAAGGGAAGGGAAAGGGAAGGGAAGGGAAAGGGAAGGGAAGGGAAAGGGAAGGGAAGGGAAAGGGAAGGGAAGGGAAAGGGAAGGGAAGGGAAAGGGAAGGGAAGGGAAAGGGAAGGGAAGGGAAAGGGAAGGGAAGGGAAAGGGAAGGGAAGGGAAAGGGAAGGGAAGGGAAAGGGAAGGGAAGGGAAAGGGAAGGGAAGGGAAAGGGAAGGGAAGGGAAAGGGAAGGGAAGGGAAAGGGAAGGGAAGGGAAAGGGAAGGGAAGGGAAAGGGAAGGGAAGGGAAAGGGAAGGGAAGGGAAGGGAAGGGAAGGGAAGGGAAGGGAAGGGAAGGGAAGGGAAGGGAAGGGAAGGGAAGGGAAGGGAAGGGAAGGGAAGGGAAGGGAAGGGAAGGGAAGGGAAGGGAAGTTTCAGGGAAGGGAAGTTTCAGGGAAGGGAAGGGAAGGGAAAGGGAAGGGAAGGGAAAGGGAAGGGAAGGGAAAGGGAAGGGAAGGGAAAGGGAAGGGAAGGGAAAGGGAAGGGAAGGGAAAGGGAAGGGAAGGGAAAGGGAAGGGAAGGGAAAGGGAAGGGAAGGGAAAGGGAAGGGAAGGGAAAGGGAAGGGAAGGGAAAGGGAAGGGAAGGGAAAGGGAAGGGAAGGGAAAGGGAAGGGAAGGGAAAGGGAAGGGAAGGGAAAGGGAAGGGAAGGGAAAGGGAAGGGAAGGGAAAGGGAAGGGAAGGGAAAGGGAAGGGAAAGGAAAGGGAAGGGAAGGGAAAGGGAAGGGAAGGGAAGGGAAAGGGAAGGGAAGGGAAAGGGAAGGGAAGGGAAAGGGAAGGGAAGGGAAGGGAAAGGGAAGGGAAGGGAAAGGGAAGGGAAGGGAAAGGGAAGGGAAGGGAAAGGGAAGGGAAGGGAAAGGGAAGGGAAGGGAAAGGGAAGGGAAGGGAAAGGGAAGGGAAGGGAAAGGGAAGGGAAGGGAAAGGGAAGGGAAGGGAAGGGAAAGGGAAGGGAAGGGAAAGGGAAGGGAAGGGAAAGGGAAGGGAAGGGAAAGGGAAGGGAAGGGAAAGGGAAGGGAAGGGAAAGGGAAGGGAAGGGAAAGGGAAGGGAAGGGAAAGGGAAGGGAAGGGAAAGGGAAGGGAAGGGAAAGGGAAGGGAAGGGAAAGGGAAGGGAAGGGAAAGGGAAGGGAAGGGAAGGGAAAGGGAAGGGGAAGGGAAGGGAATGGGAAAAAAGCTCTAACAAAACCCTTCTTGAATTTTCCTCACTGTTTGGTGCTAAACTTGAATTATCTACCTCCAGTCCAAAAGTCTGCATTTCAATGGTGAAAGCGATATGTGACACAAGAGATAAGGAAAACTGGCAATAGCTGGAATTAGACATCAAGTCTGAAAGTGTTGAAAAGCAGTCAGAAGTGATCTGCACAGAAATAAAACTAAGAGGTTTAGACAAGGTGCTTACAGTCACATACATGGAAATTGGCTGCTTCTTTTTTTTTTTTTTTAATGGAAGGTGACAGAAAAAACTGTAAACCATGTTGCTACCATCAGATGCCATTAACCAGCAAGGTTTGTGAATGCCCAAATGAAGTGCTAGAGCCATGATCAATGTTCTAATTCCTCACAAGTATAGTTATTGCCCTAAATATTCTGAATGAAGCAGAAGAAACAATTTCATGATTATCTGCATTGCAAACAAAGTTAGACCATGGAAGGTCATGAGTCCAACAAATGCATTTCTTAACCTTTGTTTATTTTTTTCCAATTTATCAGTATATCTACACTGGAGATAGAAAAAGTGTATTGCACTCAAGGAAAAAATCACAGCAAATTTTGTAAACTTCCGCTAAAAGTATTTTTTCAAGCTTGCTCCTTTTGCAGTTATTATGAAAATTATTTGCTCTCTGTTGTTCAAAAAAAAATTGTATTTTTTGGTATTATGTTATGGAACAGAAAAAAAAAATTTGAGGTACGTTATACTCTAAGAAATAACATTGTAAGAAGTGAGAATGACAGGCCAACTTGGAACCTCACAGTGGCTCTTTGATTAATTTGAATCACTTTTTTCCACTCCCTCACTGCGTTCAGCCTTTCAAATGCTGTTTTGGAAGTCATATTCTGTTTCTGGCTCCCTGGGGTCCATTGGTACTAAAGATTTTCAAGTTGAAACTGGGATAAGAAATCTGTTCATTGAAGAAGAGTCCACATTTCTTCTCATGGTTGTATTGACTGCAATGAGAACAGTAGTTTCCATGGTTAAAATGAATATATAGTTTTACATTTGTTAAAAATCTAAGTCATATGGGAATTTGACTTAACTGAAGCTAAATTTCAGACTCAGTTTATTTCAGCAAAACACTGAGACAGTGTTTTGACTGAAGTTATGTAGAAAGTCTTCAGCATACCCAAAAGCAGTTTAACTCACAACATCCTACTTTGACCATAACATCATCTCTTAACTGTTCCAAATTCTATTAATGGTAAAAAAAAAAAAAAAGAAAAAAAAGTCATAATGTTATCTGTGAAGAACTCAGCTCAATATCAACATTTGAGTGAATGCAGCTTAATTACACCTTAATTGCAAAGTATGAATAAAGTCCAAAGAGATTTTACAGATCTTGTCCATGTGCCAGGCACTTTATTCAGTCTCTCAGAATGCCAGGGAGAATATTTTCGGAAAGGCAGAGTAAAAGCCAGCTTTTGCAAACTATACTTCTGAGAAATAAATAGAGTATCTTGCTGCTCCTCCTCTGAAACCACTATTGCAGGCCTCAAGACAAGATAATGGATTCGATGAACCGCAGATCTGGTTTACTATGGCTATGCCTATGTGATTTACTGTAGCATTTAAGCTTCGAAGAACCTTTTGCTCCATGAACACTGACCTCAGATGTACTGCAGTTACTTGAAGGTCACAGGAGATGTCATCCAACAAACTCTACCACTCCCTAGCAGTCTGTGAAGTAGAGAAATGTATCAAGTGGTAGCTGTCATCTTACCCACCTTAGATATCATATGCTTTATCCCTGAAAAAAATTACTCTTCTGCATAGTGCAATAAATGCACAAGAAAATTCTCTATCCGTGCAGCAAAAAAATCTGAAACGTGTAAAGTAAATGGATAAATTTCCATAGTCCTATGAATCAGCACATTTTCCAGAAGACATGTCCAATACAGGCAATTACTCCATTCTTTTACATTTACAACCTTTGTCATTTAATCATTGTGTTCTATCTGTCTTACAAGGAAAGGCATGTTAGTAGTTTCTTTTACATGCATTAATGCAATGTCTTGTAAAAAAAACTCTGAAGCTGATAGAGGAGCTTTTCAGACTTGGAGTAAGGTTAAGATAAAACTTGCTCACTAATAAGAATTAATTCATGCCTGTGGAAAACATTGTGCAATCATTGTGCACATTTGTGCAATAACAAATCATAGTACAGTTAAGGTTGGAAAGAGCCTTAAGGTCATCTAGCTCCAACCCCCCTGCCATGGGCAGGAACCCCTCACACTAGACCATGTTGCCCAGGGCTCTATCCAACCTGGCCTTGAACACTGCCAGGGATGGAGCATTTATCACTTTTTTGGGCAACCTGTTGTAGTGCCTCACCACCCTCACAACCAAGTAAATTAAAAAAAAATATCAAATCATTGTTTTCTTCTATAATCCCCAAAGGACTAGTGATAATCTCCCTAGTTTTGCAAATCTGCTATCAAATCTGTAGCCCAAAATGAAAGAAGAAACTCAAAGAATGTTTCAATTCACGATTTTTGCTATCACTACTAAGACATGCAGAATTGAGGGGTATGAAAGGCAGAACTGTTAGTATTAAAAGCCTTGTCTTTTTTCACAGATGTGTCTCAACATTAGTGTAATAAGTGTCAGAAGTACATTACATTTTGAACTCCTCAAGATAGTAAGTGGTTAAATACTCATAATAAGAAATTTATAAAAGATAGTATCTTATTTAAAGATCATAAATATTAATACATACAATTATATTAACTATATTATATGAATCTTGTTAATATGAATACTATATCTTATTATACTATTTTAAAACAATATATTAATAATTCCATGCAATTCTGATCCCTTGCTGAAAGTAAGCATTACCTTCCATCAGTCATAGATACAACCATATTCAGTGTGGGGTTCTTTATGTATATTAAAAAAGTCCTTCTTCATCATGCGACAGTTTTGGTCTTGAACACTAATCAAGTATTTTAGTACCTGTTAAATGGTGGGCATATTCAAGATTTAAACACACCTTCATATTATGAGCTGTATTCAGAATATATATAATTCATCATATCATATTAAAAGACAGAATAGTGACTTTTTGTGGAAATGTTTCTGCCACTTAAGAACTTAGACTTTTTATCAAAGATATCATGTTCCTCTTCATCATGTTGTCATTGAGGACTGCAGTCTCTGCTTCAAGAACAGAATTATGATGAACTGTTGTCCTTAGTGCCTACAGGTTTTGAAAACTTAAGTGCTTAGGATTTTTTTAAATAACTGTAAACCCAGCATAAACATGTTCTAAACTATGGATTGTCTGGTTTATTTAGATAAAATGTGTAGTGGGTTTGTGGTTAAGACACTGATATCTGACAATCTTCTCAATGAAGTTAAGAGGATATCTCTCTAAATATAAAGGAGTAATTTGTTTTTCACTTGACAGTGATGTTACTATCCATTATACTGATTCTTTTCACCAGTACAGAGCATGTCTGCTAAAGAGTAGGTATAAACGGAATGGGAGGTTACGTTTATATATAAGTAGGCAAAAAATATTCTGCAAGTAATACATTTCATAGATAATTATATAAGGAGAAAGACTGAAACTACTGTTATTGTTAGAAGAAGAGCTGAGCCTTTATATATATATTATATTTATAGATCTGTATATTGTTTATATATAAAGTTTCAGAACAAGTAGGAGAAAAAACTATTTATGATTTTCGTGTCCCTACTTCTGTTTTTGTGTCAGATCAGTGAATAATTCTGCAGAAAAATTCCAGGAAATACAAGGGAAATTCTGGTATTAAAAATGTTGCTTTGAAAGAGCTTATCAAAATTTGCATGTCAAAATTTTCAAAGATGTAGTTAACACTGGTTGCAAACATTAATGGCATGCCATGTTTGCAATGAATAGAAAGGTGATAGAGTATGGGGTGTTGAGTTTCAATTCCTTGCATCCATACTATATGTTTCACTTTGCTTTTCTTGCATTGAAAAAAATTTATACAGCCCATCAAAAGGGATACATGTATAAAAATATTGTCAAAACTCTTGAAAGTCACGTTTTACCTGCTTATGATTCCATATAGTTCATAACCTCTTATTAATTAATTTATTTTCTTTCCTTTCTGAATTTGTCCTCTGTTGCTACAGTTTATTCAAAAAATCCGTCACCTCTTGGATTAATACAATAAATACAATCAGCTTGTAGTGGTGTTTAGATACAAATGATAGTTTCTTGAATCTCTAATTCTTTCCCTAAAATCTTTTTCTTTGAATTCTTCATAGACAGTAATTGTACATTCTCAAGAATAATACAGCTATAACAAATAAACCTTTAAAATAGTACTTGCTACAAGAGTAGTTTGATATTGACTTTGTCTACATACCTTTGCTGTGTAAAGAAAAATCTTTCTTTCCCTACTTTGATTAGTACCAATAACAAGAACACATGAAACTGCTGAGAATTTATATATGCAGACTTGGAAGCTGTTTCATTTACTCAGATAATGAAATATGATTAGAAATTAGAGCTCTTGTCTTAAGGAATATGTGGGGTTTAAGCAAAATTACTATTTATTCACTAATTCAGAAAAAAACTCTGATTAAAGAAATTTCTTATGTTTTTATTATTTGTAATATTTTACAATTATGCTTTTTACTGTAAAACATAGTTATTCAGATTTTCAGGTAACAGTGCTGCATTATAAATAATGATTTCAAAAATATTAAGAATATAAGACATTTCTTCACTCTGTCCTTATCCTAGTGCTCTTAACACCGTTTCCTTATATTTTATACATCAAAGAAGGCCTTCTTAAAATTAATAGGAACTGCTAAAACCTGTGTAACATTTGAAAACCTAAAAAGTTATATCTTAGTCACATAAAGGAGGAACTGGAAATGTTTGGACAAATGGACAGTGCTAAATTCCTGAGATTTACAGGAAAGAGTCTTTTTCAAATTATTTTAAAATCTATATCTGAATAAGAGATTTGGCTTTTATATTCTACTCAGTAACTGTTTAAATGCGTGGATGTGTCTGTGCTTTTGAACAGTGAAGGAGCCATGAACACAAGGAATCAGACTATATTTAGGTGTGGCTGATATTTTTTTGTGAGTGAACCTCTTGTCTTACATAATTATTCTTAAGTAACAGTCTGCAGCACTGGGACAGGAAAAAAATTCCAGGAAACAAAATAGGGGAATGAATACCTTGCATCCTCAGTTCTGTGTTGAGTTCATTTAACTGTGAAAAATGGAGACTACTGCAATAAGGAAACACTCTGACAGAATACAGGGAACAGATATTCAATCTTTGTTCACTACCCCAGCACAACTGAGGCTAATTTATTGTGGCAGTTGACATCATCTGGGGTTTTCCTCTTAAGTAGTGTTAACTGACATTGAAGTGGGTCCCAGATGTTTGACATGCATTTCTATTTCAGAAATATTATCTTATCTTTAAATGTCTCCTTTTTATTACTATACTTACTTCTTCTTTATTCATGTTATTTTGGAGGAGGGATTGGAAGGGGGAAATTGTTTTACCTTTGATACAATTACATCACAATGTAATGTATTCTATACCTTACTATTTTTGTTTATCCAGACCAGCAAAATATTTACTGCTCTGGTAAACATGAATTCTAAAGACAAACTTTCCAAAATGTTTTTCATTACTTAAAAACGTGAAAACAAATAAAGTGGTTGGTGACAGCAGAGATGGCTTCACTGAGGGCAAATTATACCTGACCAATTTGGTGGCATTCTATGAAGGGCTACAGACCTGATGGACAGGGGCATCAGATGACGT
This sequence comes from Melopsittacus undulatus, assembly GCF_012275295.1. Taxonomy (NCBI): domain Eukaryota; kingdom Metazoa; phylum Chordata; class Aves; order Psittaciformes; family Psittaculidae; genus Melopsittacus; species Melopsittacus undulatus. Next base: position 32,244,046 of record NC_047557.1, on the reverse strand, counting down.
CGGCTGACGTCATCTACCTGGATTTGTGCAAAGCATTCAACACTGTTCCACACAACATCCTTGTCTCTAGATTGGAGAGAAATGATTTGATAGATGAACCATCCAGTAGATAAAGAATTGGCTGGATTGTTGCACACAGAGAGTTGTCAATGGCTCAGTGCCCATGTGGAGACCAGAATGTTGTTCTTCAGGGGTTGGTGCTGTATCTGATTCTGTTCAATAGCTTTGTTAGTGACATGGGCAGTGGGATTGATCACACCTCATCAAGCTGTGTGGTGTAGTGAACACGCTGGAGGGAAAGGATGCCATCCAATAGCAAGCTTGGGAGGTGAGCCAATGCAGCCTCATGAAGCTCAACCCAGACAAGTGCAAGGTCCTGCACCTGGGTCATGGCAATCCCAGGCACAGCTACAGGTTGGGCAAAGAAGTTATTCAGAGCAGCCCTGCGAAGAAGGACTGGGGAGTATTGGCCAATGAGAAGAACATCAGCTGACCTCAGTGTGTGCTTGCAGCCCAGAATCCATTGGACTGCATCAAAAGGAGTGTGACCAGCAGGTTGAAGGAGGTGATCCTGCCTCTCTGTTCTGCTCTTATAAGGCCTCACTTAAGTATTATGTGCAATTCTGGTGTCCTCATAAGAAGGACGTGGAGCTGTTGGAGCAAGTCCAGAAAAAAGCCAGGAGGATGATATGGGGACACGAGATGTTCAGCCTGTGGAAGAGGCTGGTGTGGAGACCTCATAGCAGCCTGAGGCTTATAAGGATTCTGAAGAAGGACTCTGCATCAGGGGCAGTAACAATAGGACAAGTGACAATAGCTTTAAATATAAACAAGGGAGATTTAGGTTGGATATAAGGAATACATTCTTTACTGTGAGTGTGATGAGGTACTCACAAGCTGCCCAAGGAAGCAGTGAATGCTCCATCGCTGAAAGTGTTCGAGGCCTGGTTAGACAGCAATCTGGTATAGAATGAGGTGTCCCTGCCCATGACGGGGGGGTTGGGACTAGATGATCTTAAGGTCCTTTCCAACTCTGTCCATTCTATGATTTTATGATTCTATAGTCATGTTTTATCCCCCACTTTTTCTTGCTACTCTGTGCAAAATGTGATTGTTCCCAGATATATGTGATTCTCTTAGTATGAGTTATTATTAGGCTACTATTTCACTTTTCTTCAGGACCTTTCTCTTTACCTACTTCCATGTAAATTCCCTGAAACTTGTTTGGAATAAAGGCAAATACCAGTGACAAAATCTTGTTTCTGGCTCTTAAAGTACAAGAAGCTTAAAATTTTGGTGCTTTATGCTGGGTTCTTATCTTTTGCTTTTTTTTGCCTTATAAAAACTGAAAAATGTATAGTTTGCTTTTTACATGAGCTTCCAATCTATTTGGAATAGATGCTTCTACTAATGAGGCATTTTGCTGACTACCAGATTGAACATGTAAATTAAATTTTTGCTCTTTAGCTGCTGTGTAACACTATTCTTATGTATGCACTGCAGACACTACACAGCTTGAGTCAGCATACCTTTTTCACATGGTTTGCATTTAAAAGGAAGGAAAATTGACTTTACAAATCTTTTGTGACTATTGGCATGCATTCAAGATTATCAGAGGAATATTCACTGAAGATAATACAAAAAACAAATGAAAAATAAAAACAGAACAAAAGCAAGCAAACAGTTCAAGAACTTAACTGAGAAAGCTCTTAGGAAGTAGAAAACAGTTCCTTATTAATGACAATAAAAGGTAAGAAACCTAGAAATACATTATGGTTCCAGGGCCTGGGGATGGAGGAAGCCCTCCAGGAGGCAGGGTGGCAAGGCAGTATCTGAGCAGCCAGGCTCCATCCCATTGTCCCCAGCCACAAGAAGGGAAGAAAAAAAACCCAGAAAAAAAAAATAGTGTTAAGCCTCAACTGTAAAGGTTCACTTCTTGTATGACATGATAGTAGTAATCCATAAGGTTTTAAGTTCCAAACTGACCAAATATGAGGTACAAGGTGACTGTCATATAGATATATAAGTCTTACAAATGCATGAACCCGCTTATCAGTGGCCACTACAGAAGGCCACCTATAGCAAGCAGGTAGAGAAAAAGATATGTAAGAAACTTCCTTATAGCTTAGCCACATAAATTCTCTGTCCATCTGACATCATCCTGAAAATAAGTATCTATATTGTTTTGGGGGGGGGGAGGGCTAGCCAAAAATTCCCACGAAGTTTGGAAGAAATTTTTAGTGCAATAAGCGCAGATGATGTAGCATTTCACTCTTGTTTAAGATGATGGCCCACCTCTATAAATTATAGTTACTCAGGTAAAAATTAATCCATTCATATGTAGTGAGTTAGTTTCTCTAGAAACATTGAAGTTGTAAAGGATGAAAAAGGTTTCACATATTTCCAATTGGTGCTATTGAACATAAAGTCAGGATATTCAGTTGTCACACTGGTAAATGTCAGAATGTCTGTAAAATCAGCTGAGCTGATTAGAAGCCTGGTGAGGGTGCTTCCTACAGTTAGCATGTAGAATATGTTATTAAGTCATTGCAGCCTTTCCTGATCAGAGGCATGCTCCAAATTTTAATTCAAAATTGTGCTACTGATTGTAAAAAATCTGGGATTCTCTAAGGCAAGCACAGTGTGTATATATATATATATATATATATACATATGAGAGAAATATACATACAGAGAGGAGATATATATATATGAGAGAAAATTACTGTATCTGGTTAAAGCACTCAGATGGGCACAGAAGCCTACCTCTAATGTACTTTACCACATGTCTTACATGAAAGAAAGACCCAATGATTTCCATTTCCAGCCATCTAAAAATGCACTCGAGAACTGTATGATGTTTGAATGCAATTTGTTAACATGCATTAGATATACTGTGATAATGCTATAAGCTCTAGAACACTGTGAGACATATGTCTCAGGTAGATTTCAGTTCATTTTAGGAATGAGTTTCTCACCTCTCAGATGACTGGGATAGTGCTGTACAAATGTACCATTCTAATGGTACTTTCAAACACTGCTGGGAAAAGCAGTAAAGCAGACACAGGGAAAGTTTCATGAGTGTTTAAGGAGTACACTTAAACACCTATATTTCTCATAAGTCAGGCTTCTCTCTACCTTCTTTAAACATCACCAGGGTAAAAATACAGTCAACTTTCCAGAACCTTTTGGCAAGATCAATTTAGTTTGGATTGACTTCTACTAAGACTTAATATTGGCTAATTACTTTCTTTTCTGGATACCTCCATTTTTGCAGTTCAGCTTCTAATTCACTATGCCTCCAAGGCGTTGAGTGTAAGATATTTAAAAAATGCAGTTTCATATTTTCAAAATTAGCAACTTGCTCCTCCTCATAAAAGCTTTCCAAACTATTCCACTGAAAGAAGTTATTTGAATCTTTTTTAGGTTTGACACTTACATGATCAAACTCTGGGCTGGGGTCTAATTTTCTCTTAACATGACAAAGTCTAAAACCAGTTCAACTTGTTTTACTAAAACTTTTGAGAAAGATTGTTGTGAATTTAGGTAAAGCATAACCTAGCTTTCTGCTATAATGATTATAGCTCTGATAATTTTAAAATCAGAAGTGAATTTAACAGATGTTTTTAATGTAATATCAATGTTTGGTCTGTGTAAGAAAAAAAAAGAAAAGAAAAACAAAACCAAACCCAAAATCCACAAAAGACAAAAACTAAACCAAACCAAACCAAGCAAAAAAAAAAACCAAAAACAACCCAACCAAACCAACCAAAGCCCCCACACACAAAAACAAAAACAACAAACAAACCTCACAGTTATGCAGAAACTTATATTCCTCCCTTAATAGTAGGTTAAGTGTCCAAATTTAGTTAATGAGTTCATCAGTTAATTTAAAACCATAAGTCATAAACTTAGAAATAGCTTTGGAACATTTCACGCTACATAATATGCTGGAAGTGTACACTGAATCCATTAATTCTTCAGTTATTTCATATTTTAATCTTTGCTTTAATTTATTTCTTATCTATATTTTATTGGGTAATTTTTGGCACACTAAATCTTAAAGATCTGTCAAGTATAAAACTTGATTGACCCAAATTCTCATTTCTTGGGTCATTTGCTGTTTCTTCACGACCTTGAAAACTAAAGTGTAAGATGAAATAGAATAATCAAAGCATTATTAAACATACTCAGGAGAATTTAATGTCTTTAACTTACAGACTGCAAGTGTTACTAAAAGGAAGTGTTTGAAACATTTGATTCTTGTTAGTTTGCATAACAGAACACAGGAATGACTGTGTAGACAAAGCGAAAAGTACGACTCTGTGGTACTTTGTATATAATTGAATTTAAAAAGGAGTTAAGTTTCTACAGAAACACAAAGTTTTGAATAAAAAAAAGAAAAAGGAAAAAAAAGTAGGCCCTTCAATAATCTGCTTCTTTTACAATGATGTCCTAGGAATAAGAACATATTAATATTTCAAGACTTTTAGAACTTTATAAAACATCTAAAATGTGTCTAAAACATAATAAAGGCCTCTTGTGTACATTGAAAACATCCCAATAGTCTAGTTCTAGTCTTGCCTTGAGGTTGGCTTCACTATTATCTGTACAGAGTTTTGGGCTAACCTAGGGATTCAAGATCTGGCAAAAAAGTGATTGAATGGATATTTTCCTAAGTTGAATCCTTAAAGGTGTTTCTGAATACTGGAGGGGAAAATAGTCAATTTTTAAGGAAGAATACAGTAGTAAAATGAACTATACTTCCAGTAAGCACTGAAATGATGGTAGATTATAAAACCCTTTTTTTATTTATCGTGATTAATCTTGCATCACTATTTACTAGTAGGTAAACTAATACTATCATTCCGAAGAACTCTCTCAGATATCAGACATTATAGCATAGTTCAGCAATTCACTTTTCATTCTGTGGAAGCTCTTCCATTGTCACACTATGGTCTTGACAAGTGGTATGTGCAGTGAGTGGGAACTGACTGACAGGCTGCACCCTGAGGGCAGTGGTAAATAGCTCTTGTTCCAGCTGGTGACCTGTCACTAGTGGCATTCCCCTAGGGATTGATATTGGTCCCAGTGCTGTTCAGTGTCTTTGTAAGTGATCTGGTTGATGGGATCAAATGTACCCTGGTGAATTTTGCCAGTGACACCAAGCTGAGTCAGGAAGTGGACACTGGAATGGAAAGCCACCCTGCAGAATGACCTGTATAGGCTGGAAGAGTGGGCTAACAAGAACCTTATGAAGTTCAAAAAGGGTAAGTGAAAGGTCTTGTGCCTGGGTAAGCACACTGCAAGTGTGCGGCAGAGGCTGGTGTCTACTTCGCTGCAGAGTAGCTCTGTGGAAAGGGCCCTGGGGGTTCTCATGGACAGCAAGCTCAATATGAGTGAGTTGTGTACAGTTACAGCAAAGCACGCCAACAGGATGCTGGGTTACATCAACAAAGGCATCACCAGCAGAGATAAAGATGTCATTATCTCACTCTACTCTGCACTTTTCAGACCACACCTGGAATACTGTGTTCAGTTTTGGTCCCTACTATGCAAAAAGATGTGAAGAGGTTGGAGAGGGTGCACAGAAGACCCACAAAGATAACCAGAGTACTGGGAAGCCTGACATGTGAGGAAAGGCCGAGCGAACCAGGTTTGTTTACCCTTGATAAAAGAAGGCTTAGGGACTTACCATTATGTTCCAGTATCTCAACACTGGTGAGGCCACACCTAGAGTATTGCATCCTGTTCTGGGCTCCTCAGTACAAGAAGGACAAAGAGCTACTGGAGAGGATCCAGTGGAGGGCCACAGAGAAGATTAGGGATCTGGAGCATCTCTCTTTTGAGGAGAGATTGCAGGACCTGGGCCTGTTTGGTCTAGAGAAGACTAAAAGTGTATCTCATAAATACGTATAAATATCTTAAAAGTGTGTGCCAGGAAGATGATGCCAGACTCACTTCAGTGGTGCCCAGTTACAAGATGCAGAGCAATGGCCATAAACTAAAACACAAGAAGTTTCACCTCAATATGAGGAACAAATTCTTCTTGTTGAGGGTGGCTGAGCACTGAACTCCACTGTTGTGGAAGCTCCCTCTATGGAGATATTCTGTATCCACCTGGATGCATTCCTGCATAACTTGCTCTAGGTGGCACTGCATTAGCATGGGGATTGGAGTAAATGATCTTCAGAAGTGCCTTCCAACACTAGTGATTGGGTGATTTATAATGTGGTGTCATTTGAAATAATGCTGAATAACCAGAATACATATTTTTATAAGCTCTGTGCATAGAGCTGAAGATACAGATAGCACTGATGAACTGTCAGGTTCAGATAAAACTTAATAACAACAACAAACCCGGTAAAAAAACCCAGATGGGAAATCTTCCAAAATGAGGTCAAGTACATTGTAGTAGGGAGCTGAAGAAGAGCAAAACCAGTTATTGCTCAGGTGCCATTTCTAACTATTTTTTTCTTTTTTCAAGCTGCACTGTAGACCTCACTGCTATGATAACAGCACAGCTGATACTGCGACAGCAATGCTGAAATTGCTTTCATGGTTATTGCTATACTTTACTTTTGATCCCTAATGAAAGAGGCACATTTAGTGTTCTCTTGTGTTAGAGATGTTAAACTGAAACACTCTGCTTTAATTGCACAGACATGAGTGGTTATTGTTCAAACTGAATGTAAAATTACTCTCCTCATCAAGGTCAAATGCTTTGTGGGGAAGTTTTTTATAAATAATTGAAGTACAAACAATTGTAATAGTGACTAATGGGAATTAGGGGACATGGCTTACAGACACAGCAATATGTTTTGCAGAGCAAGGGAAACGTTGAGTAAGGTTATGAATTAAATGGAAAATTGTTTTATTCTTCACATGTCGGCCTTTTTAAATGTCTTTTACTTTTTTTGTCACCTCCCAAAGCACATTTTCATAATCAGAATTTTGAGTTTATTTGAAAACACTTTTCATTGTATCAGTAAGTTAAAAAGTCAATCTTTTTTTTAAATGCAGATTCATATTGGTATATAGTCTAACTTGTTATAGAATGGTTAGAACACCGTAAATAAATAGCCAGCCCTGCTTAGCTGATGCTTTATATCATTTCCTTCCAATGTAGACAGAAGTATTTAAAAATATAGAATTTAAAAGTTTGAATTAAGTGATCAGAATTCACTTCAGATATTTTTTAGAACTAATACTAGACCACTCTCATGGAATTAAATGAATGCTAAATTAAATAAATGCTAAAGAAGAACCTCTCTATTTTTATAAGATTACTTTAGCTGTTCAAGACCTACTTTTTCCAAAGAAAAGGGGCTTTCAAAGTGTTACATACATGTTTCTGAGTTCTGTATCTGTTTATTTATGGAGTTTCTTTGAAGCAATGTTATAGTAATAATAATAATTAAAAAACCCAAAACCAACCAAAACCAAATCAATAGAGCCATTCTCCAAGCTATATTAATTTTATTAAAATATAAATTGTGATACCAAAAAAAAAAAGAATGTATTTGATAAATAAATTTGAAAAACTTAAATGAAAGAAAGGGGTGGGGGAAAAAAAGTGTAAATAAATTGAAAAATTTAAATGAAAAAAAGGGGTGGGGGAAGAAAAAGTGTTTCCTATTCTGATAGCAACTGAGAACAATTTATTGAGTCATAGAAATGAAGAAGCATCTGACTCTCTAAAACAAGGAAATTATCATGCTCAATTACACACTCTGCACTTATATACTTCTCTGGCAGCAGATGCATACAAATACCTCTAAAAATGGTAAAATTCTATAGGGGTGCTTTATGTAGTAAAATAAGGTTAATGGTTGGGTTTTTTTCTATTTTTTGGGGAAGGGATAGGAGTGCTTGTTGTAAGCTCAGGCAAGGAGTTATTTTTTATTTTAAACATAGGCTTGAAATTCTTTTAAATTTGGATAGATTCTTAATTTTTTTCTGGAGTAGTAATTTTAGACATTGTCATGGGTTCAGCAGTAGCTCATGCTCTGCCAGGGAGGAGGGAGAGATAGGGCGCCTGGTCTGGGCTAGTCGGGGAGGTATTCCATACCACAGCACGTCCTGCTCGGGGAGGGGACTGGAAGCTGGCTGGGAGGGAAGGGGTTAACACTCCAGGCTGGGCTCGGGGAGACAACTGGAAGCTGGCTAGGAGGGGAGGGGGGAAGCTCTCTCGCTCTTCCAGGCTGGCCTCGTGGCGGCGGGTGGTATCGTATTCTCTCTCCCTGTTTGTCTCCTCTAACATTGATTTGTTATTGGTACCGGTAGTTATTTCTGTTCTACCTTGATTGCTGGACTCATTTTACCTCAATCCGTGGGAGTTGTATTCCTCCGGCTCTCCTTCCCATCCCTCCGGGAGTGGGAAGGTGAGGGGGGGAGGGGAAACAAAGGGGGAACTGTGCAGATTTAATTTAAACCACGACAGACATGCATGTCTTCTTCATTCATTATTGTCTCTCAGCCTTTCAGCTGGGAAGAACTTCGTTACTGTGTCAACTTTTGAACCAAATAATTGGACAAGTGGTTTACAAATAGTGGTTGGTCATTCTAAGCACCACACATGGGACAGTCAGTTATGTCTGGGAGTATGTTTTGTATGACGTCTAGGGACAGGACATAGGAATTTCATATTGCACTCAAAACCTTCTTATGGCCAAGAGGGAACTGTATACACAGAATCAAGACTAATCTGCTAGTCAAATTAATATTTCAACAGCACAATACTAGACAAATTTTTCTCTGTAAAAAAAAAAAAATCTCATTAATAACACAGCTATCATAGAATAATAGAATAGTTAGGGTTGGAAAGGACCTTAAGATCAGATAGTTCCAACACCCTGCCATGCGCAGGGACATGTCACATGAAACCATGACACCCAAGGCTCTGTCCAACACGGACTTGAACACTGCCAGGGATGGAGCATTCACTACCTCCCTGGGCAACCCATTCCAGTGCCTCACCACCCTCACAGTAAAGAACTTCTTCCTTATATCCAATGTAACCCTCCCCTGTTTAAGTTTCAACCCGTTACCCCTTGTCCTATCACTACAGTCCTTAATGAACAGTCCCTCACCAGCATCCCTATAGGCCCCCTTCAAATACTGGAAGGCTGCTATGAGGTTGCCACGCAGCCTTCTGTTCTCCAGGCTGAACAGCCCCAGCTTTCTCAGCCTATCTTCATATGGGAGGTGCTCCAGTCCCCTGATCATCCTCGTGGCCCTCCTCTGGACTTGTTCCAACAGTTCCATGTCTTTTTTATGTTGAGGACACCAGAACTGTACACAATACTCCAGGTGAGGTCTCACGAGAGCAGAGTAGAGGGGCAGGATCACCTCCTTCGACCTACTGGTCACACTACCATCATGCAAAAACTTCAAACTTTCTACCCCTTCACTCTGATGTTGGGCTCACCTTTCCAACAACTCTCCAAGTCCTAAGGCTAATAGTTCCCATTTCCTGTGGAAAGGCAGGGGACAAGGGATAGGCTGGACAACAAGTTCCAGCCACCTGGGATATTCACTGGGACAATCTAGGGGTTCCTCTCAGTCCCACATAGGCTTGAATATGTTTCTTTGCATTTACTTATCACAGCCTGCTTCCTTCTCACTGCTTCTCAGCTGATGCCTGAAAGGTATACAAAGATATTGTCCCACATTTGGGGATGTAATGGGGGTTCCTGATCATACTTGCCCTCCTTGGAAGACTCAGGTCTTGTCGGGATATAGCGCTTACAGAGATGCATCTCTATCATGTTTGGCAATGGCCACTGGATGCTTGTTAATGCAAACTAAAACAAAACACGAGCAAAGGCCCACCTGGACAAGTCCCTGTGTGATGTACTATAGGTTACCCTGCTCTTGCAGGGGGGCTGGACTAGATGATCTTTCGAGGTCCCTTCCAACCCTTGGGATTCTGTGATTCTGTGATTCTATGAAGGCCAGGACAGTCAAGTCCTGAGACCCTGCACTTCCAAGCCAGTACAAAAACGCTTTTTTACTAGTGACATTAAAGATATATGTCTCATGGCACTGAAAAAACATTGGTCTTTGACACTGTTGAAAGCACTGCGGCAATCTCATAGCTATTATGTGGTCCAGGAAGTGCAGGAGCAAGCAGAGACAGAATGAACTACAAGTTCTGAAAGCAGTTTGTCAAAAGTTTTCATTAGGACTCTCACCTGTCTTTTATACCTACAATTCTCTTTGCAAATGTAACACAGATGCTTCCCGTTCTTTCCTTTTTACTGTTATATTCTACATGTTTGGCACTGGAAGGAATGTTAATGAAAAGATATAGTTACCAAATCTGTAATGCTTATTTGGGTCACTGCATTAGCATTTGTGGTCTGGAGCAAGAAAACATTTTGCTGCACTTTTTCTGATTTGACTGAATTACTGGTATTCTAGCCTCCTCAGGCTGGAGTCATCAAAATTCAGCCTTCTCGGCCTTCTCTGATTGGAATCATCAGAAGAGAAAACTTACTGCTGATTTCCAGCTAAGTTTATCTATCCTTATTCTCTTATGTCTAGATGAGTTGAGAAGAAATATATACGCACATTAAAAGAAAAGAAATAATTCTTTGTTCTACTGGGAAATGGAAGCTAAGAAGTCATCTATGACTATGTCTATTAAATACATATATTTTCATACAAACACATATACTATGTATCCAGACTTCTATATCCTATGGTTATGTGTGTGTATGGTTGAGGGAAGGAACATGTTTGGTCAAGGCAAGGCCACTTGATTGTGGAGTATTGTGTTCTCTTAAAACCAGAACTTGAAAAAGAATTCTAGGGGAACATTAAAGCTTAATGTTTCATTGACTAAAGTTTGAACAGATTACATGTTGCTACTTAAATTTAAAACCTTTGTGAATTCAGTTCCTCAAAAGCTGTGTCCTGCTGCCTTCAGTAAGAGGAAAATTAAACTCTACAATATACAGAAATAATGATGTACACACCTGTAGGGAGGTGTGGGGGTCTGAAACTATGTAGTGTCCAAATGTGGTTTAATAACTGCTGATTAAAGAGGGATCGCTTTTCTCTGACTGGTGCCTCCACAGTCAACCCTGCTTGACCTTATTTCCTACCTACATGCATGTGTGGACCCTGCACAAGTCACTACCCACCAAGGCCCATGGTCATGCTCCAGAGCTGCTCCCTCGTCCTATAAACCCCAGCCTGCACTCCTACAGGGCTCTGCCTTCCTGGTATAGAGCTTGTCCTCTTCCTCACTGAATTTCATGGAGTCCTATTCGCCTTTTCCCATCTGGCTTTTGTGCTATTCAGTACATATTTCAGACAAGAGATCGTTTTATGTCTCCTTTCTTGGGCTGGAATCTGCTATTTTTGTTACCCTAAAGTAACTTAGTGGTTTCTTTTTGGTTTAAAATTTAATTGTAAAACTATTCCTGTAGTGTACATTTCAACACAACAAAAAACAAAAAGGCTGATCCAGTGAGCTTTGTTATTTGTTTACTACAGGTAATGTATCCATTACTGAAGTCCCATCACTACTTTAAAGGATATAATAACATTACCAGATTAGATGGATATTATCTGATATATTTCTGTAGATTAAAAGGTGTTTCCTTTTTCTCTTGTTCAACCATCTGGAACTAAATGTCGCCTGAAGCCCATAAATACCTAGAACACTTCCTCCCTCCTCTAGCATGTTCTTGTATTCTGCTGCCAGGAGAGAAAAATATGAGGCCAGTATAGCTATCATTACTTTCTAACAAAGGATTTTCTAGAAACAGACTTTCCAAAGGGCAGATAAAAACTAGACCACAGTAATAATCATAGCACTTAAGGCCTGTTCAATTTTTTTATTATTGCTTTTACTTTGTACCTGCTGTGTTCATACTGTGCCATTTTGAGAACACATTAGCTCCAAGCACTGGTACAGCCCACAGTCAGGTTAAGAACACATTTCAGTTATCAGCAGTCACCAGTGCTCTACAGACAGTGTTAATAATCTACAGTTACCAAAACCAAGTAGCAGATGAAAATTTGTATGCAACTGGGAAATCTGCAGATTTCCTTGTTATGTATGCTTAATGGAAAGTATTAGTCTCCATATTTAACTGTGTATACATTATTTTTTTCCTCTGAACTACCAAATGAACATAATTTTGAGGACTTTTTTTTTTTTAATTTGCTTAAGATTAGTCTCTAATTTTTCTGCTCAAGCCACCTGCAGGTCATCACCTATCTCAAGAAGTACTGTATATTATGCACTTGTTCTTACAAGCTGTTGTGACTCAGACACATCACCTAATTACCCAGTACAAATTAACTAGTTCTACTGTCAAGAGTGAAGGTGCAGTGGCAACAGCTTTGTAGAAGACAAACTGCTCCCCTGAGAGTCAAATGGGGTTTCTTTTTCTATCCCTGTGATTGTAGACCAAAACCCTAGACGGCAACAGATAAGTTACTGATTATTTTTTTTCTGTAATTTTACAGTTGAGTACACTATTTCAAAGAGAGAAGAAAACACCAGTTAAACTTTTTAACATTTGGATTAGATACTCTCACCATTTAATGCGATTCTGCAAAAGGAAACGGGAATGTTGCAAAGTCTAAGTAATGACAGTGTTCTGGTAGAAGCTTTTAAATTACCTTAAATCTGATGCATGAGCTGATGAGTCAGGCACAGGAGGCAGTAACTTCATGAGTGTTATTAAACCAATGCTAAGTGTGACTTGCTAATACAAATGAGTAGTTTTTCCTACAATAAGGCAGTTCAATACTTACACTAAATACCTTATTTTGATTGAAGGGAACAAACTATATACATGGAACTGAGAGAATGCTGTTAGTCACATCAATGTTTTAGCAGCAAGATATCATCCCAAATGATCTCAGTTAAACAGAAAAATCTTGTTAATAACAGTTAACATTATCAAACAAACTTCACTCTCTTTACCCCTTGACTCTGGTGTTGGGCTCACCTATTTTCTTCTCCATTTTCCACATGAGGAATATTAATATACACTTAAAAACAGAACAAACAAGCAAAAAACAAACCAACCAAAACAAACAAACAAACAAAAACAAGAAAACCCAAAACCAACCAACGAACCAAAAAAAAAAAAAAAAAACAAACCCAGAACAAGCCCTTTCTTGAAGGTAGCAGAAAATAAATTTTCAGTGTATTTGCCAACATATTTGGATTTATTTTATTAGAACTATTAAAATTTATGTTCTTTTAATGCAGCTTTCAGTTAGCTTTCATTAGAGATGTTATAAGAGGACAGATTTATCTCACTTTAAAATTCTGTAAATTTGTTGAGCCATTCTGACAGTGGCTGAACATCTGTGCACATAGCACAGTATTATTAGCAAGTATTGCAATGTTAGAAAAATGTTGCCTAATTTTTTTTAAGTACAGGACAGATATATTTTTTCCCTTGCAAAACTCCTATTACCACAAGTTATAGTCACAATATTACTTTTTCATTTTGTGACAGCTGTCTAGGAGAAAAGCACAAATGTACCAAAATACCTCAGACAAGTAGTGCATGTATCAGCTAGGCATTTTCTTCTAGATTTGCCAGTGTGTATGCCAAAACATAATATATGGTATTGAATTTAGTTGTAAGTAGTAAAGTACAGGTTAGCTGTATAATGGCAAACTGTACTAACTGTTCAGCATTAAGAGCTGTTACTAATAAGCACATTAGCAAAAATAATTTTTTGGTGCTTAAGCCTACATCTCTCTTACAACCTGATCCTAATATTACCCAAATTAGTACAAATATTTCCCTTGATTATTTGCATGGATTTTAGTTCAAACTCCCCTAGAACCATTTTCAATTAAGCAATTAAAACAGATTATATTCCTATGCATGCTTGTACGGAAAAAAAAAAAAAAAACAAACAATGAAACAGTGCTGCAAGACAAATGACAACAGAAGGTTAAATCTCCAATGTGAAGCTTTCAGCTAGCAAAGACTCACAGTATTGAGAAGGAAAAAAAGTATTAAAATTATTATCAAAGATACCACTTCTGAAGTAGCTTAAATAGTAACTTCCATTTAGCAGTCTTCCAAATTCTGTCTTTTCTAACATTTAAAGCTGTTAAATTCTTATAAAGATCAAAAGTTACAATCAAATATAACTTGACTTGCTTGTATTTCTGAGGAGTTTCCTTATTTGATTTTGTTTATGTTGTTGGTTTTTTTTTTTTTCCCTATTTGGTAAGGGTACTAAAATAATTGACATAAAAAAGCATGGTGAAAGGATGTATACAACATGACCTGCACTTTAAATGGTCTCTTAATGAATTTTCACATGGTTGGTGTTGGTTTTCTAAAAATGTGATAAAGACTGCATTACAGCCAGTACAGAGGTCACTAGGATGACAATCTTTGAAATAAACTGCTTAAGGCTATCCTACATTTCACACTCACTCACTCCATTTCCTATGAACCAACCAAATAAAGCTCCTTAACACAATTGTACATTTTCTTGGCTTATCCTAGAGTGTATTATCTATCTTTTCCAGTCTCTGCCTCTCATGTCCACAGTTTATGATTAGTGAAGATTAATAGAATGTGTTGGAAAATGGAAAAAAAATCAGCATGAGGGCTAAAAACTGTCATTTAAATGAGATGTTGTCTCTTGGATATCCCTTCTTTCCAGAATAATGAGCTACCCTGCTCTTTCTTGAAAAGACTGTGTATTATAGAAAGTAAACGGTACTTTACTGTTAAAATAACTTTTTCTAACAATTTCTTGCTTTGCAATCTAAAATGAAAACAGCTAGTGCTTGAAAAGTGATAAGTCTGCTATAGTACCCGCATGTAGCTGCATATCTGTCAAAGCTAAGTTACAAATCATAGCTGCTAATCAGCCAGCTGTGTACAGTTAGAAAGGGAGCATTTAAAACTGATCAAAAGAGAGAAAATGTCACTACACCTTCCTGTTTGCCTCACTGATTATTTCTCTGTGGTTAGTTTGTATGAGGCAGATGTGTCTGTTACATTTGACAAAGATTTTTAACTTTTTCCTTGCCTGTGAAAGAGGAGTACAGTGCTCACTGAGGAGTCTTACCAACGATCTCTCCATGTTCCAGCAGCATGCTCTGGGAATAACACAAAGAACCAGAGGCAGAAGGCACTGCCTGCCAACATTTAGGTTTACTGACTTGATGTTTGCTAATACTGCTTCCAATTTTCCCTTTTTCTGTATTGCCTCTATTGCCCAGTTTAATATTTCTGGGTATAAACATCACAGAGCCTCTTACCCAACAGCAGCTGATTGCATTAAGCCTTGTAAAGACCTCATGCATAAATTTCACAGTAAATGAAAATCTCTTACTGAGAATTGCTTAATACCATACATATCCTGGAGCATAAAGTAAGCTAGTTCTCTGAGATACCTTGTCACAGATGAGACCGTATGGGACAATGTCCATCTCTGTGACACTACTAGTTTTGCCCTTCCCACCCAAACTATTACTTCATGTCAGTCTGATGGTGTCATCTTTTCTGAAGTCCTCCTTTAGCCTTGCTTGCTGTGTTAGTTTTTGACACCTATTTTTGTTTTCTGAGACTCTGATCTTGCTAGCAGCCTTAGAATGGTGCTCTCTCACAACATTTTTCCTTCTTGCATTTTCTGTTAGTTCTGATTGACTAGTAATCCACCTCAACCAGTTCTTCATCCTCTGAGTTTACACATATGGCAAGGATGCTTCAGTGGTGTGTAGAAAAGGAGGTAGAAAAAATCCTGAGTTTGGAAACTGCTCACCTGTTTAATTCAATCCTGTATCAAAAGGATGTAGCTCCTGTTATACACACTAGCTGTAACATGCTAATAAATATAGCACATTAATTTGCTTACCCTGGATTATGAGAATGCTTGCTGTCTGAAACAGTGTGTTATGAATCCTAAAGGACACCCTATGTCTGACATAGGAACACTGCTAGAGTAACTCATGAAGTGAAAATAAAGACCCACTGCACCCCTAAAAGAAAAAGTATCATGAAGCAGCCTTTAGTACTACCTTTTTTTGAACCCAGTCTTAAGTGTAAAAATGTAGCATAACATTCTTGTACCCAGGGGCATAATAACGTTGTGTTGTTGTTGCTAATAGCAGGCCATGATTATGTTAGCTGTGCCCTATGCTAATTGTGCAGGAACTCAGTACCACATTGTCAGATTTATTATCAACTTGTTATGAGAATATGCTAGGGAAAAGAGGGTTTAAAATGATATTACAAGCAATATTATTGATATGATATTACAGCACTATGATTGATATTACAGGCTGTTACCCCGTGTCCTGTTATTGCAGGCTCTGGAAAAAAGTTTCTTTCTTGTCTATTTTATAATCCCCCTTTAAGTACTGAAAGGTTGCAAAAAGGTCTCTCTGCAGCCTTCTCTGCTTTAAGCCAAACTACCCCAGATCTCTCAGACTCTCATCATTGGAGAGGTGGCACAGTCCCTCATTATCTTTGTGGCTCTCCTCTGGACTCCATGCTCACCAGGCTCCAACAAAGTCCATGTCTTTCTCATACTGGGGATCCATGATCTAGATGTAGGATTCCAGGTGAGCTCTCACCAGAGCAGCATAGTTGGGCAGAATTTCTTCCTTCGACCTGCTGGCTATGCATCCTTTTATGCTGGCCAAGATACCATTGGCTTTCTGGGTTGTAAGTGCATATTGCTATCTCATGTCCAGTTTTTCATCCACTAGTATCTCTAGATCCTTCTCTGCAAGGCTGTTTTCAGTCTGTACTGATATTGAGTAGTGCCTGACCTACTTGCAGGACGTTGCATTTCGTCTTGTTGAATCTCATGAGGTTCACATAGGTCCATTTCTCAAGTTTGTCCAGGTCCCTCTGAATAGCATCCTGTCCCTTAGGTGTGTCAACCACACCACTTGTCTTGGAGTCATCTGCAAATTTGCTAAGATTTTCACTCGATCCATCTGGCTATATCGTTGATGAAGGTATTAAACTGTAATGGTCTCAGTATGAACCCCTGAGAGACACCACTCATCACCAAACTGCATGTGGACATTAAGCCATTGACCATTACTCTAGATGTAACTATCCAGCCAATTCCTTATCCACCAAACAGTCAAACCATCAAATCTATATCTCTCTTATTTAGAGAAGGATGTAGTGGAGAACTGTGTCAAAGGCCTTACAGAGGTTCAGATAGACGACATCCATACTTCTTCCCTTGTCCACTGATGTAGTCACTCCATCACAGAACACTACAAGGTTGCTCAGGTAGGCCTTGCTCTTTGTAAAGACATACAGGTGGACATAAATCATCTCTCTGTCCTCCATATGCCTTAACACAGCTTCTAAGAGGATGCGTTCTGTGATCCTCCTGGGCACAGACATGAGGCTGACAAGTCGGAATTTCCCTCGGTCTTCCATTCTAACCTTTCCAAAAATGGAAAAATTGTTGCAATGTTTCCCTTTTTCCAGTCATCAGGGGCTTCATCTGACTCCGAAGATTTTTCAAATATCATGGAGAGTGGTTTGGCTACTACATCCGCCAATTCCCTCAGGACTCTGGGAAGCATCTTGACAGGTACCATATATTTATGTATGTTCAGATTCCTCAGGTGGTCATGAACCTGATATTCACTTATGCTCCTCCAGTCCCTCCCTTGAGATCCATCCAATCAAGAAGTGTAGGGAGAGACTGACAGTGAAGATCAGGGAAAAAAAGTTGTTTAGTACCTCAGCCTTCTCTTTGTCTGTTGTTAGCAGTTTGCCAGTCTTTATGAGTGGTGTTATGCTTGTTTTAACCTTCCTTTCAGGCTGACATACCTATAGAAGCCAGCATTACAATTCTTTGTGTCCCTTGCCAAGTTCAGCTGCACTATGGCCTTCCTGACCCCATCCTTCTACAACCAGGCATTATCCCTGTAGTCTTCCCAGGATACCTATCCATGCTTCCACTGCCTGTTTATTTGCTTCTTGCCCTTTAGTTTGACCAGCAGGTCTCCCCTCTGCCATTCTGGACTCTTTCCTTCCTTTTTCTGATTTCTTACATACAAGGACTGACTGAGAGCTCTTGTGCTCTATGGAAAGCATCTTTAAATATCTGCCAGCTCTGTTCTGCTCCATTGTCCCTGAAGGTAGTTTCCCAAGGGGTCCTACTGACTAATTCCTGAAGAGCTGAAAGTTTGCTTTCTCAAAATTCAGTGTCTTGACTTTAATTTTCACCTTTCCCATTTCTCTTAGGACTGTGAACTCCACCAGTGCATGATCACTGCAGCCCAGGCTGCCTCAAATCTTGATGATTCTGATTAGCTCAGTTGCATTGTTATTAACAGATAACAATTTTTGTTCACAAAAAAAGCTGATTTGAGCTTCATGAACTGTGAGGAGGATCCACTTACACAGATATACAAATTGGATTCTTATAGAGAAGACCGTAGCATAGGAAGAGGAGCAGATAAACTATGGTAGAGATGCCATTCTCAGCTTTCTGAATTCTGTTTTACATGGTATCTATATGCCTTAGAGCTGGCAAGTGCCTGATTAAAAAAAAAAAAAAAAAAAAAAAGGAGCAATCTGGTAGATCACTGTAGCAAAAATATCCAGCTGCATAACTATTTGTAGTAACCAAGGCCAAACACATAAAAACACAGTTGACAGAAATCAATTTGCTATCAAAATAATGAACCACCCATCTTTTCTAAATCATTCACATGTATCTGTCTGATTTTGTGTATATGACACTTTAAACCAACAAAGATGAAGCATGGCTTGTCACAGAGGGACATGATTTTCATTGGCATAGAGTTTAAAAGACCTGATCCTGATGTGGCTTAATTGGATTTTTTGAAAACGCTTTTAAAGTAACATGCTAATGACACATTCTTAAAACCTTACAATAACTTTTGCAGAATTTTTGATATGTAGGTTTGTGGTTCGAGTTTTTTTCACTTCTAGTAAAAATATTTTAAAACATATACCTGATTTGATATTTATTTCCTCCCACTCCCCCTTTACTTTGTGCTGAAATAAAAATGATGAAAAAATGAGAGAGGTCAGTAGAAAAGCCATCACAACAACTGAAGAGTTTTCATGAGATCTTCATGGGATCAAGTGTAAAAGTACTAAGGAATAATTTTTTAATTTGTCTCAATAAAAGTAACTAGTCCAAGTTTTCTTTCCAGAATAGAGTGCTAGGGTTTACAAATCCAGTGATCCATCCTTTCCCATGCAGCTGCTCACATACTAAATTGTTACTTTTCCAGTCATTGTTGTCATTACATATTTTAAAAATATGACCACAATCAAAGAGTAATAAAAATATAATACATACAGGGAGATGATTTGCTTCCTAATCTGTGAAATAATGAGCAACAGAAGTTGTTAAAGTTTAATCATTTACGGTATTTAAAACTGGTGTAAGTAAAATTGCGGAGTAAGTGTGATTTAGAATATTCCTTCTCCGACAAACAGATGGACTGGGTAATCAAAATTTTCCCTCTTTTAATTGCAAACTTTTTCTTTTTTTTCTTCTTTTTCTTTTTTTTTCTTTTTTTTAATTGACTCTTTGTTTTTGTTGTCATAACAGATGTTAACAGATGACTCAAAGCTGTTACAAATCATTAACACCTATTTAGCCAAATGGTAGACCTTGATATGACATTTGTTTTTCAGTTCCAGCATATATAGTAGGCATTTTTTCCTTCATCCCTTCAATGCTTCTACTTCAAGAATGAGCAACAGAACTGGCATTTTAAGGTATGCATAAAAATTTGTTTAAACTTAGACCCTTTCTTTTCCAACTTGCATAGTTTTAATGAACATTAAAGTTTTCAGGTACAGGTTTACATAATTTATTCTCCATGAGTAATCCCTTCCATAATCATACTTGCAATGGCTTTTAAATTAAAAAGGTATTTCACTTTAAAATATCTTTATAATAAGTTTGCAAGAAATAACTTTTTTACTTCTTTTAAATAGACTTATAATTAACATTTTTGCATTTAAAATGTAAATAAATGCATTAGTTTAATCAACTAAATTTACAAAAATAATAACCAAGAGAGTTCACAGATATTTTATGCTGTTTACTGAACATACAGAAAGTTCAGGGATACATATATTATAGATTATGACCTTCAGTTTAACCTGCAAGAGTACTTTGATTCATAAGTTATTCCACTGGTGTGAATAACAGCTATTCAGTTATTAGAAAAAATGAGAATAATTTTCAGTACAAACTCATGGTAACTTTTGAGTGTGCTGCAAATAGCAGCCTGAATTATATCACCAACAGCAGGAATTTTCATTGACATCAACAATAGCTTTGCCATAGTAAGGCATGATTCTTCAAAGACTTTTTGTAGGTAATATTCAAGCTAAAACAATTTCAAGTATGAACTTTTCACACAAGGATTTATATTTAGGTTCTCTGACATAAAATAAAGCTTTATCATTTCTAACATATTTCATATCTCAAATTCTTTAAAAAAACCTTGTATGACTATGCATAGAGTAATTGAATTATCATATTCGAACTGATGTCTTATAAAGTGGCCAGGGTCATAAGAGTAATATAACCTGTGGGTGGGAAATAGAGGCTGGGGAAATTATCTTGCACTTTGAACTTACAGAAGAATTTTGTCAAATTTCTTCTCTGTGTGAACTTAATAAAAGATCATAAATTTACTGTAAAAAGTTAGGATTTCCTAAACAAACAAAACCTAATAAAGACTCTAGGTAGGCAAATGTCATTTTGTTGTAATGTTTTGCGATTTGTAATGCTCAGTGTACAAGATGGAGCCTTCAACATATTTTTATATTTATGTATTGATTCTATAGCCAAATATGATTCTATTTAGCTAAAGAGAATGGTTTGTACAAGCATGTCTTGAAAAAGTTGAGCTATACATCTTTAACAGAAACAATACAATCTACTTTCACTTCACTGGGATTTGATATCTGTTACAATTAGAAAGACCCTTATTGTGAAAGTGAAAGATCAGAGTCTAAAGAAGAATTTAGTGTTAACAGAGCCATCATTTATGTGTAGGCTTCTTATGTTTCTTCTCTTAATAAAGTACATTATATTCTAAAATTCAGATCTCTTCACCTGCTTGTAATCTGGCACAGTTCCATTCAATCCCTAGGATGTGTTTGCCAGTGTTCAATGCTGCTTATTTTAAATCAAGAATGGATGTCTTTCCAAAAGATCCACATTTTATTATAGATCTAGAGGAGTAATGCCTAGTTGAAATGTTGTAACTTTATAGCAAAAAAAAATTAAATAAAAATCTCTATAATAGTTCCTTATGAGTAGAAAAAATGTTGCAATATCTGTTCTTTTCAGAAACAGGTTTGGAGCAACCGAAATGGTGCCTAGGTACCACTGTTCCTGGAGTTACACTTTTGTTTGCCTGACTAAAATGAGGATTAATATTTCATATAAAGGTCACAAAGTAGTCTTAAAAGTAATCTGTTTGGGTTGCTTTAAGGGATTACTGGTAAAAATGAAGGGTTTAAGTATACTTTATGCTAGCTAAATTTCTAATCCACATATTACCCCCAAATTATTCCGCCTTCTTCCCCCATCTCACCACCTAGTCCTCACTACTACATAGTGTATCTTTGCACCATGCAACGACATATGATATTAAGGGCTGTAGATGGTTATATAGTGTGGACTGGATCTCAACTGGTCAACCAGGGACACTTCAGTATAAACTCAGTAACAATTTGTTCACAACTTTTGTGATATTGCAGCAAGCTGCAGTCAGTAATGCATGAAGCTTCAGAACCTTTGGAAAACTTGATTGGTATTCAGTAGTACAGTGGGAAATACTTTAGAAAAACATTATGGCAAAAAATGAAATGGAGATAAGAGCATGAGGTCAAGTATTCTTCATATCTCAGGAGGCCAAAAGAGTATGAAAGAAGTAAATGATTTCTACTAGTTTAGCATAGAATCTTTGAGTGCTATACAACAATCAGATACAGGAATCTTTTTTCTTTCATCTTACTATATTTTACCATTTACCCAGTAAACTGGTATACCTCACAGTGATGTTTTCTGGGCTAAAGTGACTCCAAAATGAAATATTTGAATGAATGTAGATTCCAGTTTTATTTTTTTTCAAAGTGCCATGTGTCTAATATTCTATTTTATCTTGAATTTTTGAATTATTTTCCATAAAATTCTATAATTCTGTGGAAGCTGACTGATATGTGTATATTTATTGAGAACATTAATGCAGAAAAATTACCTGAACTTTTAATTAAATTAAAACCTTAACCTGTCAAGTAAATTTCTCAGGTCACTTAACAAATACATAATGAATATAAAAAATCCACACAACTCTGCACATTATTCTGTATAATGACCAGCAAGCTAAAGCTGTTTCACAGAGGCTGTTCTTTACTCCAGTTTTTGAAAGTGAAAAAGTAAGATAACTCTATGAACTGCAATAGAATAAATTCCATGATTTTCTTTAAAAATGATAGGCTATGGAATCCTATTGTCCTCTTTGCAATATCCTAGATAACAAGATGCTCAATATGAAATTTTAATCTAATGTGCAGTCAGCACCTATGTTTGGTTCTGAAATTGCAGATTTCATTTGAATAGCTTGACAGAATATCTAGGTCTAAATACCTTTATGGGAAGAAATACTAGGTGAGATTGTGAATATGTAGGATTGCAAAGGTCAGAGAAAAATTTTAGCCCTTGGTTATAAGAATGGAAGCTATACAGTGAAAGATGTGAGCAACTAAGGAATTTGTTATTATCTTGGTTTCTTAGTCAAGCCAACTATTGCTCTTAGTTTCTGGAAGATCCTTATAAGGCATGTAAGATGGTAAGGTACATCTTATAAATATCATTGATCAAGTCTAGGCTGTTTGGCTTTCATGGTATGATCATTGATCCTTCCATTTCTCTGCTTCCAGATTTTAACATCAGTCTTTACCAAACTCAAAGTAAAACCTAGGATTAATTTCTTCTGAGGGCTGCATTTGTAATTGTTGCACATTCCTGAATGTGACTGACTGTGAACAATGGTGATAATGAGCAGCTACATTTAGGACAATATCCTTCTTACTCAAAGTGTGTCATATATTAGATTTATTTCACAAATGACTTTTCATATCTGACATGAGATTCACCTTTTCTTCCCTGAACCTAATATCAGAGGAATTGATAGTCCAAATTTGTCAAGAGCAACTTACCTTTTTCACTACCTACTCAGAGTTTTGTGCAATACACACAAGAGAATAACCCTTAAGAATATATCTAAGCAGTATTATTTACAGTTTGCTACTGTTATGAAATTGTTTCGTGTGCTTTATTTGTTTCAGCTGTTCAGTGGGTCAATTATGTTCCCACTACTCATTTACTAAGTCTTGTACAGATTTTGGTCTCTGAAATTGCCTAGACATAATTGAAAGCTGGATTTGGACCTTAAAATCTATTCATATTTCTCTCAGCACCACAAAAATGAATAAATACATAAATAAATAAGTAAACCCTGAAATGAAAAAAAACACCACCCAAAAACAAACCAAATAAAATAAAACAAACAAACAACCCCTAAACACCTGTATTAGAAAGAGGTGTTAGCATTATGATTTTAAGGTAATAAAAAGGACTACCAAGTATATCTTCTAAATGAAAAGAATCATCCTTTGGAAGAAATACACATATGTCTGTTTCAAGGAATGTATATACACTCAGTACTCTAACATCGTCAGTCTTCTTCAGTTAGTGCCTAAAACTTTTTTTAATGAAAGTAGCCCACACAGAGGCAAATGATCCTAGGGATTCTTCAGTAAGTGTGTTGTATAGCAAGGCAATATTAAGGCTGATTATTAACATGCTAAGGAGTCTATAGTTTGAAATTTGAAAGTTGAAATTCCTGTACAATCAGCTAGGAATGGTAATAAAAGTTTGCCTGTTTCTGCAAAATACTTTGTCACTTCTTGCAGCACATTGGTTTTAAGTGAAGGGGTTTGGGATCTTCTGTGGCTGCTGCTGTGCTAGCTTGCTTTTATTTTAATAGGAGAAATGTCTTTGCCTTCTCTCTTCTTTTGGTGGCACTTCTTCACAACTCATCAAGATTTCACACTGAAGGGATTTTTTAAAGTATTTGCTACATGCACATGATGCAAGGATGCGTACCTAGCATAAAGCGTACCTAGCATAAAGCCATCTCTGCTTCAGATGATGGCAGTCCCACTGGCATATGAAAGACAAGATGTGAGAAGACAAAAGTTGTATTCCAAGGATCTGAACATCTACTTCACAGTCTAGTTCTGTGTTTTCAAATATCACTACAGAGAGGGAAACTCTGTTTCATCAATCTGAAAGACTGAGGTAACTATACCTACTATTGAGCTATATGTAATGGTAAAAGCAAGGTCCATGAAGGAGTAATTTCCATCTAGAGATTGAGAAATGAGCTAGAGAAAGGGAGCAGAAACAGACAGAGCCTTGGCTTCACTTACATACAGCCTAACACAGTGAATAGAGTGGATGAAGAATAGGTTATTATTTTCCCTTCCATTTTCCATACCCAGTCTTTTCCAAAGTGAGGCATTTTTGTTTATTCTTTGCATAAAGATAACACCTGAGTAGAAAGACCTTGTTCTAAATATCACATTAATACAAAGGTCCTGACAAAATGAAGTTACATCTCAATTTAAGATGCAATTTAAAATATATTTATGATAATATATCAGGGAAAAGGCACCTTGTGGTATAAGTTCTATTCTATGTCTACATTGCTTTCTTCAAAGTGTTTTGAGCACAGGCTCAGGTTAAGCCTATGACAAGATGTGGCTGTAAAATCTATATGTTGAAGTGGCCTATTGGGGGGTTTGTGAAGCCATTTACTAGAATTACACCAGAGAATTGAATAGGGTTCAGGAGAATTGCTGCTGCCTTCTGCTATTTAATCTCTCTCTGATAAACAGCTTCACCATCCCAGGCAGGATTATTTGTCCCTGTAGCACAAATACATAATAGTAACTAAGAAAAAACCAAAACAAACAAACAAAGCCTTCCCCTAATTTCTTGTATTGCAGCAAGCTTCAAGACTTTTCAGAGTATTCTTCCAATATCTTTTCAGACTTTCAAATGCTGGCTGAAATCTGGCTGAAACTATTGTTTTACACTCTTCTTCTTCTACAAAAAAAAAAAAGAAGTCACATTTTTTTTAGAAAATTCACTCTTTGCCTTTAGAATAATTTTTCTGCTTCCTTTGATCAGGAACAACTGTCTTTGTTTAACTATGGAAACAAAATGACAGATTTCTCACTACAGCTCCCTACAAGAACATACTCACTGGCCTTTGACATTTATCATGACCATTCCCTGCCAATGAAAAGGGAAGCATGTGTTGATGTTTCTCTTGTTAATATTCTGGTGGTTCGTCCACTGGTGTGAAGAAAACAGAAATTTCTAATAACAGAACATGCTGGAGTGAAATTCTGCTTACCGTTACAGAAGCATGAAGTGGCATTAGGCTGCTTGCAGAAGAGTCAGAAAATTATGTTGGTTCAAAATAAACTGTTGTATTTCTTTTATATTGCAATGTTCTAACTGAACACATTATACGTTCTGCATTTTGTACACAGTTTAAAATTGCCCAGTGTCTTATCTTTTGACAGAAATAAAGAGACAGGCATACCGCATAAGTTCTGCATAGTTCTGAATCTGTAGATTCTGTGATAAACATTATTTTTGTATCTATATCTCAGTAAGGAGCTGTTACAAACACATCTCTGTTCTCTTCAGATGATGCATTTTCTGCAGAGCGGCTAATAGGAATCTTTTACTTGAGAAATTGAACCAGAGACATTTGCTCCATTAAGTATGAAATCAGAGAAGTGCAGTATTACATAAATGTTTGCAATTTCCCTGGTTTAATGCCTGCAGTTTCTTTTCTTCCTTTCTACAAAATTAGTAAAGTACATATTTCCTGCAGAGGCTATATTTTATCTTAGATCTAAAGCTTCCAGGTTCAACTTTAGGCATAAGGCAACTTACTTACTATGCTCTGTTTAAATGACGGAGGGAAAAAAATAAGGATATCAATACATAACTGAAAATTCTCTGGAGGAATTTTCTTCAAAATCTTTTTATATCTAAGTGGTAATGAGATGAGTGAAATATAACTTCCAGCTGATACCTTTCAGATTTCTTTCTTCCTTTTTATTCTTTCTCTGACTGCCATAAATGCACAAACCTCCAAAACCTCTACAATTTATCAAAATTCTGTTATGAGAAAGTAAATTATTCTAATATAAATCTCTTTTGTAATTTCACCTACTGAAAATGACCTCTCCAACATATATTCAAAACCAGTGTAATTAGACTTCAAGATCAGAACTACACATTAGGATTTTTATATGAAATTTTCAGATAACAATGTGAGTCCTGAATATGAATATGTATTAGGAAAGATCTTTTGTTTAATTAAAATGAGAAAGATATTTTGGATTAAAAGGGTATTTTCCCAGGACATGAAGAAAATTATTCAATGGTTCACATATTTCACAGAAATGTTAAGTTTAAGAAATGAGATAGAGGCAGCAAGGGATTTTATTATTCCCTGGGGAAAAAAAAAAAAAAAAAAAGAAAAAAAAACTTGTTAAAGTCTTAAGTTAGAGAAAAAAGTAAAGATACTATAGGATGCAAATGTGGATGGAGATTTTGTGTTATAGAATAATCTATGTCTATCTCTGTATTAAAACCTGTCCGTTATTTCCAGTGAAGACACTGAGGATGAAGCCTTTGCCTTTGCCTTTGCCTTTGCCTTTGCTTTTGCTTTGCTTTGCTTTGCCTTTGCCCTTGCCTTTGTCTTGCCTTGCCTTACTTTGCTTTGCCTTGCCTTGCCTTGCCTTGCCTTGCCTTTGCCTTTGCCTTTGCCTTTGACTTGCCTTGTCACCTTCCTTGCCTTGCCACCTTCCCTTGCCTTGCCAGCTTCCCTTGCCTTGCCAGCTTCCCTTGCCTTGCCCTTGCCTTTTCTCTTCCCTCTTCCCTTTGTTTCTCTAACCTTTTCTGATTTCCTTTTTTTCCTTTCCCTTTTTTTTCCCTCACTTTTTCTTTTTCTTTCCTTTTCTCCTTCTCTTCATCTTTCCCTTTTATCTTACTACACCCTCACTGTTCCTTTCCCCTTCCTCTTTCTCTTCCCCTTTCCTTTTCCCTTCCTCTTCCCTTCCCCTTTCCTTTTCTCTTTCCTCTTCCCTATTCCTTTCCCCTTCCCCTTTCTCTTCCCCTTCCCCTTTCTCTTCCTCTTCTCCTTCCTCTTCTCTTTGCCTTTCCTCTTCCCCTTCCCCTTCCTCTTCCCTTCATTTCATTCTCTGGATCCTTATATAAATATTCTGTGTAGTAACATGCTTATTTATGCTCATGAAAAGACTCACAGAACATATCTTATTATTCTGACATGGAACTGAACTAAAATATGCACTTTCCCCATCTTTACTCGTTCGCAGAAAAGCTGTACTAGTATTCTAGCTTTCCTGAGATTCTGTACCTGCGTGCTCTCTCATTTCTATACGCATATTGGAAAGACTGAAACCAAAGAAGAAGGTGAAGGACAAGTCTCAATATTTCACTGGCTCAGGCTATCTCTTCTGGAGACCATATATTTCAATCCAGTCTGAATTCCCCCTGCCTATTTTAAGCACATGGAAGACTCATGTGACTTCTGTTTAAGGTGGGAAGCAAGCTGATTGTATGTATATTATCTGTTTCTTCCCACATGAGCCAGGTTAAGACATATGATGAGATAAATCTTTCCTTCTATCTTTTGTTTCAAGAGGGAATATGATGAGGATTCAACAGTGAAGGTATTGAAAAAACTTTCATTTTCCTGACACTGGCATAAGAGTATGTCTGCAAGAAGGCAATATCAACATTTTTTGTGATCTAATAAATTTACATGTTGCTGGAATTGGCAGTAATTTCTTTATTAACAGTACCTTGATGAGAAACAAAAAAAAACCCATTGTTTTGTTTTCTCTGGTTTAGTTTTGCTATATTTTGATTGTTTTTTGTTTTGTTTTTACAGAAACAGAATAGCCAAAGCTTGAAAGGACCTTAAGATCATCTGGTTCCAACGTCCCTGCCCTGGGCAGGGACATCTCACACTAAACCATGCCACCCAAGGCCCTGTACAATACAGACTTGAACACTGCCAGGGATGGAGCATTTGAAACTTCCCTGGGCAACCCATTCCAGTGCCTCACCACCCTCACAGTAAAGAATTTCTTCCTTATATCCAATCTAAACTTCCCCTGTTTAAGTTTAACCTACTACCACTTGTACTATCACAACAGTCGCTAGTGAAGAGTTCCACTCCAGCATACTTGTAGGCCCTCTTCACATACTGGAAGGCTGCTAGGAGGTTGCCACGCAGCCTTCTCTTCTCCAGGATGAACAGCCCCAACTTTCTCAGCCTATCTTCATATGGGAGGTGCTCCAGTCCCCTGATTATCCTCATGGCCCTCCTCTGGACTTCTTCCAACAGCTCCAAGTCCTTTTTATGTTGAGGACACCAGAACTGTTAACAACACTCCAACTGAGGACTCAAGAGAGCAGAGTAGAGGGGCAGGATCACCTTCTTTGACCTGCTGGTCACGCTCCTTTTGTTGCAGACCAGGATACGGTTGGCTTTCTGGGCTGCTAGCCCACACTGCTGGCTCGTGCTCATTTTCTCATCGACCAACACCCCAGAGTCTTTCTCTGTAGGGATGCTCTCAATCTCTTCTCTGCCTAACCTGTAGCTGTGCCTGGGATTGCTGCGACCCAGGTGTAGGACCTTGCAATGGCATGGTTAAACTTCATGAGGCTGGCATCAGCCCACCTCACAAGTATGTCAACTTGGCTCTGGATGGCATTCCTTCCCTCCAGCGTATCAACTAAACCACACAACTTGGTGTCATTGGCAAACTTGCTGAGGGTGCATTCAATCTCACTGTCCATATTGCCAACAAAAATGTTGAACAAGACCAGTCCCAACACCGATCCCTGAGGGACACCACTCATTACTGGTCTCCAGCTGGATATTGAGCCATTGACCACAACTCCTTGCATGTGAACACCCAGCCAGTTTTTTATCCACTGAGTGGTCTACATATCAAATTGATGTCTCTCCAATTTAGAGACAAGGGTGTCATGTGGGAAAGTGTCAAACGCTTTGCACAAGTCCAGATAGATGGCGTCAGCTGCTCTATCCCTGTCCATCAGTTCCGTAGCCCCATCATAAAAGGCCACCAAATTGGTCAGGCAGGATTTCCCCCTAGTGAAGCCATGCTGGCTGTCACCAACCACCTCCTTGTTTTTCATGTGCCCTAGCATGCCCTCCAGGAGAATCTGCTCCCAGATTTTGCCAGGCACAGAGGTGAGACTGTCTGCTCTGTAGTTCCCTGGGTCATCCATTTTCTCCTTCTTGAAAATGGGGGTTATATTTCCCTTTTCCCAGTTGTCTGGAACTTCACCTGACTGCCATGATCCTTCAAATATGATGGGCAGTGGCTTAGCAGCTTCGTTTTTCTGCTCCTTCAGGACCCAAGATGGATTTCATCAGGTCCCATCAACTTGTGCACCTTCAGGTGTACCTTCATGTTCTTAAGATGGTCTCGAACCAGATCCTCTCCTACAGTGGGCCCAAGGTTTTCATTCTCACAGTCCCTGCATCTACCTTCCAAGACGTGGGTGGTGTGGTCAGAGACATTGCCAGTGAACACTGAGGCGAAGAAGTCATTAAGAACCTCAGCCTTCTCCAAATCCTAGGTAGCCAGTTCCCCTGATGACTTCTGGAGAGGGCCCACATTGTCCCTAGTCTGGCTTTTACCTGCAATGTACATATACAATCCTTTCCTGTTATCTTTTGCATCCCTAGCCATGTTTAATTCTAACTGGGCCATAGCTTTCCTAACCTGGTCCTTAGTTTCCTGGACAGCATCCCTGTGTTCTTATCATGCCACCTGTCCTTGTTTCCACCTTTTATAAGCCCCTTTTTTCCTCTGAAGTTTCCTCATCAGCTCCTTATCCATCCAAGGAGGTCTCCTGGCCCTCCTGCTGCACTTCCTTCTAGTCGGGACTCAACATTCCTGAGCTTGTAGTAGGTGATCCTTGAATATCAACCAAGAGTCTTGGGCCCCCCCTGCCCTCTAGGGCTATATCCCATGAAAACTTACTAAGCAGGTTCTTGAAGAGGCCAAAGTCTGCTCTCTTGCAGTCCAGGGCAGTGAGCTTGCTGCACGCTCTTCTCACTGTACAGAGGATTTGACCTTCTCATGATGGCTGCAACCAAGGCTGCCCTGGAGCAGTCACATTTCCAGCCAGCTCTTCCCTGTTGCTGAGTGTTGTGGCTTAAACCCAGTCAGCCTCACGTTTTCTACTCCCTCCCCACATCCCTGCTCCCGGAGAGATGGGGAGGAGAATCGAAAGAATGTATCTCGCATGGGTTGAGATAGAACAGTCCTGTAACTATGGTATAACACAAATCACTACTGCTACCACCAATAATAATAATGATAGGAGAAATAACAAGAGAAGAGAATAAATATTACCACCTGCAGAAACGAGCCTGACTGAGAAGAGATTGCCCTTCCAGGTAACTCCCTGTTACCTCCCCAGCATGGTGTGCTGTGGTATGGAATACCTCTTTGGCTAGTTTGGGTCAGGTGTCCTTGTCTCTGCTTCCTCCCAGCTTCCCCTCCTCCCTGGCAGAGCATGAGACTCACAAAGTCTTATGGCCAGTCTAAACATTTGAGCAGTAACTAAAATCATCAGTGTTATCAACTCTGTTCCCAGGCCGAAATTCAAAACCACAGCACTGCACCAGTTGCTAAGAAGGAGAAAAAAATGACTGCTACTGCAAAATCCAGGACAGTGAGCATGAGGTCAAGCAGGGCACCTCTCCTTGTCAGCTCCTCTATTACTTGCAGAAGGAAGTTGTCCTCCACACAGTCGAGGAACCTCCTGGATTGCTTGTGCCAGGCTGTACTGCCCCTCCAACAGATATCAAGGTGGTTGAAGTCCCCCACGAGAACAAGGGCTTGTGAGTGTGAGGCTGTTCCTATCTGTCTGCAGATTGCTTCCTCCACAGCTTCCTCTTGATCAGGAGGTCTGTTACAGATCCCCACAGTAATGTCACCTATAGCTGTTCTCCCTTTAACCCTGACCCACAAACTCTCTGTTGACTACTCACTTGTCCCCAGATAGAGTTCCATACTCTCCAGCCTATCCCTAACATAAATAGCAACTCTCCCTCCCCACCTGCTGGGCCTTTGTTTGTTTTGTCTAATTTGTAGACATGGGGCGCTTGGGGCTTTGTTTTTGGAGTGTCAATAATTTTTTTGTTGCAGTTTTTTTCCATTTATTTACATCTGAAAAACTGTCTTTGAAAATAGAGCCAATTAAATCATTTCAAACTGCTTTGCAAGTCTTTATGAAGGTGTTAATATGTTTATGCTCAGAACTCTTATTTGAAATAGTCTTCCTAAATTCCATTTTCTTCAATAAAAACACTACTTGAATATACTCCTGAAATTTCCCATTTACTCATAAAAAAAAGTGTGTCAATATATTTTTCCAATGCCTAGATAAGTAGATATGTTTACTGATCTATACTATAGCTTAATATATGAGACATAAAAAAATACTTATTTAATTAATCTCTCTTGTCTAATCTACATACCTACCTACTTGCCCATATGCCTACCCATCTTTATTTATCTACTTATATATACTCATATACCTGTCTATTTTAAGGTGCATATATGCCTGTTGGAGTCAAGAAAAAAAAGATTAATTTGTTGCTTTTGAAAACTGAAGAACATGAAGGGAAGAGAAAAGTAAAAAAAAAGGGTTAGGTTTTAACATGTAACATTTTTTTGTACAAGTAACTTAGAAAATTAGAGAAATTATCTATAGTTTTGATTCCTACAATCATTTATTCCATTTTTACCTAAAGTCAAAAGGAAAAATCACCACAGTTATTACTTGGTGAATTTTTGGTTTGAAAAAGTGCCATTCATTTTATGCTAACTTCCAGCTCTGAAATGAGTTTCTGATGGAACTGGTGGCTCAAGTTGCTAAGCCACTACCCATCGTGTATGAGATGTCGTGACAGTCTGGGGAAGTTCCCACTCACTGGAAAAAGGTAAAAAAGTCTCGTTTTTTAAAAGGGAAAAACAGAAGACCCAGGGAATTACAAGCCAGTCAGTCTCAACTCTGAGACTCAGCAAGATTATGGAGCAGTTCTTCCTGGAAACTATATTGAGGCACGTGTAAAATAAGGACGTGATTGGTGAGTGCCCACATGGCTTCACTAGTGGCAAGCCATGCCTGAAAAATTTGATGGTCTTCTATGATGGGGCTTTGGTGGTGTTGGATGAGGAAAGAGCAACCGTGTCATCAGCCTGGACTTATGAAAAACATTTGATACTGTCCTGTACAACATCCTTGTCTCTAAACTGGATTTGATAGACTATTCACTGGGCAAGGAATTGTCTCGAAGGTCATACTTGGAGAGTTGCAGCAAACAGATCAATGTCTTGGGTGACATGGTTTAGTGTGCAGTGTCCCTCCCTGCCCATGGCAGTGTAGCTGTAACTAAATGATCTTAAGGTCCTTTCCAACCCTAACTGTTCCATGATCCTATGTTTAAGTGGAGACTGGTGACAAGTGGTGTTCCTCAGGAGTTGTTTTGGACCAGTACTGTTCAACATCTTTGTCAGCAACATGGACAGTGAGATTGAGTGCACCCTCAGTAAATTTGCCAATAACATCAAAATGTATGGTGAAGTCAAACCCTGATGGGCTTGCAAGTTGATCCCATGTGAATCTAATGAAGTTCAATAAGGCCAAGTGCAAGGTCATTCAGATGGATTGGTGTAATCCCAAGGTAAAACACAGGCTGGGTGGAGACTGGATTGAGAGCAACCCTGAGGAGAAAGATTTAGGGATGCTGGTTGTTGAGAGCTGGCAGAGTGTGCTTGCAGCCCAGAAAGCCAACCGTATGCTGGGCTACATCAAAAGAAGTGTGACCAGAAAATCAAGGGAGGTGATTCTTTCCATCTAATCTGCTCTTCTGAGACTCCACCTGGAGTACTATGTTCAGCACTGGGTCAGGCAACTTAAGAAGGATGTGAACCTGCTTGAGCAAGTCCAGAGAAGGACCATGAAGAAGATCAGAGGATTGAAAGATCTTCTCTATGACAGCAGACTGAGAGAGTTGGGGTGCTCTGCCTGGAGAAGGCTGTGGAGAGACCTTATAGCAGCCTTCCAAGTACCTAAAGGGGGCTTACAAAAAAACTGGAGAGGGACTTTTTATAAGGGCCTATAGGGATACGACAAGGGGTAATGGCTTTAAACTGAGAGAGGGTAGATTTAGATTAGATATTAGGAAGAAATTCTTTACTGTGAGTTTAGTGACACTGAAACAAGTTGCTGTTTGAGCAACCTGTTCTATTGGAAGGTGTCCCTGCTAACAGTGACAGGGCTGGATCTTTAAGTTCCCTTCCAACCCAAACCATTCTACTATTCTGATTATACAAGCAATTGATATAATGACTTTAAGAAAGGTCCATTCAGGGTGAGCAAATGTTTGCCCTTGTCTGCTCTGAAAAAGACAACTTTATTACACAACATGAGGTTAGGAATAGATTGATCTTGGCTTGGTCTGAAGTATATACAGATGAGCTCACTTACAAAAGGTTGATCTAAATTCATGATTTAATATGCAGCTTGAGAACAGGGAGTGTAGCCCTCACATCCTTTCCAGGTGGCACTGAAGGCTACAATCTTTAATAGAAGAAGTACATGTAGACTGAAAAGTGAATTTTGCTGTTGCCAAGTTGTGTTCTCTTGATCCACGTAATGACTAGCAATGTCAGCTTTGTGCCAATGAAATGAATCTCAGTCAACACAGTCAGTAGGAAGAAGACAGCCTTCTGTCTCTCCAGAAATTCCTTGTGCATGTTGAAGTAAAATATCCTGTAAATAGTGGGTTTTGTTTCCATTGTCTTTCAGAAACATTATCATATTTCTGATGTTGTGATTAGCCTTCAGTCAGCTTTGATTCGCATATAGTGTGTTTGCAACTGTAGTAGTATTACTAATCTTGGTGCAATAGTTGAGCTTTCTATGAAATTGTGGTCTCCAAAATAAATACTTTTAAAGAGATGACTAATATATAATTTTAATCCCAGTTTTTTGTCAAATATACTTGTAAGAGAAATGGAAGATTATTCTGTGATTCCCAGCAGTGATTTCTACATCCTCTTGTTTTTAAAGGATACTCAAGACCATTGCTTTCAAATCCAGAGAAACAGTAAAGCAGTTTCAGCTTTATAAACACTGATAATTTACACTGCAGGTACTATACAGATCTTATTTGAGAGAACCAAACAAAATATGCTACAGGAAAAGAGCCAGAGAATGTGCATTTCAAACTAAGTGTATCAGAAGATGTCAGCAGTAGAAAGCTGCCAAGAACAGTTCCCCTGAATGCGAGGTACCTCTGCAAGACAGAAGTTCAGTGTAATATTAAAGCACAAGCTTAATTTTAAGGTAGTGATCTATATTAAAAGAAAAACAAAACAATCTCCTACTTTAACCGTTAGGTTATTTACTTAAGATAGTGCAAAAACAGAAAGGTGGTTTTAATCTCATTTGAAATCACAGTTGGAAACCTATTTAAATTAGACCAGCAGCTACATAAGTTCATACCAGCAGCTACATACCAGTTCTCCAGTGCCCTTGAGTACTTTTGAAAATTGCAGCTACATAAGGTCATGTATAAGTACGTCTTTTACAAAGAATCTCATACATAATTGCTGTAGATCTATTTTTCATTTGGTTCACTGAAAATGCTGCTCTTCTGATATCAGATTTAGCTTAGTTCAAACTCAAAATAATCCATGTGTTCAGTTTCCTAGGAAATTCTAGAACCACTGTATTTTAGAAGCAAAATACAATCCCTAGATTTTGAATCTTCTGAGAAAATTTTAATTCTTTTTATTTGCATCATTGACCACAAATGCGCTTCCTACCACTTCTGAATTTGTTAGTTATTTTCATATTTTAAAGTTTTGGAAACATTTCTACAAACCATTTATCTATTGGCTTAGCAGCCAACAAAACAATGGCTTGTCTCCATTGAGCACCAATGAGCTGGGATCAGATCCCAGACAGTAATGTGTTAAGTAAATAATTTGAGTATGAGTCAGAAATTCTCAAATGACATAGTAATTATACTACAGGGGACAATAAAGTAAATCAATAACAGGTTTTGGGGGCCAGTTCTGCTTAATAAAATGGAAGATTCTGAGTCCCTGAGTAGCACAATTAGCTTTTCAGTAATGCTAAAGCATAGGTGAAGCAATTAGGCATTCTTCCCTGCCCCAGTGTAAACAAAAAAAAATGAAAACACTCTGGATATTCCAGAAGATATTGTAGTTTGATGACTGGGGCTTTCTCCAAAAGACATTGTCTTTTTAATAACTTCTTCAACCAGAGGATTCCAAATGCACTTGGAGTTGTGATTTCTTGAGTGCACATCACCTGATGGGTAAGGTTTGGGCTGAGGTTTAGGACACTTTCACTAAATACTGTTTTGCTGTTTGTGTAAGTCTCATCTGTAACTTCAGATTTGCATTCATCTTTCTCTCTTATTTCTTTTTTTTTTAATAATTTTTCTAATTTCCTTTCTGGTGTGGGGTGGTCTTTATTGTATATGTACGTGGTGTGGCTTTTGGCTGAACATTCTTCTTGCATTTTTTCCACCTTTCTGATGCTTTGGTAAAGGTGCATTGTCATTCCAATATGACAATGCATCAAAAAGTGCATTGTCATACTCAACAGGATAACTAGGCATAGTTATTATGTTATACATAATGATGACTGCATAGCTGATTACCTCTTTGCTACCATTTAAAAGTTATGTCCATCAACAATTTATATTTAGGATAGTTCTTTTTTGTTTGGTCAACTGAGTTTAAACACATTTCACAATATGTGTTTTTCAGTGGCTGATGGGTACTTTTTCAGAGCATATGTTTGGTCACAGAAAAGTACTTTGAAAACTGTATCTTACATATATACGTCTTGTGAAAATTACACAAAACTTTTTTTTTTAATACAAAACAAGGTGTTTGTCATAATTAGGACCTGTTTGACACTTGAATACCAACTTCTTGCTTATCTTATACATGTACAAAGCATCTGCTACTTTGATTTAGATGTATCTACCTACTGAATATCAATACCATTCAGGACACAGGCTTAAATGCAGTTCTAGCACTTATTTAGTAGCTGGATCTAGCATCCCATACTTGATCAACAGTAAATTAAACTCCCATTAAACTTGCTGCTATAAAAGGAGTTACCATCCTATTAAAATCCAATTAAACATCACATTTGATGGATATAATTAGAACAACTGGAGAGGTTAAGGGGTTCAAAACACTATAGCTAGAGAAATGTCAGTGAAATGCTAAATTAAAAAAACAACAACATACAATGTTCACAGAATATATGTTTATGAAAAATCTTGCTCTTTACACTCATTTTGATACATTTGCTTCATGTGTTTGGTTGTTGAAGAGAACTAATGTGCTTACTATCATAATTTACAGTGAAGTTAGACTTTTGACCTTGCTCATTCTGAAAAGAAAAAAAAATAAAAGGTTGTCTATTTCAGGATAAATTTTGCAAGCGTAAAAAGGAAAGAGAAATTGGCTGAATTCATTTGTGCAGTACAAAGGCATGCACTGCTGGCTAACACCAGAAAATCACAGAGGTCAAGAAAATTATTTCACAGTAGAGGATGTGAGATCTGATATGAAATGGAAACTTCTGTACTAAGCCTTCTAAGGTGTGCTTTGCTATTTCCTGGTACTTGAGTTCTTTTAGAAAAGAAGATTTTACCACCCAATGAAACAATAATACCCTTGAGAAAGCATCATGCAAATGTCCAATTGAGTTGAAACCTGCCTTTGCCTAACCTGCATTTTCAGAAATCTGAAATCATAAGGCTAGACAGACTATAACAGCGAGAAATTCTTAATGTGTGAATGGGTTCAATATGACTTGATTTCAACAGTAGTTTTGGTTTTTGTTTCTTTGTTTTCCAGCCGAGGAGCACAGGTGATTTTTTAAGCAGTTATTATAATATCAGTGACAAGACTGGGATAAGTCACATGCTGCTACATAACTGCAGCTCTACTGTATTTGACGAGGTGAACAGCTCCACAGAGGATGCCTTCAGCATGGGAGCATGATGAAAATCCCACCTCCAGGAGCCTCGGTTCTGATCAGCTAGAGCC
The DNA here is from genome assembly GCF_012275295.1 of Melopsittacus undulatus. Lineage (NCBI taxonomy): Eukaryota > Metazoa > Chordata > Aves > Psittaciformes > Psittaculidae > Melopsittacus > Melopsittacus undulatus. The sequence continues at coordinate 32,206,718 of NC_047557.1, read as the reverse complement.
GCCAAGAGAGCCTCAAGCCCTCTCCAGGCCTTGCCCAGGAGCTGGCAGCTTCGCTGAGGAGAGCAGGGACCCATAGGGGGCAGCACCAAGAGGGACACTACCACCCTTAGCTGGGAAAACCCACCCCAGGGAGCATGGGAACGGAGCCTGGCCCAGCAATTTGTGTTGATGCCAACGGTTGACCGATGTACAGGGGGGTTAGGGTTAAGCCACTTGCTTAAAAATGTAACTGCTTACTCGTGATTACTCAACAAATGCGTGCTCAACACTTATGCTTGTGAAGGAACAGTAACTCCTGTTCTCTGGACCCCTAAACTGACTGAAATCAGCTTTGTGGTTCGGACATTGACTACATCACTGGGGAGCACGCGCAACAACTAGAGATGAAAAGTTCAGGGAAGACTCGTTTACTTCATCTTGAGACCCACGACCACCAGGAGACACTAAGCAAGCAAAGACCTTTTACCTCGTTATAATATGAAGAGGGCATAGGTCATGAATATGCATAGGTGTGTTGCATAAACTCATGAATACATAATAGTTTAGAGGATAAATATAAATGAGAACAATGCTGAGGTGCACATTCCTTTGGAGGAGTGATCCCCCATGTGCCTCAGCCCTGAATAAAGCATACCTACTTTACAACCTTAACAAGTTGTGGAGTCTACCTGACTATCAGTGTGGGCAGGTGAGGTGAATGGGTCCAGTACTCCGGGATGCTGCAAAGGTGAGCTCAGCCAGCAGCTATCGAGACAATGCTCTAGGATGGCATTCCCTCAACACAAAACAAAGAGTATTCAGTCCTCTCTGCTGGCCAGGAAGAGAGGTGATCCAGGCAGAAGTCCCTCATAAACACCTATCTCTCCAGGTGTCTGGCTGTAGTGAGTGCCAGAGACTGTCAGCAATGTTACATGGTAGCTGTGTAAGATGTCAGCAGGTTGGTGATTTGCTCCACATGGCGGCAGAAATATGGGAAGTGATGGAAGAGCTAAGGAGCAAAAGGGAATCTGAGGAGGAGATTGATTTGTGGGGCCATACTCTACCATCCCTGAGAGATGCAAGCCAGACACCCAAAACAAAAGAATTTCAGGATCCCTTACCTTCTTGACATCAGGCAGAGGAAAGGAGCCTAGCAGACAAGGGAGGTTGGAAACAGGCTACTCCGAGTAGATGGCCTATTAACCCCCTGCTTGGGTCACCTTCCTAAGTAATCCTTAACAATAGATGCAAGGTCCTGGTACTTGAGGATCAGGAAAGTGAGGAAGATGATGATAAGGGATCATCCAAGTTAGAAGAGCTCCTACGAAGGAGTCGGAAAACACCTCATTTTGCGATCAGCTGCACTAAAAATGAAAAAGAAGAGTGGTGGTGATTGGTGATTCCACACTAAGAGGAAGAGAGGGGCCCATATGCCAGCCTGATCAGACTCACAGAGATGTCTGCTGCCTCCCTGGGGCCAGAGTAAGGGATTCACCAGAAAACTTACTCATCTGTTACAGCCCTGTGACTACTATCCTTTATTAGTTTTTCAGGTGGCCAATGAGAAAACATCTTCAAGAAGCCTGAGGGGGTACAAGAAAGACTTCAGGACCTTTGGGTGACTGGTTCAGGGTTCAGGAGCCCAAATAGTGTTCTCATATCTACTGTCAGTTGCAATCAGTGACAATGGTAACATCAAAAAAATTGCATTCATTAATTCTTGGCTCCCGGACTAGGGTCAGCATCAAAATTCTGGGGTTTTGACCATGAGTCAGTCCATGCAGCACCGGGCCTGCTGGTGGCAGATGAGATATGCCTGTCCCAAAGAGGACAAAAGGATTCTAGCCCAGGAGCTAGAAGGGAGCCTGCAAGGCTCATAGAGAGGGATTTAAACTAGGTTTGAAGTGGGAAGGGGTAACACCAGGGCTCACTAGACATGACCTATGGGGTGGTGTGCTGCTGTTGGATTGCAGATCCACAGGGTAACTTATGCTAATGCCTGCAGTGTGGGCAGCAAGCAGGAGGAGTCATTGTGCATCTGGGAAATCATGACACAGTCACCATCACAGAAGCATGGTGGAATGATTCATATGATTGGAGTGCTGCAATGGGTGGCGGCAGGCTCTTCAGGACGGATAGGCAAGGAAAAAGAGGTCATGAGGTTGCATTGTATGTCAGGGAGTCAATCAACTGCCTTGAATTCAATGTGAGTGAGAATGCTGAATGTTTGTGGTTGAAGATCAAGAGGGAGGGCAACCAAGCTAATACCTTGGTGGGAATCTGTTATAGACCACACAGCCAGGATGAAGAGACAGATGAAGTGTTCTTCAAACAACTGGGACAAGTTGCAGGATCCCTTGCCCTTGTTCTCATGAGAGACTTCAATCTACCAGATGTCTGCTGGAAGTACAACACAGCAGAGAAGAAACAATCCAGGAGGTTCTTGGAGGTGTGGAAGCTAGCTTCTTAACACAGCTGGTTAGTGAGCCAGCTAAGGGAGGTGCCTGGCTAAGTCTGCTGGTAGCAAACAGGGAAGGACTGGTGGGTGATGTGACGGTTGGAGGCCATCTTGGGCAACATGATCAAGAGATGACTGACTTTTCAATCCTTGGAGAAGTCAGGAAGAAAGGTATCAAAACCTCCACCTTACAGTGCCAGAGGGCTGACTTCATCCTGTTTAGGATGATGATTGTCAGAATTCATTGGGAAACATTACTCCAAGGGCAAAGGGGTTTAGGAAGTTTGGACACTCTTTGAGGATGAGATCCTTAAGGTACAGGAGCAGGTGGTCCCCACGTGCTGACAATCAAACTTCCAGGGAAGAAACCAGCCTGGCTGAACAGGGAGATATTGCTGGAACTTGGGAAAAAACAGAGAATTTATCACCTGTGGAAGAAGGGACTCTCACCCCATGAGGAGTACAAGGATGTTGTTAGCTTATGTAGAGAGAAAGTTAGAAAGGTGAAGGCAGATGGAACTAAATCTGGCCACTGCCATAAAAATTAATAAAAAGTATTTTTGCAAATATACTAGCAATAAAAGGAGGTCCAAGGAGAACTGCCATCCGCTGCTGCATACCAGGGGAAACCTAGTGAGTGAGGATGAAGAAAGGCTGAGGTACTTAGTGCTGCCTATGCCTCAGTTTTTAATAGTCACACTAGCCTTTCTCAGGGTACTCAGTTTTCTGAGCTGGATGGCAGATATGGGAAGCTGATTGAAGTCCCCAGAATTCAGGAAGAAATGGTTAGAGACCTCCTGTTCTACTTGGATGTACACACGTCTATGGGGTTGGATGGGTTCCACCCAGGACTGCTGAAGGAGCTGGCAGGACAACTTGCTAAGCCACCCTCTATCATCTATCAGCAGTCCTGGTCTACTGGGCAGGTCCCAGAGGACTGGAGGTTGGCAAACATGATGCCTCTCTACAAAAAGGGCAGGAAGGAAGACCCCAGGAACTACAGGCATGTCAGCCTGGCCTCAGTGCCAGGCAATGTCGTGGAGCAGATGATCTTAAGTGAGATCGTAAAGCACGTGGGGGAAAATGGAGGGATCATACCAAGTCACCATGGGGTCATGAAGGACAGGTCCTGCTTGACCAACCTGATCTCCTTCTACAATAAGGTGACTCTCCTGGTTCATGAGGGAAAGGGTGTGGACATTGTGTGTTTGGATTTAAGTAAAGCATTTGATGCTGTCTTCCACAACGTTCTCCTGGAGAAACTGGCTGCTCATGGCCTGGATAGTTGGATTCTTCACTGGGTTGGAAACTGGCTGGATGGCCGAGACCAGACTGATGAATGGTATCATATCTGGTTGGTGGCCAGTTACTAGTGGTGTTCCTCAGGGCTCGGTATTAGGGCCAGCATTGTTTAATGTCTTCATTGATGATCTGAATGAGGGGATTGAGTGCACCATCATTAAATTTGCAGATAACATCAGGTTGGGTGGGAGTCATGATCAGCTGAAGGACAGGAATGCTCTGCAGAGGGATCTGGACAGGCTGGATAGATGGGCTGTGGCCTGTGGTAAGAGATTCAACAAGACAGTGTCGTGTCCTGCATTTGGGCCACAACAACCTCATGTAATGCTCTGGGTTTGGGGAAGAGTGGCTGGAAAGCTGCTCAGTGGAAAAGGACCTGGGGGTACTGACTGAAGGAGCTGAACATAAGCCCGCTTGTGCCCAGGCAGCCAAGAAGGACAACAGCATCCTGGACTGTATCAGCACTAGTGTATCCAGCAGGGCCAGGGCAGTGATCATCCCCCTGCACACAGCTCTGGTGAAGCCACACCTCAAATGAACACAAATCCTGTGTTCGTTTCTGGGCCCCTCTACTACAAGACAGATATTAAGGTGCTGGAGCGGGTCCAGAGAAGGGCAAAAAAGCTGGTGAAGGGTCTGGAGCACAAGTCTGTTGAGGAACTGAGGAGGGAACCGGGATTGTTTAGTCTGAAGAAAAGAAGGCTCGGGAGAGAGCTCATCACTGTCTGCAACTACCTGAAAGTGTTTGTAGTGAGGTTAGGGTTGGTCTCTTTTCCCACATAACAAGCGATAGGACAAGAGGTAATGGCCTTGAGCTGCACCAGAGGAGGTTTAGACTGAATATTAGGAAAAACTCCTTCACCAAGAGGGTGATAAAGTATTGAAACAGGCTTCCTATGGAAGCAGTAGATCACCATCCCTGGAGGTGTTCAAAACCAGTGTGATTGAGGCCCTCAGTGATATGGTTCAGTGGTAGTCTTGGCAGTCATGAGATAATGGTTGGTCTTAATGATCTTAAAGGTCTTTTCCAACCTATAATAATTCTGGTCAAATCAATGGAATTCATTAAGATAATAATGGCATAAATGAGAGAAAAATTTGTCTCACATACAGTGCAGTCACACATGTTAAACTAATCATAAACAATTAACAGAACTCTGATCTTAATGTTTTCTTAATTTTCTTCTTTCCAGAAAAGCAGATTTTTCATAAACTGCTGTTAGACAAAAAAAAAAAAAAAAAGTGATTTTCATAAAACCCATCAGAATTCCTTTTCTGTTCTATATGACAAAATCCTAAAAACCATCCGAATTCCTTTTTTGTTCTATATGGCAAAATCCTAAATGTATTCTAGTCTTGAGAGAGAATCCTTATAAGAATTCACATGGAGACATAAAGAATGCCTTCAAAAATAGCACAGCTATAATTTGCTTATACATAAGCAGTTTACCCGTAGCTAATGAACTCCTATTGAAATATCAAAAGGAAAAAAAAAGACACTTAAAATAACACCAACACATAATTAAATGAATACAGAAAGCAGATGTCATTTTAAAATTCAGCCCCTTTCCCCTCTCCAGTCTCTCCCCACTTGTTTTTGGTTTTGTGTTTTTCTCTTGTTGTTGCTTGGAAAAAAGATGCTGGGACTCTAGTTCTGTTCTCTTTGAAATACCTTTAATTGAGATCAGAACATGACCTAGACACAAAGTAAGTAAGTAGCTGTGCTTTAAAATAGCTAATGTAAATAACATGGATCATGTAAAGTTGATGAACACTATTTTAACTCCTCCATCTCTATTTTTCACATGATGGGACAAAAGGTGAATTCCAGAGATGTTATTATCCAGAAATATTATTACGAGATGTCATTATCAGGGTAATTATTATCTGGATTCAGAAAGTGGTGCATTGAAAGCAAAAAACAAATAAATTCTTGCAAGAACAGTTTTTTCATCTTAAAAACTTTTTTTTTTCTATTATGAAATGTGTTTCTTTTAAAATTATGTAATTTGGAAGATTTTCTCATAAATGCTATAAAGCATTTAGTGGAAATATTTCACTTTTTTAATTTATCAGAAAAGTTTTCTAAAGCAAAATAGGCAGTGAAATGCAGTTGACGTGAGAAGTTCGAGTGACAGTTTGTTTTCTAATTCACACATAACTTTCATGAAATTACACAAACTGTCTCAGTGCAAAATCATGTGAAGAACTGTTCTCTGTCATTTTACTTTAATATATAAACTTTTGTTCCAGAAGTGTTCTGAAAGAGTGAGCAGCCTCCCAGTTCTGTAAAATACTAGTAAATCTGGTAGCATCCAATACCCACTGGTTTTGGAGGAAAGTAAGGATATCAAGCTTCTTCCAAGGGATTCTTTTAAAATCTCTTCATAGGCCTTCATGGAGAAGAAATTAGAGGCTACATGAGCAAATATATTGTAAAAGTTCTGACATTTAAACTCCAGTGATTTAGAAGGAAAAAACATTATTATGCTTGTCTTGGTCCCGAATTCTTTTGGTATGGGTGATTACAGTGAGCGTGACATAACTGACATTCACTTACAATATTAATGCACAAACAGGGGATCAGGCACAAAGTGACTATGCTATGAGTAATCTCCTTTGATTTTCCACAGTTTTGGTTAATTAGGATATTAAGGCCCCTATTTTTTTCTCCTTTTATCTTGGTACTATATCGCTGCCTAGACAATAGCAGTGTTTGTTAATATGGCTATGATTTACAGCACCATTAATATATTTTATACTAGAGTCCTCAAATATTTTATGATGGACCTGTGCTTTATGATATAAGAAAAGTGAAAGCATGAAAATGTCAAGAGTGGCTATTTATGATACACTTCCTGATATGGCAAGTACCCAGTGCTATCTTTGCTGAACTGTCTGGGAGTCCTAAAGTAATGCACAACATTTAGGTATTTATTTTGGAAAGGTGTTTATTTTTGAAAATGATAATTGAATGACCATTATGGATTTGTTTAGATAATCACATCTATGCAATTGGCAGAAAGACATCTTGTTACACAACTTTGCATATTTTCAAGGAATCTGCATTCCAGTATAAACAATAAGCGACAATGTCACTATTCACTTAGGAACTATAGGCTTGTTCCAGAAATACACAGTGTTTATACCTGATAGAAGCGTCTTACCCATTCAGGTCTGCAAATTAGTGACTGAGAAATACAAATGAATAATTATCTTTAAAAAATAAATAAGTAAATAAAAGAAAGTAGTTGTGCAAAGAGCAGAATCAATTTTGCTATTACTATTTGCTATCAAATTGTCTTATGAGCAACTCTCATGAGTGGCTTTGTGGATTCTTTCATGTCTAATAAAAGCTAAACTCGTACTTCAGCCTTTTCCTCCAGGGAGGTGATAATAGGATGAGAATCCTGTACCTGACTTTTTGTGAAACATATAGGAATCTGACATTTTTAAATTTTCATCCCTTCATCATATATGACTCAAATTAAACCATAAAAAGCTGTCATAAAACGTGTAAACAGAAAGACAGACAAGTACTATGAATAAGTGTATCTCATTTCCTTGGTAAACCAGATATGCTATGTAATATAAAATGTGCACTTGAAGCAATAATGCCAGCAGACAGGGTATTTTTAAACATCAGCTTAGTAAGCAGCTCTCCTATCATTGCACCACTGTTTTTTATATAGATAATTATAGAAATATTATGGATGCTGTTTTCGAGACCTCTAACAGTAAATGCTTCAATGCAGCCTGGATCTATGCCCTGGTGATCTTACATCATCATGAGCCTGGGTGTGAATACCTCCTAGATGGTCTCTTCTCTGGCTCTTGCCCAATATGCAGAGGTTTCTAGTATGCTAGTGAAAGTGCAGAGAGTGAAGCCAGATCTCTCTTTTTCAGAGAGAAAGGACTTGGATAATCCATCCCTTGAATAATGACACAGAAAACCTTCTCGTAGCTGCTGGTTAATCATGGAGGGGTTCTCATCTACACTATTCCCCAACCTCTACAAAGTTGCTTACTCTAGAAATCTGAATCTAAGAATTATTTCAATAGCAGTTGCTAACTATTTTGCAGTACAGTTTATTTGAAACACAAGAAAATTAGTAGCAAATTATTCCAAGTACCCTTGCAAGATAGATGTTAACAGAAGCTTGGCAACACTGCTCATTCAGACTCAATTTTCTTTTCTGACAGAAAGAAATTAATTTTTTTTGTCATTTCTGCAGTAACTATCTGTCATGGTTTGAGCATGTTTTGAGGGTGTTTTTGTTCAAGGTTTTTTCCAGCCAGGTGGAGGAGGGGAGTCTGGGAGGAAGGAGAGACAGGGCACCTGACCCAGGCTAGGCAATGAGGTATTCCATACCATAGCACGTGATGCCCAGGATGCATACTGGAAAAGAGAGAGCTGGGGAGCTCTGGAGGAAAATGGAGGCGGGAGCACATGGTACTCGGCCAGGCAGGGTGGAGTGAGTTATGGGTCGGTGGCTGGTGGGGTGTTGTATTCTTTTCACTTGCTGTTTGCTGTATCATTATTATTTGTAGTAGTAAATGGCAGTAGGGGTTTTGTGTTATGCCTTAGCAATTAAACCGTTCTTATCTCAATCCGTGGGGGCTACATTCTTTGGATTTTCCTTCCTAACTCTCCGGGAGTTGGGGGACTTGGTTTAAACCACGACACTATCTCTTGAATAACCCCTCAAAACCTGGGGTGCAAAACCTAGGTACAAATCACTGCAAAATCTGCAGATAAACTGATGTTGAGGTTGGTTGTGGAGTAGAGATGTTGCAGTGTTATTGTGACATTGTAAGAAAATGCTATCATAAATTGATAAATAATTAATAAAAAATTATGAAGTATTTGGAAAGCAATTTGTGGAGATCAAAGAGGCTCTGAAAATATATAAATTCACAGGAAAAGAGCATTGATTATACTGAACATTGCTGTAATTAATTATACCTAGTTGTTTTTGTAACAATTGCAAAGTATTGTAATTGTTTCAATGACGGGGAGTTCTGTTTCCAAAACTGAGAGATGAGCTGTCCGTGGAGAGGGTTTTCACCTAGAACAGGAGAGCATCTTTCTCTTCGTCACTGGTTTGGGCACTCTGAATTCCAGCCTTTCCATATGAATGCTCTATCTGATAGATTTTTTTTATGCTTTTCCTTTCTCTTGACCACAGCAATAGTGTATGATTTGTACAGTGAGGAACAGCTTTTCTTCAAAGGAGAAATTGAATGCAGTAGACTCTCTTAAAAAGAATCAGATAGAATCAGGTAGCAGTCTCCCAATCAGACTGCTCAGTGGTAGAAAGGCTACCTTCTGAACAAGATTCAAATGATTTTTATTGAAGGAGTTCTAGGAGAAAATCAAGGAAAGAGATTGATATAGCACTAAAAGTAGTTGAACAAGACTGAAAAGACACATTTAAGAAATTGGTCAGTGTTTCTGGAGAGGGCAAAAGGTCTGCTTACCTGTCATAAACCAGGAAGTAGCTAGCTATTCTTTCATTAGGAGATAAAGACAGTAAGGCCAGTGGATTTACCCAGAATTTGTAAAAAGTTGGTGGTATACTTCCTGTTTAAAGATTTGCTAAACTCATTTCTGTGCAACTAAATGTAGATTCCTTTGTAGACATAATCTCAGGAACAATTATAACAAAAATTACTCATATTTACATGATAAGAGTTTCCACCAGTTTTAACTGTGTAAAAAAATAATGTCTGATCAGTACTGTTAAGTTTGACCCTTTGGTCTTTTTCCACATAGCTCTCACGGGATCAGGCAAAAATTACCTTTTGAATCCAATAACTCTCAGACTCAACAGCAGCAGGATCTCATTCTGCAGCCCCTCTAAACTTACAGATTCTGTCCATTCTGAAGATAGAAGTGGTTAAATCATACACTTTTTCTACTTTTTTGTCTCTGTTATAATGGAAGGATCTCTCCCTGTGGTTTATGGGAGTGTATATATATAAGATAAAAGGCTAATCATATGTCACTAGATGGTTTTAGGATACAGACCTTTGTTATATTACCCCCGTGGCCACGCCATCCTTGAAAGCTAGGATTAATAGAGTGATTTTTTACATTTCACCTAGTAAGCTTATAGAAAAGGAACTATAAAAAGCATTTTAATAGGGAGTATTAAAGAAAAATGAAACCTGGCAAATTAGGTTATAATTTACTAAGAAACTTTACACCTTAGTTTTGATGAAACCATGTGCCTTAAAAATGCTAGTCAAAATCTTGAGTAGCATTTGAGAAAAGACAAAAAAAAAGTGTTAGCAATTGAAATCCTGTAAAATCACCTGAGGTATTTCAGAAGTGTAATGATATTGGTAGTCAAAGAACACACGAGAATATTTTGCTTCCTTCAGTAACCTCTGTGTGGTTGTGCAGTGTGATTTGGATATTTGGCCACATATAGTTAGAAAGATACGCTACTACTGTCAGTGATGTTAAGGAAAATGTGACTATTGATATTGGTATACCCAGTTCTTTTTCTCAAAATCAGAACAGTGATTATTTTTAAATAGCTTCACTCTGTTTTGTTCTTCTGAACAGTTTACTGACTTGGTAGTTACATTTTCATTAACATAAGTTACATTTCAGAGTATCTTCACTTTCCTCATTTCATAAGAACATAGACATTACTATATCAGAATAGACCAGTAACATACTTGGCCTTTTTTTTTTTTGTCTCAAACAGCAGTTCTGTCTGTTTACAAACGAACTGGACATTGTAAAATACAGAAACTGAAAATTATAGAAAAAACAATGTATAGAGCATCTTTCCCACACATAGTTATTAAAAAGTGATCCTTGCCTCAGAGGGTGCTTGTTGCAAATGTTATTTCTTTTTCAAGTCATAAACTGTGTGATCCTTTTTATTCCATTCACTGTGGACTAACTGCTTTAAAATATACATCACCTCCACTTGTATAAAAATGTTTTACGTTAAATCTACCCAAACAGAATTGTAATAATTGTATTTTTACTTTACATTATTAACTTACTTCTTATACTATTTTGCTAGTGAGAGGAAGAGTATGTGCCTCACAGGTATAAATATATATTTTGGCCAGACTTACCAGAGATCATAGAATCATAGAATCAGCTAGGTTCGAAAAGAACTTTAAGATCAAGTCCAACCATTACCCCAGGACTTCCAAGACCACCACTAAACTATGCCACTGAGGCCTCATCTACATGGTATGTGAACATTTCCAGGAATGGTAATTCCATCCCTTCCCTGGGCAGCTTATTCCTGTGCCCTCTTTGTGAAGAAATTTTTCCTAATATCCAGTCTAAACCTCCCCTGGTGCAGCTTGAGGTCATTACCTCTTGTTTTATCACTTGTTACATGGGAGAAGAGGCCAACCACCACCTCACTACAGCCTCTTTTTAGGTAGATGCAGAGAGTGAAAAGGTACCCTCTGAGCCTTCTTTTCTCCAGACTAAACAAGCCCAATTCCCTCAGCAGCTCCTCATCAGACTTGTTGCAATCCCAGGCACAGCTACAGGTTGGGTCGAGAAGGGTCAAGAACTGATTCAGAGCAGCCCTGCAGAGAAGGACTTGGGGGTGCTGGTTGATGGGAAGTTGAACATGACTTGGCAGTGTGTGCATATAGCCCAGAAGGCCAATCATATCCTGGGCTTCATCAAAAGGAGTGTGAGCAGCAGGTGGAAGGAGGTGATCCTGCCCCTCTGCTCTGTTCTCATGAGACCCCACTTGGAGTATTGTGTGCAGTTCTGGTGTCCTCAACATAAGAAGGACATGGAGCTGTTTGAGCAAGTTCAGAGATGAGCCATAAGGATGGTACCATGGCTAGAGCACCTCCGATATGAAGATAGGTTGAGAAAGTTGGGGCTGTTCAGCCTGGAGAAGAGAAGGCTGCATGGAGACATCCTAGCAGCCTTCCAGTATCTGAAGGGGGGCTATAGGGATGCTGGGGAGAGACTCTTCATTAGGGACTATGGTGATAGGACAAGGGCTAATGGCTATAAATTGAAACACAGAAAGTTCAGGTTAGACATAAGGAAGAAGCTCTTTACTGGAGGGTGATGATGCACTGGAACAGGTTACCCAAAGAAGTGGTAAATGCTCCACCCGTGGCAGGGTTCAAGGCCAGATTGAACAGAGCTTTGGGAAACACAGTCTAGTGTGAGGTGCCATTTTTGTTCATGGCAGGGGGTGATCTTAAGGTCCTTCCAACCCAAACCATTCTAGGATTCTATGATTCTATGGTAACTGAAGGAACACAGGCATGTGAAGCCTGTGTGGTCTGGATACTGTAGTTTATCTAAAGGCAAATTTTGCTTCAGTATTTTAGCATCAATACAGCCTTTAAAAGTTTGTGTAAAACTTTTCTAGTAAAATGCATACCTGCATAGGTACATGCATACATTTGAAATTAATCTTTTTATGTGCAATTTTATTTCTAAATAATGTTTATATTTTAAGCTTAAAGGAAATTGGAAAATGCACTTCCTTGTGTCAAGTCATAACAAAATCTTTGTGGTCTTTATGTCAGCACAAATACTCTTGCCTGCATCTCTGCATGATGAAATTGTGTGGCTGACATAAATCCTCTCCAAAAGTTGTTGGCATTTTATAGAATATGTGTCACAGAAATGCAGTGCATATTCCTTAAGGTTATTTGGAATTAAGTATTAGAACTAACTGCAGGACTTGTAGAATGAGCAAAAACTTTTTTACATTACTTAAAACATTTGATGTATTGAAAATATGATAGTATGGAACTGTTATAGTTGGTTTAACTTACATCACTTGCTTTTCGTAGATCTTAAAATATTACCTGCAATACAATTGTAAAAATTTTTTTTGTCAAAGGAAATAGTTGAATGCACACTTTTAAAAATGGTTTAGTATGGACTGGATGGGACGTGTGTAGAATGGTTTGCACCATACATATATATAAAGTTTTCTTTCTTTTTTATTCATATGCGTCTTTATTTTATCCTATTTGTTATAGTTCTCTGACAGGGAGATCAGTTGATCAATCTGCGTTTTCTTGATTTCTCAATTATTTACTGGTATGTGTATAACTAATATACAGGACTGAAAATGCATGTATACATTACTGAATTACAAGTGCAAGCACATATAAAATCATGCATGTGCAAGCAGACTATATAAATGGTTTATGTAGGTACAGACTCATGAAACTGTAAGTTGAGGTACATAAATGTGCTAAATAAAACATGTATTTTCTTACTACAAAAAACACATGGAAAGGAGATAGACCAAATAAACATTTGTATTAATATGTTAAAATTACTATATTATTTTAAAGTTTTATTACAATTGTTTTTTTTAAACTCTTCCTCAGTAATGAGATGTGTCATATTGTTCAGAAAAGCTATATTTTGTGCAAAACCCCCACGTTCCTCTGGTATTACATGTTGATGTAAAGCCTATTACAATCAATATCAAGCAATTGCATCTCATTTTCCATCAGTCAGCATGCTAAATCCTTGATGGATAAGTAAGACACTAGTCAATAGCTGAGAATTACTCTGATTTCATACACATTTCTCTGTTAACTGCTGTTGTCTGGCAACAGAAAATACAAGTGGCTCTGAAAATGTCAGGACAGACTATGAAAGTATCAGGGAAATAAGAGCACTTTCTCTAGGTTCTTTAAGCCAGAAGACAGGTTTGGCATCTACATTCCCATACTTTGAGATTTCTAATAATATTATTGATGGTAAGAAAATTACCTTTCAAATTAAGACAAACAGCATATCAAGGTTTCCCTGACCCATCACTGTAGAGTTCAAACACATTAATGCTTTCTAAGGAGTTTATTTAATCAACATATTTAGTATTTTGATTTTCAATCACATTCTGACTCAAGCAAGTTTGTTGTTCCTCTGTAGTAATAATGTTCCAGTCTAGAGATAAAGGCACAACATTGGCCCAGAGTAAGTCAGTAGTAGTTTTGTCATCTCTATAGAACCTGTCATTTGTCCTGACTATCTAAAGATGTAAAGACAGGTGACCCTCTGTCGGTGGCGATGGAATAGATGTTCTGTAGATAATAAGTATGTCTTGGTTTCTAGAGTATAAGTATCAGATGCAAATAGAAAAATAAAGTGTTTCAGATGATTACAGGTGACTTGAACACAGGGTATTTTTCTCTTCTTATAAGCTGAATCTGTGCAATGCAATTTTGGGCTTTCAGTCTTCTGTGGTCAATGTATGATGTGCAATCAAAGTCTAAACAATAGTGCTCTAGAAAAGATCCAAGAGGAAGCAAGGAGTCTCAGAGGTAAGAGTCTGCCTGAACTCTCTCTGTTTTGTATGAGCCTAGGTAAGAGCCTACTTACACAAAGTAAGTAGCAGGCAAATGCTGCTTAGGTTGTTTTACTAGTCTGAAAATCTTGTGAAATTCTTTCTGTTACAGAAAAAAAGTGTGTGCCTGTTTCATCGTCTGCCCACAGAAGCCTGGTTGAATCACAATTACTGATATTCATAATATGAAAACAGTTACAAAATTAAATCTACTTATTTTTTACATCGTTGACAGTCAATATTTCAGTTTGATGTTCTTGTGCTTTGATTTGCTATATTTGCATTCTTACAAAACAGGATGCTAGGATACTGAAGAGTAAATAGAAATACAGAGAAAATAAGGCATATCTAAGTAGAAGCTATGTTTATATTTCTATTCTTTCTGCAGATTAAAAAGGGTTTTTTTGTAGCTTAATCTTATCTTGCAGTATTAAATATGCTAGAGCTAATTTAAGTGATATAACAAAACAATTGTAAATGCACAAATGTGCAAAATAAGTATATAAATATATTTGGAAGTGCAGATGTAAGCCTATGTTTTGCTGTCTTTAAGTTCTGTTTTTATAGCTCATACTGTGGATGAACTACCTTTCAGAATTTAAAATTTAAATTTACAACATATTGTTTATATATGTCATCCTTTTGTCCCTGCTTACAGTGTTGGCAATGTTTATAGTGTCATGCTCTTTATCAGTGCACGTTCTTTCCTTTCAAGACAAAGTCATAGTAGAAATAGAAACTTCAAACAGGAAAGTTGCCAAGGTGTCTGTGACATGCAAGGGAATAACAGCATCTTTGGGATTTAGTTCTGGACACCTTTACAGGAATCACTTTATTCTAGTGCAGAACTGACCAAGCTGCAATGAAAATTTAGTTCTGCTAAGCCTCTTCTATGGTTCAGGGCTCAAGTCTCCTTCAGACAGCACTTCACTCACTCAGCTTCCTTCAGCTTTTTCCTATGGTAATTTTGAAGACTATATGGGAAGGAAGATGGGAGAAATGAAGAGGCTGTAGACCATTTTAATCAACAAGCTGTGGCTTAGAGGTGACAAGGAAGTAGCTTGTCAGATGCTGTTCCAGCACTGCCTTCCTGGAAAGCAGAGTCAAGATGAAAACTGATTTAGCAGTAGAGGAACTGCTACAATTCAGATGGGGTTTGAGGGCAGCTTGGGCAGATGTTCCCGTCTTATGCTTATTGATTCCAAATGTGTCTAAAGCTGTTTAGCACTGGCAGATAGGAATGACAGGCAATGTAACTTTGTTCATCTAGATTCAGGCTGAGAAGTTCTTAAAAAGTATCAGAGGCAATATTTTTCTTTCTTTTTCTTTTTTTTTATTTTTCTATTTTTTTAATTTATTTTTTCTTTTTTCAATTTTCTTTATTTAATTAGTGTTTTCTTTCAAAAATTATTGTTCAAAAAGCTTCATAAAACAAAATTAAGAACTCTGATGTCAATCTGTGTTCACAATATTGCAGATGTTATCTCAGAAATTTCAGAGAGTTCTTAGAGGTACACTGTTTTAAGAATGACACACCTGATAAAGGTATCTAACAAAGCCAGAGAGCTCACTATCTAAAAGGTGAAAAGATATATAATACTGCTAAGTGTCATAAAGTACACAAGGACTGAGTCCTGCCTGTCTGTGGTGGTTTTTGTTGGACTGTGTTCTCAAAGTTTTCCCTCTTGTTTTGTTCCTGGCTCTTTTAGGAGAGAGGAAGATCTGTTGCTTGTTAGTTGCTAACAAGTAGTATAAAGCTATACTGAGAGAAAAGAGCTAAAGGAATGAAATAGCTTCTAAATGGAACAATTTCTGAATCTTTTTCTTTTTTTTTCACTCATGAAGCTGGTTTGTTGTAGAAATGTGTGTTCTTCAATATTTAAGGCCACCTTTCAATGAAAATTGATTTGTTCAGCAGTTCTTGTTTTCAGTGGAAATTTTGATGGTCTTTTATTCAACAGATTTCTAACTAGACTACATAAAATCACACATCACTTTGGTGACAGTTTTTAAGTAAGCTGCTGACTAAAAAGTGTTGGTAGTATGGGGCTAAAAAATGCCTCATATTGTGGCTATGTGCAAATGCTATTTGTGTTGTGCAACTATTATTAAGCCATTCTATAAACATGGTGTAAAGTTAATTTGTATCATGCCATATAGCATCAGGAAGTTGAAAATTTTATGACCACGTATTAAATAACTTTGACTTTGTTTTCAAGTTATTATTCACATGACATAATTTTTAATTCATATTCATCCTGTTTATCACTTCTCATACATCTTCATTGATCAGGTTGTCTTTCACTCTCTTTATTCAGGTTTGCTGTTTCCTTTTTCATTTGTTCTGGTTAAGGTCTCTGTTTCCTCCTCATTTATCTATTTTTCTTCGTCTTTCTTTTTTTACCTATGTAAATTTATTTCTGTATCCTTTCCTCAATATTAGCTAAACTAATGAGAATTCTTTTTTTTCTGAAGACTTCAAGATTTTGATATATATTATTTTCATTAATAGGTAATTCCTTATAATGCTACTAAAAGTTGTTGTACAGTCCCTGAGCGTAACAGATCAGGAGAACACTTAAAAAAGGAAAGTTAACAAACAAGGGAGCTTTACAATACCTGAAAGACTTTTCAGTATATTTTAGGAATCCTTTTCATTAAATATTTATCTCCTGGGTTCAGTGCATTATAAATAAACAATATTTAACTAAATAAAGGGGCTGAAGGAGTAATAATCCAGTTTCTTCTGTTTGTCACTAAGATAGCTTCCATTGTCTCATCCACCAAATGTGTGAGGCAACATGCTGTGGTGGTTATCAGGAGGTAGTGGGAGTCAGGAGACTTCCATGCTGCTCATGATTCTGTCCCATTTCCTTCTACAGCCTGTGTTGAATTACTCAGGCCCTGTTTGAATGTGCCTGTTTCCACATGCTTTTTCTTTCCTCTTTTTTCTTTTTTTAACCTGAGAGTTCTGCCTAGAATGAAATTGTCTGAGTTGCTCTATTATGAATGCAATAGCATATAGAGCCACAAAAGAGACAATTTTCAGTGCAATTTCGGTGAGCTATGGGCATAACTTATATTATTTATGGGGGTTGTGCATCATACGGATCATGAGTCAATCAATGTTGATAAAAATGCTTGACAAATAAATCCATTATGGAAATTGTTTTTTAAATGGTTTCATTTACAAAACAGTTAACATAAGAAGTATACTATAGAATGTGAAGGAGAATGAACTGTTAACTTTCCTTTTCCTCACAGGAATTTTAATAGGAAGCTTCATTGTTTGGTACAAAGACCTTGATTATGTGCAGACAGAGCTTTGAAGATCTTCTCTAGGGCACAGTTTCTTGATGGCATACTTAGGTTGCATTCTGTAATGTTTATTTTTAGAGAATCCTCTTATTTGATAGTAACAGTAAAAACCACAAGGGTTACAGATAATAATACTTAATCCCATAAAAAAAATAAAGAAAACTCTGTGCTTACAGAAATATAAGTTCCATAAGATAGTCCTCTGCACTAGTAGTACGTCATCATTTAGATCAATACCCCACAACTCTTGTAACAAAAGTAAGAATTACCAAAGTGCTTTCTTAGAAACTGACACCATTTTTTATTCTCCCTCAGTACACTTATTGCACCTATCTTTTTATAATTTGAGTATTTCACTGCAATTTGTTTTCCCCTTCTTCTCCTTGTATAATCACCAAAAAAAAAAAGTACAACTTAAACTGAACCACAAATGTATTTATAATTTCTCAGAGGCAAAAGATGTGCATCTGAATGTGGTATAACCAAGGGTTTAAAATTCAAAAGTTTACTGCTATATCTTTAATTTTATTCTCAAATAACAAAACATGCTTCAATAAAATCTTTCCAGAATGATGATAAAATAAACATTATTTTTTTCAAAACTATTTAAAATTCTCTCCTGTTATTATACGTTGGGATTTTTTTAACACATTCTACTGATTCTCAATAGACTTCTACACTGTGCAGTGGCCATGTATATGGGAATTTCATTGTCAGCAATTAAATCATGTTCAATTGTATACCAGCATCAGCTTGGTTTCTTTTTTGATAAAAAATCTAACCTCGTATCCCTTGAAATAAGGGTCATTGCAGACAAGAGGAGGAAATCTATAGCATGGTACTGGTGTAAGTGAAGTAAAAACCCAAATATATCTGTGGTTTTCATGTAAGGAATAAGGTCTGATCATCTTATGGAGTGGTTTATCTAGTCTATGATAAGATGCATCTGTCTCTGCAGTAAACAGCATTCAGATTAAGACTATTATAGCGTCTAGCTGCTTTTGACTTTCCAGCTCAGGAACTGGCCACCCTTTTGAATAACGCAAGTTTCACCTAGAGGAAAAAGAAAATGCCCAGGTTTGAGTTTTAGTGTTTAAACATTTCTTCTGGATTACTCATGGGAAAAAATGCTAAAAATGTTGAAGTAAAAACTGAAAGACAAGCCTTCTGAAAATCTAGGTCATCTAGTTAATTTTTTGGCTTTGTTTTTCCTTCTGTAAAATGGAAGTGATGAGTTCTAACCACACAGTATTAAAAAGTTTGAATCCTGTAATGATTGAGAAGATCAGATGCCACAAAAAAAAAAAAAAGACAAACAAGAGAATGTGGATAGGTATGTGTACTAATATAAATTATAAATAACTTATAATTTGTAGGACAACTGTTTTTTAGAAGTTGTCTATTACTTTTAATCTTTATTTAACTCTTGCTTTTCTGGCTTTTTGACTTGATATAAACACACAAAAGATATTTTCTTCTGGAAAAATAACATAAGTAAACATGTTCCCTTGGAAACTTTGTACTTCTAACATATTGTAGATAACTTATATTGATTGATTTCCTTGTAGGTGCTGGACAAAATGTTTAGTTATAAATTTAATGCATGGTTCTAAAAGATAGGGCTGTCAGACCAATAATTCTTCATGTAAGATAAGATCTTTCAATGCTAATTGTCTTTAATGCATATATATTAATATATATATTATATACCTACATGTATATGCATCAAGTTACAAAACATTAATTAAAAAAATTATATTCATCAATGTAATTTGTATTTTAAGGTACGTGTGTGTAGGACTATAAAACAGATGGTATGAACACACTTTCAAGTGCTTTCAAGGCACTGGCAGGGGAAACCAAGTTACTGTGCTAAAGCAATATTCCATCCCAAATAAAAAAGTGGCCCATTTTCATGTCTGTGGGTGCATGTTTTGACTTTGTGTTGTCAATTGAAGCAAGGCACTTAGTGTGCACAACCAAGGAGAAATGTCAAGGTCCCTCTGGATGGCATTCTTTCCCTCCAGCGTATCAACCGAACCACACAGCTTGGTGTTATCGGCAAACTTGCTGAGGGCGCATTCAATCCCGTTGTCCATGTCACCAACAAAGATGTTGAAAAACACCAGTCCCAACACCGATCCTTGAGGGACACCACTCATTACTGGTCTTCAGCTGAATACTGAATCATTGACGACAAGCCTTTGCATGTGGCCATCTAGCCAATTCTTTATCCACTGGCTGGTCCACCTACCAAATTGATGTCTCTCCAATTTAGAGACAAGGATGCCATGTGGCACAATGTCGAACGCTTTGTACAAGTCCAGGTAGATGACATCAACTGCTCTACCCTTGTCCATCAGCTTCTGTAGCCCCGTCATAGAAGGCCAGCAAATTGGTCAGGCAGGATTTCCCCCTAGTGAAGCCATGCTGGCTGTCACCAACCACCTCCTTGTTTTTCATGTGCCGTAGCATACCTTACAGTAGAATCTCCCCCAAGATTTTGCCAGGCACAGAGGTGAGACTGACTGCTCTGTAGTTCCCTGGGTCATCCATTTTCTCCTTCTTGAAAATGGGGGTTATATTTCCCTTTTCCCAGTTGTCTGGAACTTCACCTGACTGCCATGATCCTTCAAATATGATGGGCAGTGGCTTAGCAGCTTCGTTTTTCTGCTCCTTCAGGACCCAAGATGGATTTCATCAGGTCCCATCAACTTGTGCACATTCAGGTTCTTAAGATGGTCTCAAACCAGATCCTCTCCTACAGTGGGCCCAAGGTCTAGGTTTTCACAGTCCCTGCATCTGCCTTCCAAGACTCGGGTGGTGTGGTCAGAGACTTTGCCAGTGAACACTGATGCAAAGAAATCATTAAGAACCTCAGCCTTCTCCAAGTCCTGTGTAACCAGTTCTCCCGAAAGCTTCCGGAGGGGGCCTACATTGTCCTTAGTCTGTTTTTTAGCCGCTACATACCTATAAAATCCTTTCCTGTTATCTTTAACATCCCTTGCCAAGTTTAGCTCTAACTGGGCCTTAGGTTTCCTAACCCAGTCCCTAACTTCCTGGACAACATCCCAGTATTCATCCCAGGCTGCCTGTCCTTGTTTCCACCTTTTATAAGCCCCTTTTTTCCTCTGAAGTTTCCTCAGCAACTCCTTATCCATCCAAGGAGGTCTCCTGGCCCTCCTGCTGCACTTCCTTCTAGTCGGGACTCAACATTCCTGAGCTTGTAGTAGGTGATCCTTGAATATCAACCAAGAGTCTTGGGCCCCCCCTGCCCTCTAGGGCTATATCCCATGAAATCTTACTGAGCAGGTTCCTGAAGAGGCCAAAGTCTGCTCTCTTGAAGTCCAGGGCAGTGAGCTTGCTGCACACTCTTCTCACTGTCCTGAGGATCTCGAATTTGACCTTCTCATGATGGCTGCAACCAAGACTGCCCTGGACCGTCATATTTCCAACCAGCCCTTCTCTGTTGGTGAGCATGAGTTGAAGCATGGCACCTCTCCTTGTCCGCTCCTCTATTACTTGCACAGGAAGCTGTTTTCCACACAGTTGAGGAACCTCCTGGATTGCTTTTGCCTGGCTTTACCGTGCCTTCAACAGATATCAGGGTGGTTGAAATCCCCCATGAGAACAAGGGCCTGTGAGTGTGAGGCTGTTCCTATCTGGATGTGGAGTGCTTCATCCACAGATTAGTCTTGGTCAGGCCGCCTATAACAGATCCCCACAGTAATGTCTCCCATTGCCGTTCTCCCTTTAGCTCTGATCCACAGACTCTCTGTTAACTGCTCACCTGCCCCCAGACAGAGTTCCATACTCTCCAGCCTATCTCTAACATAAATAACAACTCCCCCTCCCCATCTGCTGGGCCTGTCTTTTCTAAAGAGCCTGCTGTAACCTTCCATTCCAACACTCCAGTCATGGGAGCCATCCCACCATGTTTCGGTCATGCCTATTATATCATATCCCCTTAGATGTGCACACATCTCTAATTCCTGCTGTTTGTTCCCCACACTATGGGCGTTTGCATAGAGGCATCTTAGCCAAGCTCCAAATGAGGCCGGCTCATTGGCTGGAGCAGCTGGAATATCTCTACATTGCTCCGAGCATTTATTATAGGTGCTGGAGACTGACTGGGTGTGTTGGGATGGAATGATGCCCCCTCCTCCAACACACCTAGCTAAAAGCATCCTTGACCAGTCTGGCAAGCCTTCTACCAAAACCGCTCTTCCCCTTCCTTGTCAGACCAGCTCCACCAGCCTCCAGTATATCTGGCCTACTAAGCTGAGTTCCATGTTCTAGATATCCAAACCCCTGACTATGGCACCACCCTTTTAACCATTTATTAACTTGGCCAATCCACCTAGCTTTTTTAAGGTCCTCCCTTTGATCCTGGAGAATTGTCAAAAAGACTATCTGAGCTACAGAGCCTCTAACCACCTCTCTCAGGGCTCTGTAGTCCTTTTTTATGTTCTCTGTGCTACTGCTGTCTATATCTCTAGCACCCCCATTGACAACTAGAAGTGGGTAATAGTCAGCGGGACTTACTAGACCAGGCAGCCTCTCTGCAACGTCCCTGACCCGTGCCCTTGGTAGGCAACACACCTCCCTTGAGCCTGGATCAGGCTGATAGATGGGCTACTTTCAGAACTCCCTACCACTACAACCCACTGTTTCTTCCTGGCAGCACCAATAGTGATCTTCTTTACCAGTGCATCAGCCGGTTGTTCGTGGTGAGAGTGTGTTTCTTCATTAGCCCTCTTCAGAACAGCAAAGCAGTTCGGGGGGGGGAATATTAGATTTAGGTGGAAGCCCCTTGCTTTTAGTTGTCCCCTTCCTCCTTTTTTTGTGGGTTTTTTTTTTTGTTACTATTTCCCAGCTTCCTGTGTTAAAGGCCTTCATCTTTCCTCCATGATCTACACGGGACACTTGAGGCCCCTGCACCATTTGAGCCTGGCGCAAGCAATCCAGCTTCCTCTCAGCCTCCCTGACATCTTTCAGCCTATTGATGGTGTCCCACAGCTCAGCCCCTGCTGCAGGAGTACCTCCACGAGAGAGCACCAGATGCAGCCCTGCCCATTGCACACCCCCACCTCAAGAGACCAGTGCAGGTATTCTCTATACTCTGAGCTCTGCACTGCAGCCTCCCCTCTTATCAGCTCTGTTTGGGTGCCTACGCTGGCTATCACTGGGACAGCCAGAGCAGTGCTCCCAGACGGGGCCCTGATCACAAGGCAAGCACTCACCATCCAGGGAAAACTACCTCAACAGGACCTCGTCACTGTACTCCCTGCTACTCGTGCCCCCTGTGGCAGGTTTTTAACCACTCAGGGCTGGTGCTGCTCCTCTTGGCTCCACCCCCTGTGAGTCCCTGCTCTCGTCAGTGGAGCTGCCGGCTCCTGGGCAAGTCCTAGTCTCCTTAAAGCTAATGGGACTTTTAAGAAAGTGACAAATATTTGCCTTTCATAATGCTATTAATATCTGTCAATTATGACCAGAAAAGTTAACCGGAAATACTAGCTTATACTAGTATTTGAAGGAACTGGCATATTTATTCATAAAAATGTAGGAATAATAAATATATTTAAAGGACATTTCAAAATAGTAACTATTCCCATTTGTGTGGTTTGGGCCTTGCTACTTATAGCATTGTTCTCCATATCATTTTCTATTTGTACCAATGTTTTTTATTGATTTTATTGCAAAGCTGTATATTATTATGTTACTATTTATTTGTATAAGCAAAATAATATTCCACAGGAGCTAAATAAAACTGTGAAAAAAAAATCTTTATTTAAAATATTAAGTGTAATAAAGAAACAAAGGCAGTGGGGAACGCAATCTGTAATTACATCAAGTCAGTAGTGCACAATCTGTAAGAACTGCTTTGTTTTAAAGTGGAATTAAAGTCTAGGAAATGAGAATCAGGTTCAGGATTTTTATTGAGATTAAAGGAATAACTAGATTAGTTGGTCTTATTGCTGTGATTCTCTCTATCCTGTAAGTGCCATGTTGACAGTCTTAACAGTAAGTAGCCAGTAAGAAATAACACTTATAAATACTGAGTGACAGAATGTACTAACGCAGAAATATTCCCTCTCTTTATGTCTGTTGCTGTTACAAAGTGCAGAGGAAAGAAGAAAACACACATTCAAATTGGAGGTTAAGCTGCACATTCTGATAGTTCTTTACTGGTTACTACTAGTAAAATGCTACTCTTTGTGAAATTTAACATTAATACTTAAAACAGAAAGTTCTAAAATTTGAGGATATAAGCAAGGTTTCTTAAATAGGTCATAGCATGTCCTCACCCATTCTTCATTTCTTATATGACCTATCATATATTTATGGAGTGATATTAACCCATCTCTGCTGTCAAAAATCTGTTTCTGTCAGCATAGTGATACTTCCAGTGCAATTACAGCAACCAGAAGCATTAGCATGTAAGCTTAAACTCAGAAATGCCAACATATAAAATGAAATATCTGTGATTAATAAGAAATTATTCTATAAATAATGTGTCATATGTTTTGTAGGCAAGAAAGAAGAATATGGCTTCCTTGAAATACCTGTAAAACATGTTGAAAAAAACAATACAGGAGAATAATAATCAATGGTTTGATGTCAAAAAGGAACTTTAATCTTTTATGTGTATAATAATACTTGTTAGTTTCATTAGCAAGCTGAATGGTAAAGAATACAATTCCTAAATGTGAAGGTAACACTAAGAAGGAAAGGGTTTCAAATATGCTGAAATTTGGAAGGATCATGAAAAATGAGTAGATTGGAAAATACTGAATGGATTCCAGTAAGGGAGAAAGTGGAAAGATATACACTCAGGCACAGTAAACTCCATAAATACAAGGGCAGAAACAATCCTTATAGTAATACTATTCTAGTCCAGTATATTCTAATTTTTCAAGAAGAAATAAAAGATTTATTATGTGTAGTCTAACTGTGATTAATTTAGTACCTTGGACAGTGTGTTTTCTAGTTGTATTTGATCTCTTTGTGGTTTGTGTCAAACTCTTAAACATGTCCTTTGAAATAGTTAAGATAGGTGGTGCCAATAATTCTTTTAATGTAAAATAACCCAGAAAACAGGAAAAATTACCATGGCATTTTTTACTGACGTATTTCAACTTCCACATATTGTTCTTATATTCAGTCCTTTAAGTTGAATCTTTTCAAGAGTGAATTCTAAGTATGTTAGAATGCAGGAATATATGAGTACAGACAGACCATTGGTTCTGCAAGACAGCTGGGCAAAAGACATACTGTGAAAAGCCTTTTCTAGAAGTGTGCTGTAAATTAATATCAGATGTGTGTTATCTGCAGATAACTTCTGTTCTCTTTGGTGTGCTGTAAATTAATATCAGATGTGTGTTATCTGCAGTTAATTTCTGTTCTGTTTGGTTTAAAAACTGAAATTTTTGTAGTATCATGAAATTGAGTTTCCAACCACAGAGTGATTGCTGAAATTTACGGGTACTTCCACCAAAATTCTGATGCAGAATCCCCATGTAACAATTTCTGAGTCTCTGTGAGCCCGTGGTATCCAAACTTAAGGTTTCACTAATAACTTTGGGCAGCAGAGTTGGGTTTTGGGGTGGAAATTTCCATATACCTCCTTTCCCGGAAAGAGCTAAGTTTATCTCTGTCTTAATAAGCTTCTTAAGTAGTGTAATCAGCAACTAGCAATTATTAGCAGTTTCATAATCTGAGAGAGTCTTGTAACCAGATTAATTTATTAGGTTCTTTTTTAAAAATGCCTCTGCGGACTCTGCTTCTGAGTTCTGTCTTTAGAATTTAAATGTCTCTCCACATGCAACATTAAGTTTGCTTAGTGGTGTCATGCTACTACTGTTCCTGGTCTTCCTTAATATATTAGAAGCTGTCTGTGTATATCATCTGCCAGACTCAAGATATGAAACCTGAATTTTCCATCTTGAATAGTAAAAAGTTCATACAATTTGTGTTTGCATCCTTTTCTACAGGGACGTGGTTATCATGACCAAATAGTACAAATATGTACTTAAATACCTTAGAGAATGGTATATATGGTCTATAAGGTATATAATGGTCTATAAGGTACCTATGTACCTTACAGAATAGAATGAAATTATTTTGGTTGAAAAGATCTTTAAAAATAATCTAGTTCCAACATCCTTGCCATGGGCACGGACACCTTCCACTAGACTGAGTTGCTCAAAGTCCCATGCAGTCTGGCCTGGAGCAGTGCCATGAATGAAGCATCACAGCTTCTCTGAGCAACCTGTTCCAGTGCCTCACCAACCCATAATAAATTTCTTCTTCATGTCTAAGCTAAATCTACCCTCTTCCAGTTAAAAGCCATTCCCCCTATTGTTATATATCCTTGAAAAAAGTCCCTTTCCAGCTTTTTTGTAGGCACTTTTTAGATACTGGAAGGCTGCTATAACGTCTCCCCACAGCCTTCTCTTCTCTAAGCTGACTACCCCAACTCCATCAGCCTGCTATTATAAGGTGCTCCAGCCCTCTGATCATCTGCGGCCCTCCTCTGGACTCACTCCAACAGGTCCACACCCCTGTAGTGCTGGGGGCCCCAGAGCTGTATGCAATATCGAGGTGGGGTCTCACAAGAGCAGAGAAGAGAGAGAATCACCTCCTTCAACCTGCTGATCACACTACTTTTGATGCAGCTCAGGACATGGTTGGCTTTCTGGGCTGTGAGTGCACACTGCTGGCTCACGTTGAACTTCTCACCAACCAGCATCCCCAAGTCCTTCTCCTCATATCCATAGATATTCTTAAGAAATTGTCTAACAGAATGACAAACAGAAAGATCTTTGCTTCTAAAGACCTGGAGTTCAGCTTACAAAAAGCCTGAATGAAATAATCTATTTTCATGACTTGGCATATTATGGACAAATCCTTACTAAACCAATTATGTGACTATGACAGTGGTTTTCTAAGTGGAAGGACTTGTGTATAACATACATACTGATAGCAAACCTGTCCTCCAGTTGTTGCAGATAGGCTAAAATGTAACTACAATACTTTCTTTCACTCTTCCTCAGAGCACTTGCTGCTTTAACAGAATAAAAAAACAGAATTAAAAAAAAAAAACAAACAAAAAAACAAAACCAAAACCAAAAAACAAACAAAGTGAATTAAAATTACCTTGTTTCTTCGAAAAACATTAAATCAATAGCTGACATCAGCTTTGCTTAGCTGTAGGGAGGTCTGTAGTAGTACTCTCATAACTTGAGTTTTAAAGTGTTTGTATTTTACAGCACCCAGCCCTCCCTCCATTCTCTTCAGTACCCACTGTGCTAACACCTGACTCAGCTGCAGCTTCTGTTTGAAGGTGGCTTAATGATTTGGATGTAGTGCTGCACAGATCTACACTGTAAACATAGATTCCTGCAAGACCTTAGGGCTCTTGTTCTTCCCATCAGAGCAGACTGGAAACAAATGTGGGAAATAATATGTTGTGCTTTACTTTTTAAATTGCTTCTGGGTAAAGCTTTATGCGCACATTTTAATAAAACTGTCTGTGGAGGTTTTGTTTATTTGTTTTAAAGACAGTTTTCAGCTACTACCTACCTGATTTTTTAAAAAAGCATAGGTAAGTCCATATTCAATAAAAAAAGAACCTTTCCTTTATAACTCTAGCTTAACACTTTTTTAAAGAAAGTATGTTTAAAAAATGTCGCAAAAAATATAAATATCATATTTACATCTCATAGTTAATGGATCCCCATCCCTGAACTCGAAAGATTCTAAGAACAACAGTATCACAAATTTCTCCTGTGTTCTGGCAGAAGATCATACCAAAACCTAGGGGTTTTGCTTTCTTTGGCTTTTTGGTGGGTTTGGGGCCTTTCTTGCAGTATTTGTTTATAAAAATAAATATGTATAATTCCATATATATATATATGGAATGTAATGGGAAAATATGTTTATTTATATAAATAAAACATTAAAGAACAATGAGAAAAGAACAGTGATGGAAAATGTTGCCTACTGAGAATGCAAATAGACATAAATAATGATGTGACATAAATAATG
Organism: Melopsittacus undulatus; assembly: GCF_012275295.1. NCBI lineage: Eukaryota > Metazoa > Chordata > Aves > Psittaciformes > Psittaculidae > Melopsittacus > Melopsittacus undulatus. Next base: position 32,179,283 of record NC_047557.1, on the reverse strand, counting down.
ATGTGATCTCTGTATGTGTCACACATTTCCTTTGTAGACAGTTTTTACTGGAGCTGGACCCACAAAAAGATACAAAGATGAATGCGTGTGTTTGCATACTAAGTGCTGTATACTGAGAAGTTTGAAGCCATTTCCTGATAAAACTGATAACTCTTTTTTTTATTTTTTAGTTTTCTTGTTACTTTTTTCATCTTTTGTCCTTCCAGCACTTCTAATTAGGTAGGTAGATAGATTTCATCATTTGAGTAGTCAAATTTCATCATTTGGGTATGTATACATGTGTATCAACTTAAACTTCAATTTTATTCTCAAGGTTTTAGGACATATTTTCTTCTTTATCTTGGTTTCAGCTTTTTCATCTCAATTCCTGCCTTATATTGTTGTCTATGTCTCTTCTCTGTTCTTTTTCTTCTATTAAACTGCCTCCCACATTTGGAACTAGTTTTTACCCCATAAACTGGGAGCAACCAATGGTCCACTTCAACAGTCCCTGTGATTCTCTTTTTTGCAAAGTCTTTCTATTAATGTCAGTTTAGTCTCCAAAATAATTGCCTTGAAGGTACAGATGTACACACATGTGCACATATGATTGTTCATGGTTTAAGAATCTGACCGCAGATGCAGGACCGTTTGCGAGTGACACTCTCAGAATGCATTATACACTGGAAAGTAGAAAGCAGTCCACTTTTCTGTCAAAGGAAATCAAAACAGTAATCCTGTTGTATGCTGTTTTTCTGTACCGGCACTTACATAGCTCAGTAAATGCAAAGAAAATAAAGGGATCCAGAAGAAATAGCATGAGTTATTTCTTGTACCTATTTACTTATTCTTCCAAACACTTCTCAATTCTTTTTTGCTAAAAATTTCCTCTCCCCCAAGAATGATAATATTAAAAGTAGTTTCTCTTCCTCCACCCTTCAATAGTAAAATAGCAAGGAAGTTTCTGTAGGAATGGAGAGAACATAAATGATTTATTAAAAATCATAAACAGGCACCACATAATTGAAGAGGTGCTGTACAAGAATCAATATAATTTAGCATAATGTGATCACCTGTTTATAAATTATTCCTCAGAGATGAAGAGTAGACACAAGGAAGGAGCATAACTATTTTGAACTTCATTTAGCAAGAAAAATTAATCAGAAAAATACAAAAAAAAAGGCTATTTTGTCTTTGGTCCATGAAACCATTTTTATAGATTCCTTTAATAGAATTTAAAAGAAAATCTAGTATATAATTTCTGTTTACAGATATGAAATCACTTTTCCTTCACATTTCTAGATTGCTAAATACTGTGTTTATTATGCTTAACAAACTGTCTCAGTGGATCCCTTTCTGACTAAAAATGTCAGAAATTAATAATAGACGTTGAAGATTGGTTTGCTTACAGTAAAGCTAATGTCTCCAATGTCATACAGTTGTAGAGTCATGCAATGGTCAGGGTGGGAAAGGACCTTAAGATCATCTGGTGCCAACCTACTGGCATGGGCATGGATGCTCTGCACTAGACCATGTTCCCCAAGGCTCATTCCAACCTGGCCTTGAACACTGCAAGGGATGGATCATTTACCACTTTGGGACAATCTGTTCCAGTGCCTCACCACCTTCACAGTAAAGAGCTTCTTCCTTATATCTAACCTGAACTTCGCTTCAGTTTAAGGCCATGACCACTTATCCTATCACTACAGTCGCCGATGAAGAGTCCCTCTTCAGCATCCTTGTGGGCCCCCTTCAGATACTGGAAGGCTGCTAGGAGGTCTCCACGTAGCCTTCTCTTCTCCAGGATGAACAGCCCCAACTTTCTCAGCCTGTCTTCATATGGGAGGTGCTCCAGTCCCCTGATCATCCTCGTGGCCCTCCTCTGGACTTGTTCCAACAGTTCCATGTCCTTTTTATGTTGAGGACACCAAAACTGCACACAGTACTCCAAGTGGGGTCTCACAAGAGCAGAGGGGCAGAATTACCTTCTTTGACCTGCTTGTCATGCTCCTTTTACTGCAGCCCAGGATAGGGTTGGTTTCTGTTCTGTGAGCTCACACTGAAGACTGCTAATGCTGTTTCTCGTTGATCCACACCCCCAGGTCCTTCTCCACTGGGCTGCTCTGAATCATTTCTCTGCCCAGCCTGTAGCTGTAACTGGGATTGCCACAGCCCAGGTGCAGGAACTTGCACTTTGTTTGAAATTCAAGATGGCATTGGCCCACCTCTCAGATGTGTCAAGGTCCTTCTGGATGGCATTTTTTTCCTCCAGCATATCAACTGAACCACTCAGCAAACTTGCTGTGGGTGCACTCAATCCTGTTGTCCATGTTGCTGACGCAGATGTTGGACAGGATTGGTCCAACACCAACCCTTGAGGGACACCACTCATAACCATTCTCAAGCTGGACACTGAGCCATTGATCATAACTCTCTGCATGGGGCCATCCAGCCAATTCTTTATCCACTGGATGGTCCATCCATCAAATTCAGTTTAGAGACATGGATGTTATGTGGGGCAGTGTCGAAAACTTTGCACAAATCCAGGTAGATGATGTTAACTGCTCTGCCCTTATCCACCAGTTCTGCAGCTCCATCATAGAAGGCCACCAAATTGGTCAGGCAGGATTTCCCCCTAGTGAAGCCATGCTGGCTGTCACCAAGCACCTTGTTGTTTTTCATGTGTCTTAGCATGCCTTCCAGGAGAATCTGCCCCAAGATTTTGCCAGTCACAGAGGTGAGACTGACTGGTCTGTAATTCCCTGTGTCATCCCTTGTCCCCTTCTTGTAAATGGGGGTTATATTACCCTTTTCCCAGTCATCTGGAACTTCACCTGAATGCCATGATTTACATATGATTTACAATGTTTTAAGAACATCGTCTGCCAGCTCCTTCAGAACCCGCAGATGGATTTCATGGGGCCCCGTGAACCTGTGCACATTCAGGTTCTTCAGATGCTCTCAGACCTGATCCTCTCCTACAGTAGGCCTAAGGTCTTCGTTCTCACAATCCCTGCATTTGCCTTCCAATACCTGTGCAGCAAATATATGTTACACTGCAACTAGGTACTCTCATGAAAAAAGTTATTTGCAGACATATGATCTCTTATTTCCCTGCTTCTGCTTACAGTACTTGGGAGAATATTTTTCAAATAAGAAAATTTTGTAATTTTGAACTCTTTTTAACTGAATCTGTTTCGATTTTGAATCAGTAAAGTCATTTAAGTCCCTGTGTGTCTTTGAGTGAGAAAATAGCACTCATTTTCAAGTTGCTGGGAATACTTTCATACTTAAAGATATACTGAAGTGTCTTCGTAACTGAGAATCTTGACTTGTATTCCTGTGGAGGAGAACAAAGCTTTAAATTGCTGTCAGGAAAAGTTTGACTTTCTGTCAGACCCGTTACTCATATTGCAATTAAATTAAATTCTAACTGAATTAGTTTTAGATAAAACTAAATATTCCATTTGATCCAAATCAATTTTGAAACCATTTTGTTTTGAACTCTGTGTAGAATGAATTCTTAGGAAGTCTTCAGCACCTTACAGAAATTTAGTTTAGATTTTAATATAATATTAAACAGCACAATGAGCCACCTAAACCAGGGCCTAAGTAAATCTTTGTAGAGGTAGTTATTGCTCATCTCAGGTAGCATGTTATCTGTAGTGGGCACATTCTCAATCATAGTTTAACAGGCTTAAAAAGTGAGATGCAGCTGGGCTCTGCACAGCAGTGTGTGGTGGGTGGGTGTGAAGCAGTGAAAAAATTGAAGCATGGGAGATTCAGAATGGACATTGTCCTGGTTTGAGCAGTAGCAGTCATTTTTCTCCTTCTTGGCAGCTGGTGCAGTGCTGTGTTTTGACTTTCGGGCTGAGAACGGTTGCTGATAGCAAGTATGTTCTGAGTTACTGCTCAAATGTTTGGTTTGTCCAAGGCCTTTTCTGAGCTCACGCTCTGCCAGGGAGGAGGGGAGGCCGGGAGGAAGGAGAGGCGGAACACCTGACCCAGGCTAGCCAAAGAGGTATTCCATACCACAGCACGTCATACCCAGGATGTAACCAGGAGAGACCCAGAGAGGCTGGAGCTCTGGGGGGATGAAGGAGTTATCGGTCGGTGCTTGGTCGGGCAGGGTGGGTGAGTTATGGGTCGGTGGCTGATGAGATGTTGTATTCTCTTCACTTGTTATTTGTTTTACCATTATTATTTGTAGTAGTAGTAGCAGTAGTGATTTGTGTTATACCTTAGCAATTAAACTGTGCTTATCTCAACCCATGGGGGCTACATTCTTTGGATTCTCCTTCCTAACTCTCCGGGAGTTGGGGGAGAGGGGGGGGGGAGTGAGTGAATGAGCTGTGTGTGGACTTGGTTTAAATCACGACAGAGATAAAAAGAAGCTTTTTCTCCATGTAGACAGCCCAATGGTGGAGCTGGGTCACAGGGAGTTTGCACCATCTCTGACCTGGGACTTTTCATGCCTTGAATAGATTAATCCTGAGCAGCCCATATGAGCCCACACTGAGCCTGCTCTCCCACCTGGCTGGGCTGGAGAACTCACCAGCTCCCTGCCAGCTCTCAATCCAATCTCCACCCAGTCTCTATTTGTGTTTGGGATTACCCCAGTCCAGGTACAGGACCTTGGCTTTGGCCTTTCTGAACTTCATGAGGTTTGCATGGGTCCACCCCTCAAGTATGTCAGGGTTGCTCTGAATGGCATCCTTTCCCTCAAGCATATCAGCTGCAGCACTCAGTTTATCCCTATACTTGCTGAGGGTGCATTTGTTCCCACTGTCTATGCTGATAATAAAGGTATTGAATCGTTCTGATCCCAGTATGGTATCCCCCTGAGGTACACCACTTTTACTGATTTCTACCTGAAGCTCTTGACAAGTCTATGGATGTAGCCATTCAAGCCAATTCCTTATTCACCTAACAATCCATCCATCAAACCTGTATCTCTCCAACTTAAAGAAAAGGATTTTGTGAGGGACCATGTCAAAGGCCTTGCAGAAGTCAAGATAGATTACATCAATTGCTCTTTCCTTATCCACCAACAGTCACTCCATTGTAGAAAGCTATCACATTAATCAGGCACAATTTGCCCTTTGCAAACCCATGTGGTTGTCTCCACCACTCTGTCTTTCATATGCCTTGACAAACCTTCCAGAAGTATCTGTGTATGTTATTATCAGGCCCAGAAGTGAGACTGACTTTCTCTGACTGTAGTAAAATGTTGGTGTCCGATCATATCTGCTTCTTTTAATGCAGCATTCTTCTGATTGTGACCATAAAGAAATCTTTCCTATCTTTGCAGTATCTGCTGACTTTCCACAATTATTACTTATATGTAATGGCTTTTCCATTGTAGTGTGCATGTTATTATGTCAATTCTTTATTTGTTTTCAGCTTAACTTTAAGATCAATGAACTTACTTGTCAATCTGACAGACCACCAGTTCTTTGTGTAATTAATTAAGCCTTTTCTTTTAACTCAAACCCAACAGAGCATTCAGCAAATTCTTCCTGAGATGAAATCCTGTTCTGCAAAAAGAGACAAATATTTAGCTGTTTTTTTAGGTTGCTTTTGTGTCTGTCCATGCCACTCTTGTGAACAAGAAAACTAGATTTTTATCTTTGTAAATCCTGATTTTTTTTGTTACTCACCTTTTAAATTCAAACACTCCTGTTTAGCACTAACAGATTAAATGGTATATAACAGAAAAAAAACTTTTCTGTTATACATATGCACATATTAAAAAAACCAATGTATAATATAAATATATACACGGAGAGAGGTTCCTGCTATATTTCTGTACCATTCTGTAAAAGTAAATCAAGTGAGAGAAGTACTGGTGTAATGTTGTGAAGGAAAAGGGCACAAATCTTTACACTTGCTTTGCTTTCTGTTTATAGTCATCAATATTAAAATCAAGAAAAGGTATACAAAATTTACGTTACTTTGAATAATACTCATAAATTGTCACTCCTTTATCGTGAAAGTTGCAAGTGAAATTAACAATTTACTCACCTATAAAATTTTCTGAATTCTTTCAAGCTGGCTGCCATTTTCCCTTTATTCTTGTTTTGATTTGTGCTGTGGTGCTTGTCCATCCTGAACATGCCATTGCAGAAATTATATAATGGAAGGAAGTCAATAATTTTGAAATCTGAAAATGGTGGGTGTTTTGTGGGATAGGTGGGAAAAATTTAACTGTAGTTCCACAGATCATGCCAAAACAGGGTTTCATTGATTTGAGTGGTCACTTCACTCCTCTAACTCATTGACTTCAGTCAGTTTTGCTTCACTAAGGATTTTGTGATCACATACTTCATTTGGACAAAATGGATCCATTTTTCAAATTGTCACTGTGTGCTTGGGAAGGTCAAAGCTGTATTTTGTGTAAGCTAAACTAAAAAAGACTTGAGCTGTGAGGAAGAAAGTGAAGATGAGAACAAGAAAGACAGAAGACGGGAAGTGGGGCAGAAAGGGTGTGACAACACTTCATTTTTGTTTTGAGTTCCTAGGAAGATGTTATCAGTGATCCACTTACTTTGTTTCTACTCCCTGATATTTAATGTTTTGGAGACAGTAGATGAAGATAACAGTTTTATTTTGCTGCTTCACCAATTCTACTATGTTTTTTTTTTCACGATTAAACATTGTCATTATCCGTCTTAGACATGAAAGTGTGACCCAGAAAGCTCCAAAATTTTTAACCTTATCTCAGAACTTTTTAAGAGTTGTTAGACACCTATATTTCTGTTAGCAGTTGCCAAGTATAGCAGCCAGACAGTGATAATACTGACAGAGCTCCATGCCACCAGATTGGAAGCGAAAACTGATGAGGTGGAGCATGTAGTTTCAGTAACGCATATGCAAATACACATATGCAGTATGTACATGTGCACCTAAATGCAGCAGGCCACACAGATCCACACAGGCAGAAACCACAGCATTATCAAGAGACCAGTGTAAGTCTTCACCTAAAATTGAGGATTTACAGCCTCATGCTTGCTACTGGTACAGAGCCCCTCAAACAGATATGTGCGTGCACAGGCACATATGTGAAGACCTTGGCAGCAAGGCTTAGATACACCGTCTGTCCAGTAACTTCCTCTTCATCCTTGTCGAGGTTTAAACCAAGTCCCCCAACTCCCTGAGAGTTAGGAAGGAAAGTCCAAAGAATGTAGCCCCCACGGATTGAGATAAGAACGGCTTAATAGCTAAGGCATAACACAAAACCCCTACTGCCATTTACTACTACAAATAATAATGATACAGCAAACAACAAGTGAAAAGAATACAACACCCCACCAGGCACCGACCCATAAGTCACTCCACCCTGCCTGGCCGAGCACCATGTGCTCCCTCCTCCATTTTCCTCTAGAGCTCTACCACTCCTGCCTTCTCTTTCCCAGTATGCATCCTGGGCATCACGTGCTATGGTATGGAATACCTCATTGACTAGCCTGGGTCAGGTGCCCTGTCTCTACTTCCTCCCAGCCTCCCCTCCTCCACCTGGCTGGAAAAAACCTTGAACAAAAACAACCTCAAAACATGCTCAAACTATGACAATCCTCCTCTCTCTGTCTCACACACACACATGCTCACACACCCGACACATCCCCACACCAGCAGGTCTTTCAGCTGACCTTTGTACCCTTGGCCCTTCCAGTATCAGGCTTGGACTGCTGAGAGCCAGTCTCTCCAGGTGGCTCATCCTCAGATGAACCCACAGCCAGGTCCTGAGCCTCTCACCCCTCTCCCTCTCTTGTCGAGCTACACATTCACTGGTTATCACACACTGCCTCAAATAACCCTTATGCCCACCTGTCCTGTTTCTGATTCCTCCCCTACACAACCCAGAATAAGACTTGCTCCACCCCTTGCACCCCATGAAGTGTCTTGCACACCCATGTGATGACCCCTCACTTTGTGATGAGACCCATAGAGCCCCCACAGGCAAACAGTGATGGGTGTCCCCAAGCTCCCAGAGGAGACTCCCTTGGAGCTCTGGGGGTTCTGGTTGGGGTATTGACACACACCACCCCCACAATGGTGCCTCTGGAATCTGGTGACTTTATGGGGGTGGTGGCATTGCATGACTCGCTGTTGTTCCCTGGCCTTCTGTGTTTCTTGTATGGAATGAGGTTTAGGGTTTTTATCACATAACCTAGAAATCTCTATTTAATATTTTATGTTAAGAGTCAGAGATGTTAAGGATAAAAAAGACATGATTTAAATACATAGGAAGTAAACATCTCTGCTGAACAATACTTTGTACTACTTGAGTTTAGTCATGGACACTGGGATCATATATGACTAGACTATCATCACATCCATTCAGAAATCATTCTGCTTCCTACTAATTTTAATTTCTCCATTATATTTATGAACATAATTTTTTGTGTGTGCATGTTTGATTTCATGGTCAATGTCCTTTTCTTGCATCATCCACAAAAAAAAACTAACTCTCATAATATCTTTTATTTTTTAGTTCCTCCACTTATGTGAACTCTAAGAGAAAAAATATCATACATTATCTATTTTAAGAGCAATTTTGCATGGAATTTAATCTCTACTATTCACATAGAATCATAGAATCATAGAATAGTTACGGTTGGAAAGGACCTCAAGATCATCTAGTTCCAACCCCCCTGCCATGGGCAGGGACACCTCACACTAAACCATATCACCCAAGGCTTCATCCAACCTGGCCTTGAACACTGCCAGGGATGCAGCATTCACTACCTCCCTGGGCAACCCATTCCGGCACCTCATCACCCTAACAGTAAAGAATTTCTTCTTTATATCCAATCTAAACTTTCCCTGTTTAAGTTTGAACCTGACACCCCTTGTCCTATCACTACAGTCCCCAATGAAGAGTCCCTCCCCAGCATCCCTGTAGGCCCTCTTCGGATACTGGAAGGCTACTAAGAGCTCTCCAAGCAGCCTTTTCTTCTCCAGGCTGAACAGCCCCAGTTTTCTTAGCTTGTCTTCATACGGTCCCCTGATCATCCTTGTGGCCCTCCTCTAGACTTGTTCTAACAGGTCCATGTCCTTTTTATGTTGAGGACACCAGAACTGCACACAATGCTCCAAGTGAGGTCTCACGAGAGCAGAGTAGAGGGGCAGAATCACCTCCTTTGACCTGCTGGTCACACTTCTTTTGATGCAGACCAGGGTATGGTTGGCTTTCTGGGCTGTGAGTGCACACTGCTGGCTCATGTTCATTTTCTCGTCAACCAACACCCACAAGTCCTTCTCCGCAGGGCTGTTCTGAATTTCTTCTCTGCCCAACCTGTAGCTGTGCCTGCGATTGCTCTGACCCAGGTGTAGGACCTTGCACTTGGCATGGTTAAACTTCATGAGGTTGGCATCGGCCCACCTCACAAGTGTGTCAAGGTCCCTCTGGATGGCATTCCTTCCCTCCAACCTATCAACCGAACCACACAGCTTGGTGTCATTGGCAAACTTGCTGAGAGCACACTCAATTCCACTGTCCATGTCACTGACAAAGATGGTAAACAAGACTGGTTCCAACACCCATTCCTGAGGGAAACCACTCATTACTGGTCTCCAGCTGGACATTGAGCCATTGACCACAACCCTTTTGGGTGCTGCCATCCACCCAGTTATTTATCCACTGAGGGGTCCATCTGTCAAATTGATATCTCTCCAATTTAGAGACAAAGATGTCATGTGGGACAGTGTTGAATTCTTTGCACAAGACCAGGTAGATGACGTCAACTGCTCTACCCTTGTCCATCAGTGCCGTAGTTCCACCATAGAAGGCCACCAAATTGCCCGGCAGGATTTCCCCTTAGTGAAGCCATGCTGGCTGTCATCAAACACCTCCTTGTTTTTCATGTGCCGTAGCATGCCCTCCAGGAGAATCTGCTGCAAGATTTTGCCAGGCACAGAGGTGAGACTGACTGCTCTGTAGTTCCCTGGGTCATCCATTTTCTCCTTCTTGCAAATTAGGGTTATATTTCCCTTTTCCCAGTTGTTTGGAACTTCACCTGACTGCCATGATTTTTCAAATATGATGGCCAGTGCCTTTGCAACTTCATTCGCCAGCTCCTTCAGGACCCGCGGATGGATTTCATCAGCTCCCATGGACTTGTCTACATTCAGGTTCTTAAGATGGTCTCAAACCAGATCCTCTCCTACAGTGGGCCCAAGGTTTTCATTCTCACAGTCCCTGCGTCTGCCTTCCAAGACGTGGGTGGTGTGGTCAGAGCCTTTGCCAGTCAAGACTGAGACAAAGAAGCCATTCAGAACCTCAGCCTTCTCCAAGTGCTGTGTAGCCAGTTCTCCCGAAAGCTTCCGGAGGGGGCCTACATTGTCCTTAGTCTGTTTTTTAGCCGCTACATACCTATAAAATCCTTTCCTGTTATCTTTAACATCCCTTGCCAAGTTTAGCTCTAACTGGGCCTAAGGTTTCCTAACCCGGTCCCTAACTTCCTGGACAACATCCCAGTATTCATCCCAGGCTGCCTGTCCTTGTTTCCACCTTTTATAAGCCCCTTTTTTCCTTTGAAGTTTCCTCAGCAACTCCTTATCCATCCAAGGAGGTCTCCTGGCCCTCCTGCTGCACTTCCTTCTAGTCGGGATGCAACACTCCTGAGCTTGTAGCAGGTGATCCTTGATTATTAACCAAGAGTCTTGTGCTCCCCTGCCCTCTAGTGCTATATCCCATGGAACCTTGCTAAGCAGGTTCCTGAAGAGGCCAAAGTCTGCTCTCTTGCAGCTCAGGGCAGTGAGCTTACTGCACACTCTTCCCACTATCCTGACATGTTTTAATAATAAGAAAAAAAAAATATATTTTTTTTGGAATTATGGATAATTAAACTTGAAAAAATGCTTTTGAATGAATACAATTAATCCACTTTTGCTTCCTTGAAAAAATCTGTTCTGATTATATATGCAATTTTGATTAAAATTTTGATGTAAAAATATTTTTATTTTATTTAAATGTAAAAATATTGTCCTTGAAAAATAGTGGCTTCTTTATGTTCCCCTTTTTCTGCAGGAGCAGACTGTCTCTAGCTGGACTTCATTTACCAGGATGTGTTAATCTGTGTGCAGTGCCCTCTTAAAAATAATCACCAAGGCTCTGAACTTTAATGTACTTTATACCCCTTTCTTTCACACTAGACATATATTTTCCATTTGCTAAATACCAGGAATTACATCTTTCAAATCATCTACCAGATCATTATAACTTCCTCAGCAGTGGAGTTGTAAAGACACATACACATAAAAAGAACAAAGGAAATCCACTACAGAGTTCTTCTCTATAAGTAGTACATATGTGCACCTCAAAAATCAACAAGTTACAATTGGACTCCTTTTGACTTTTTGGTTGTTGTTATGATGCACTTTTTTTACAGCTGCAGTTTAACAACACTAATAAATCAAGCTGGAAGACCTTTTTCTGTTTACTCCCCTGGGATTTCAGTGATGTTCTAAAAAAACCTTAACTGAGGTTCCTCCTGATTGAGGACACTAAATCAGTTAGTCCTAATCTCATGTTGCCAATACAGAAAATGAAACCACTACAGATGAAACCGTTCGTGGCCAATGAAGTTTCTGACCAAGGTTCACCCCCACAGCCCAGATGAATATCTCTATTATGACATTTCTTCTTTATTTGACTTGATTAAACAAAGTAGGCCTTCTTTGAGTTCATGGTTACACCTTGGGTTTTTTTCTGATGTTTTTCAAAGAACCATTAAGGTCTCCCTAAATGCTGAGGTCTCAATCTACTGCAAAGAAAATCTGCTGGGCTCAAGACACTCTCCAAGATTATGTAGATGTTTACAGAGTTATCTTAAATCCCACTGGCACAACTCATTGTAATGATGTTGTTAACTGTAAAATGCATTATGTTGACTGCCTGGTCAACATAATTACTACCATGACAATTCTCATGGTAGAAAATGTGTATTAAATACCCATAACCTGGGGACAATATTCAACTGCCAAGACAAAACTTTTACAAGTTTTGCTGTATCTTATTGTTTGCCTCCAAATCATCTATATAATCTGTGAAATATCTTGTTCTTAATTTCATTTTTAGCATCAGTTTTTGAAAATATTGGACAGTACATCAATGAGCTATTTTAGGAAGTTGTGCCTGAGTTTATTGCCAAGAAGATTACTTTGGTATATGCGCATAACAGTTGCTCAAGAAAAACATAGACATTTTTAATTCTTCTAGTATTCCATTGGAAGATCTGAGTTGTCAAAATATCAAATGGTCCTTTAACTTTCCTTTCCAAGTTTATGAAGCTTTTGTGTAAATGCAATCTCTTCAGTCAATTCAAACCCTTTATTGATATTTAATGACAACTAATTTTTTCTGTTCAGTGCAATTAAAGCTACCTGAGACAGATAGATGGGAATTCCCACTCACATAGTACCTCCACACCATATTTTAACTGTTACCCCAAAGCTTGAAGTATCCTAAACAGCAAGATAATCAGCATGGGACTGCCTTAGCTGAATGAAGTTACAGCATTTTTGTGACTCTGGGACATCACTCTTCCTGCTGCTTTGTTTTCATTGTTTCAAATTCAGAGGAAATAACCTTTTTGCACAGCATACATCTTTTTTGTTGCTGTTTCGAGTAGTCTCGGGTCTTTTATAAGTTTTTATTATTTTACATTCTTTCACCAGCTTGTACTGAAGACTTCACACTTGTGAAGAATTTTTATTAGTTAAAACTAAGATAACATGAAACCTCTATCATTTTGTGTGGATGATTGAACTTTTAGTCCATAGTGGATACATTCAGATTTCACAGCTGTGCAATGGCCTCAGTTGTGCAAAATATAATTTCTCTAATTGTTCAGTATGAAATGTGTTTACAAGTGAGATTTTTATCTATATGTAGACAGATACTTAGTTATTACAACTAATCCTTTCAATTCAATAACCTAGGGCACTCAACAATAAACTGACAGTTAGAACATTATACTTCATTGAAGAAATTACTGCACTTAAAAATTTGTTTTGCTTTTCCTTATATATTCTGCCTACACATTGCACAGCAATACAAGGGAAAAGGAAATTAATCATTTAGTATTTTTGAGGGAAGCTTTAAATTGAAAGTTCATAATTAAAGTTCTAGACATATTTTGCATTTATACCCAAAACATTCTAAGGTATCAATAGAGCATTAGCAGAATTTATGTAGGTAAGCTTCAGCACAGTTTTACAAATAGCTATTCTTTACACAGGTGTTAAATTTTGTCAATGCTGTCCAGAAAATGTGTTTGGATTTCAGTCTTCCAGTGTGAACACACTGGCACTCTGTTATTGTAAAAGAGGAAAACACATGCTTCAAATTAGGCTGAACATAAATACTTTTCAAAACTACAGAATGAGAGATGGTTATGTCTGGTTATTTCTAGTATAAGTAGTGTTTAGGTTTTCTGCAAATTTAAATGAATGAAAATCGACTGCAAGATTTAACATGGCAACACCCAAAACCTTGTGTTTCTTTGGATAATAATCTTAGCATTTTTGTATCTGACATTCATAAAAATTACAAGAATATGATGAAGACTAATAGCCTAGTTCAAGCATCTGACAATGGTGAGCATGGATAGAAAATTTTAAAATATATTTCATGGTTTTTTATTCTAAAGGCACTGACTACTACATCTCTCCCCTCCTCAAAGGTTAACAATTAGTTTGAAGAAAAAGAATTTACCTTTATGAACTTTACTTGTAGGAACCATAAAAATAGTGAGGTACAATCTGAAGTTTATAAATTATTATATTAAAATTTTATATTATTATAAATTTCATTTGAAGATTATATTATCCCTGAATGATCTGTAGAGTTGCCTTCCAGCTTCTGCAATTTCATGATTTTGTGAATTTGCGTAGTTAGCTAGACTTTTTTCCATATTCACCAGTTTTGCTTTATAAAATATGCCCTGTATTCCCTCACTTACACTTTTGCCACTACCACGCCAAGGCCAGCTCATCATCCTTCTGTATTCCATCCAGGTGGCTTTCTACTTTTTCTCATGTGGCCACATGCCAAGCAAAAGCCTTAAGGAATTTCTTAGGAGATCAGTTTGGATGTCTGCATTTCTGCACCTGGTATGTAACTCCTCCTGGCTGGCAAAATTAGAACTGGGGATAGAAGTTCACTTAATTACTTACACTGAGGAATGCTTAGTTATGTGGCAGAAATGGTGTCCATATATTGCATCTGGAAGTCAGTAATATGTGTCCATGATAGACTTTTTTTGAGAATTCAGCTGTGTAGCCATGACAAATTTCTAATGAGTATTTGCAAACAAAATATTCAGAGTCTTATAATTTACAAATGTCAACAGATTTTTCACAGAGGGGAGCTACTGAAAGGCAACTTCCTCTCCATATGCCAAATTTCAAGTCTTAATCCTAATGATATTTAAGTTTATTAACTAAACGTTAAGAGAATAGAAGACTGCTTCCCTTAATCCTGCTCTAAAAAGGATTTTATTGGCTACACAGAGTTTTCTGTAAGGCTAGTACTTGACAATGAATAGTTTAATATAAATAATTAAAGCATGGCACAATTCTAACCTAGTGAAAACAGCTTTCAGACAAAGAAAGACTGAAAATTCTTCAGCTGTGCTAGCAGGGTACACATATGAAACAAACGGAATATAAAGGATATACAGAAAATAATTAGGATATTTATCCCAAAAACATTTTTAGAAAGATATTTAAACACACATCTATTTTAAGCAGATGGCTATGTCTGAAGAGTTTTTAGCAACTTAAACATATTAAATAATTAAGATGATGACAAAATGTTTACCTAAAGTAGATTTCAACCGCACAACTCAGAAACCTTACAAGTAACATCTTTCTGAACATTTCAAACCAAAACTTTACTACATGACTGAAGCCAAGTTGCCAACTTGCCAAGCAAGCAGATTTCCTCTCTGTTCTGTTTTAGCAGGTCTGAGGAAAAAAAGCATAGGATATCATAAATTAATACGTGAACATGTTATGACTCAGATTTTTGCCTTGCAATAGATAATGCCTCAATACTCCAGTATTCCTCAGTCTTCAATGAGAGAAAATTTTTGTGCAAAAAAAAAGATAAAAAAGCTACAGAACTACAGCAGGAACTCCACATTTCATACATTTGCACATTTAAAGATCCTAATTTAAATTACATTAAAAATACTTTAATGAATACTGTTGGGTAGTCCAACTGAAATGTTCAACTTGGCTGGTTCATTTGGATAAGCTCTCCATTATTAACACACCATTGATAGAAACATCTGTACGATGACCTGAAATGCTTTTACAAGTCATATCATTATGCTGCTCAGTCGTGTGCAACAGGCTGACATCTCCATGAATTTAAACAAACACAAAAAATGCACCATATGGGATGTCGTTTTGTTCCATACACTTATTATATGGTGTGTTATCTCATCTGCCTGTTGTGTTATGTTTGTTTTATAGAACACAAAGTAGGTCCTGATTGGAGTGTGGGGAGAACATACTCTATATAAACATCAGTATGATTCTAATACACTGCTGTTTTCAACATTGTACAGTAACTTGTCTTGTGATAAGTCTGCAAAAATACAACCTTCAAAAGGTCTTCCTTAATTTTGATAATGCCTTAAAGTAGCATAAAAACTACAAAAAAACCCCACTATACATGCAATTCAGAAGAAGAAAATAAAGCTAAAAGATATCCCAAGCCCCAAAACTGTATGTTTCAGAATCACACTCTGTCAATTAAATAACATAAATCTTACTAATTCTAGTCTCTGCTTAATCACTGTGATGTAATTACAATTCTGTTTTCTCTAACAGTGATTTACTTCGTATGCTTTGATTTATGGCACCACAAATTTGTTTACTTAATGGAGTATTTTAATTTACCGTGCATGATCGAATGCAGTGTAAAATTACTTTGAATATCTGTATTATATTACATTACTGTTGAGCACTAGCCAAACTACAAAATCAGAAGAAAATTAGTTGTGAAATCAGTTTACTTTCAGGTAGTTCTATCCTAGTACACTGAAGATCTTGCAACATGCATACCAAAAGGAAGATTATGTTTTATGTTGCAACTGTACATGAGGATCTGGTTTGAGACCATCTTAAGAACCTGAATGTAGACAAGTCCATGGGACCTCATGAAATCCATTCGAGGGCCCTGAAGGAGCTGGCGAATGAAGTTGCAAAGGCACTGGCCATCATATTTGAAAAATCATGGCAGTCAGGTGAAGTTCCAAACAACTGGGAAAAGGGAAATATAACCCTAATTTGCAAGAAGGAGAAAATGGATGACCCAGGGAACTACAGAGCAGTCAGTCTCACCTCTGTGCCTGGAAAAATCTTGCAACAGATTCTGTTGGAAGGCATGCTAGGGCACATGAAAAAGAGAAAGGTGCTTGGTGACAGCCAGCATGGCTTTACTAGGGAAAAATCCTGCCTGACCAATTTGGTGGCCTTCTATGACGGGGCTACAAAAGTGATGGATAGGAGTGGAGCAGTTGACGTCATCTACCTGGACTTGTGCAAAGCATTCGACACTGTCCCACATGACATCCTTGTCTCTAAATTGGAGAGACATCAATTTGATAGGTGGACCATTCGGTGGTTAAAGAACTGGCTGGTTAGTCGCACTCAAAGAGTTGTGGTCAACGGTTCAATGTGTGGCTGGAGATCAGTAACGAGTGGTGTCCCTCAGGGATCGGTGTTGGGACTGGTCTTGTTTAATATCTTTGTCGCTGACATGGACAATGGAATTGAGTGTGCCCTCAGCAAGTTTGCCGATGACACCAAGCTGTGTGTTTCGGTTGATACGCTAGAGGGAAGGAATGCCATTCAGAGGGACCTTGACACACTTGTGAGGTGGGCTGATGCCAACCTCATGAAGTTTAACCATGACAAGTGCAAGGTTCGACACCTGGGTCAGAGCAATCCCAGGCATAGCTACAGGTTGGGCAAAAAGGAAATTCATGGTAGTCCTGCAGAGAATGACTTGGGGGTGTTAGTCAATGAGAAAATGAACATGAGCCAGCAGTGTGCACTGACAGCCCAGAAAGCCAACCGTATCCTGGGCTGCATCAAAAGAAGTGTGACCAGCAGGTCAAAGGAGGTGATCCTGCCCCTCTACTCTGCTCTCGTGAGACCTCACTTGGAGTATTGTGTTCAGTTCTGGTGTCCTCAACATAAAAAGGACATGGTACTGTTAGAGCAAGTCCAGAGGAGAGCCACGAGGATGATCAGGGGACTTCAGCACCTCCCATGTGAAGACAGGTTGAGAAAACTGGGGCTGTTCATCCTGGAGAAGAGAAGGCTGCTTGGAGGGCTCTTAGCAGCCTTCCAGTATCTGAAGGGGGCCTACAGGGATGCTGGGGAGGGACTATTCATTGGGGACTGTAGTGATAGGACAAGGGGTATCAGGTTCAAACTTAAACAGGGAAAGTTTAGATTGGATATAAGGAAGAAATTCTTTACTCTGAGAGTGGTGAGGTGCTGGAATGGGTTGCCCAGGGAGGTAGTGAATGCTGCATCCCTGGCAGTGTTCAAGACCAGGTTGGGTGAAGCCTTGGGTGATATAGTTTAGTGTGAGGTGTCCCTGCCCATGGCGGGGGGGGTGGAACTAGATGATCTTGAGGTCCTTTCCAATCCTAACTATTCTATGATTCTATGATTCTTCTGTCTAGAGTCTTCCACAAGGACGATGCATCACTGGGAAAAATGGTACACTACAGAGCTTAAGCTACTCATAAGCCTGCAATCCACATTCCCAGTTCTGCAGATTTTCATGGTCAGCCAATGGAGCTATAATTATTCATAGTAATTAAATTTATTAAATACGTGCAACAGGACTAGAGTTCTTAGTATATTAGCTTTGAAAGTCCCATTCAGACAAACCAGGTTAGGCGGAGGTATTTAGACAGAGTCATGTAGAAAAAAAAACTGTTTTGATGACTGAAAAGATCAAGTGTGCAACAGGGCAAGCTTCTTTACAGACTACAAAGAAGAATGATTATGATCACTTCTTCTGTTGGGTACTTCGTATTTAAGTAGCATTACCCTGTTGAAATCAGAGAACAGATGCCACCACACTAATGCTAGCAACTTTTAAACAATACTAGAAGAAGTCCTCTGTCATTAATTTTGACAGAATTAAACTGTCATATAATGTCTGGGCTTTAAGGTCACTGCTGTTCCAGTTACATCAACTGTGAAGGCCGTATTATTAAAACATTCAATGTTTGTATTTATGAATTTCACATTGACAGAGTAATTTCTAGTTTTCAAAATATTTTAGAAAATATTTCCTATATGTGAGTGTATGGGCATGCAACTAATGTATATATATTATATATGTGTGTGTATGTATATTACAAGTGAATATATAACACATATATAATATGTATTTGCATATTTTATAATCTTGAAATCAATAGTACATAATATCTATACATTTATGATTTGTTCTGCACTTTTTATTAATTTCATCAAGAAAAACAAAATTTACCAAAATAAAAATAATTCACATTTTTTACCAGATGTAGTAACAAAAGCATTCCCAACTAATGGTACTGCAATAAATTTCTCCAATTATTTCCAAAGGAATTTTCATTCCTAACAAAGATTCTTGAGATTAAAAGGCATAACTCCCTTGCCTAAAATAATTGCTGTGAGCAGACTTCCTTAAGGTCTGATGTTGTTTTGCCATTGTCTTGAGGTTATGACTAAGGATTTGGACGAACATAGCATCATGTGCCTGTCTTTCCTGCAATGAAATTCATGTTTTGACTTCTCTTTATGCATATAGAATCATAGAATTCTTATGGTTGGAAAGGACCTTAATATCAACCAGTTCCAACTCCCCTGCCACGTACAAGGACACCTCACACAAAACAATGTCACCCAAGGCTCTGTCCAACCTGAACTTGAAGACTGCCAGGGATGGAACATTCACAACTTCCCTGGGCAGTCCATTCCAGTGCCTCATCACCCTAACAGTAAATAACTTCTTCCATATATAAAATCTAAACTTCCCCTGTTTAAGTTTTAAACCGTTACCCCTTGTCCTATCACTACAGTCCCTAATGAATAGTCCCTTCCCAGCATCCCTGTAGGCCCTCTTCGGATACTGGAAGGCTACTAAGAGCTCTCCAAGCAGCCTTCTCTTCTCCAGGATGAACAGCCCCAACTTTCTCAGCCTGTCTTCATATGGGAGGTGCTCCAGTCCCCTGATCATCCTTATGGCCCTCCTCTGGACTCCCTCCAACAGTTCCATGTCCTTTTTATGTTGAGGACACCAGAACTGTACAGAATACTGCAAGCGAAGTCTCACGAGAGCAGAGTAGAGGGGCAGGATCACCTCCTTCAACCTGCTGGTCACCTGCTCCTTTTGATGCAGCCCAGGATACGGTTGGCTTTCTGGGCTGTCAGTGCACACTGCTGGCT
The DNA here is from genome assembly GCF_012275295.1 of Melopsittacus undulatus. Taxonomy (NCBI): domain Eukaryota; kingdom Metazoa; phylum Chordata; class Aves; order Psittaciformes; family Psittaculidae; genus Melopsittacus; species Melopsittacus undulatus. Next base: position 32,159,831 of record NC_047557.1, on the reverse strand, counting down.
CATGTTCATTTTCTCATCAACCAACACCCCAAGTCCTTTTCTGCAGGGATGCTCTCAATCTCTTCTCTGCCCAACCTGTAGCTGTGCCTGCGATTGCTCTGACCCAGGTGTAGGACCTTGCACTTGGCATGGTTAAACTTCATGAGGTTGGCATCGGCCCACCTCACAAGTGTGTCAAGGTCCCTCTGGATGGCATTCCTTCCCTCCAACCTATCAACAAAAACACACAGCTTGGTGTCATCAGCAAACTTGCTGAGAGCACACTCAATTCCACTGTCCATGTCACTGACAAAGATGGTAATGAAGACTGGTTCCAACACACATCCCTGAGGGACACCACTCATTACTTGTCTCCAGCTGGACATTGAGCCATTGACCACAACCCTTTTGGGTGCTGCCATCCACCCAGTTATTTATCCACTGAGGGGTCCATCTGTCAAATTGATATCTCTCCAATTTAGAGACAAGGATGTCATGTGGGACAGTGTTGAATTCTTTGCACAAGACCAGGTAGATGACGTCAACTGCTCTACCCTTGTCCATCAGTGCCGTAGTTCCACCATAGAAGGCCACCAAATTGGTCAGGCAGGATTTCCCCTTAGTGAAGCCATGCTGGCTGTCATCAAACACCTCCTTGTTTTTCATGTGCCGTAGCATGCCCTCCAGGAGAATCTGCTGCAAGATTTTGCCAGGCACAGAGGTGAGACTGACTGCTCTGTAGTTCCCTGGGTCATCCATTTTCTCCTTCTTGCAAATTAGGGTTATATTTCTCTTTTCCCAGTTGTCTGGAACTTCACCTGACTGCCATGATTTTTCAAATACGATGGGCAATGGTTTAAGAACTTCATTCGCCAGCTCCCTCAGGACCCACAGATAGATTTCATGAGGTCCTTTGTACCTGTGCACATTCAAGTTCTTAAGATGGTCTCGAACCAGATCATCTCCTACAGTGCGCTTAAGGTCTTCATTCTCACAGCCTCTTTTAGTCTTGTATTCTGGCCATTAATATGTGATAAACAGGAGTAAACAGAGTTGTTGTCTTAAGAGTTTACAATAAACACCAGCTGATTTCTTTTTCTTCGTACTGGTTGGTCTACTTAAAATATTGGCCCTCTCAATTTGTGCATGTGGACCATCTAGCAGGAATAGGCCTTCACAGGCTGCACTGAAAACTTGCATAAGTTATTTAGTGTTATTATGTAGAAAAGGGTTTATAAATTTTTAAGTCAGAAATTGCAAAAATTAGAATATCTCTACAAAGAAACAGCTTTATTATTGTGGAATCATGTAAGTTGTCACAAAAAAAAATCTTATTGATGGTAAACCATTCATTTATTATTTCTAGTGGTTATATGTAAGATGTGCTTGTGAAAAAGGCATGTAAACCATCCTTTAAAGTCATTAAAGTATTCTATATCTGATGAGAAAAGTGAAATGTGTTTTCTACTTTTATGTTTGCAAATGTAAGTATTAATTTCTCTGTTTTTCCTCTTCTTCTTTTGTGCTCATCATAGTTTGACACCTTTTCAGAAAGCCAGATTATCAGTCTTCTTGCTTCATTGAGAGCTACTGTACCTCTCTATTTTTCTTTATATTTTTATACAGCCTATATAGAATATTTCCATCTTTGGCATTTTCCAAGTTCCTTGTCTAAAGCAGCACAACAGTCCCAGTCGCTCTTCCCTTTGCAATATCTGACCTCATCTCAAAAGCATCATTTCTAGGAAATGTTAATAAATTTCACCACAAATTTTGTCTCAGCTTCTGTGTAGAAGAATTTGATAGTCATGGTTATATGCTGCTTGCCTCACCCAGCCAACTTTACCCCTATTCTTGCCAGAGCATAGTCACAGTCAAATTTCATTTCAGCTTTCATGTTCTTTCTCTTTTCTCAAAAATAAGATTCTTTTCTTTAATGATGGAGTATTCTGCTGAATTTTTCCAATCACCCTGTCTGGAGAATTCCAGTTGAGATTATAACCATTTCCCCACCAGCAGCAGTCTTTACAGATTGATAGCTACTTATGACTACTCAGTTTGAGCAGTTTGTAATGGATTTAAAGCTTGAGGATTAACAGTAATTATATGTAGCATATTAGGATACCATAGATTAATATTACTAGTGACTAACAGCAGTTTTATTGCAGACTAAAAGGCAATTAAGCTGTTACCATTCTATTCAATGTCTTACAAATCATTTACAGAGAAGTTGAGAAAGAATTTGTTAAAACTTCCAAAGAAATAATAATTACAAAATAGTGAACAGCTCTTCAGTTTCAAATGGCTAGTCTGCAGCTGTAATTGTAGGAACCCATATGCAGGCGTAGAAACTACGGATTTGACTGGATATAAATAACAGATTTTGGAAAGTGACTTGATACATGAGCTCAGAATGTCACTTGAATAACAATTACTTATTACCCTAGCAGCATAGACCTTAACAGCAGTGAGATTAAAGCATCAGCTACTGTTAAGCAGTGGACATGTTAGTGAGCAGTTTATGACCACTGAAGCCACCAAGGCATTCCTGTCCTACTTTCCTCCTGCTGCTTACTAGTATATCTCTGTTTTTCACCATGTAAAACAACAGTGGCCTGATGCCAATGTAATATAAAATACAAACAATGAAAATTGCTACAGCATCAATAGAAAGAATATGTCAAAGATCAATACACAGTGTGTTATGAAAGTGATTTTGCACAGATAATAGTATAGAACTGTCATACATCCTGAGTTTTCTAGAAAAGGTCAGGTTCCAGTTATGATGATAAAATTGCCTAATAATAACTTTCTTATAAAGACTCAATAGCCCAGTCCAGTTGAAGGTACTTTGCATGCAACTAATGGAAGTAAGATTGTCATACTAAAATTATGTATAAAAACAGAAAAGTAAACTGGTTAAATGCATGCCAATTCCAACTCTCTTAAAGCTTAAACTAACAAAAAAGAAAAAAAATGCTCACACATTTTTTTTTGTTTTGTCATTGTTAGACAAAGAAAGAAGTATTTAAGAAAGGAAAGGAAAGCAAGCAAAGTACAGTTTGCTGGTATTAAAAGGAATCTCTTTCTATGCACAAGCAAAAATAAAATACTAGTAGTCTACTTATGGTCCCCTACTTCTTGTTTATGTTTTCTGACTCAGAAATCTTCCTTTGGTAGGGAAGGGGCAAATAACATAACTTTTACAATGATGCAAGCTGACAGCTAGTGCTTAAATCAATCCCACTATTGATTTGTATGGAATTAGGACTTTTATTACTATGAGTGTCGGTGAAATACAGCATCAGCTTGTGTTTCACAGATGCTGATAGAAAAAAAGCCCATTTTTGTTTAAATTTTCCTGTTTTTTAGAAACAAATCATAATCGCTTGTCTGGATCTGGAGACTAAACTCAGTCTCATTTTTGTGGCACACAGAGAAAACTGACTCACTTTTCCCAATGTTAGCCTAACATTAATTAAAGTATCTCACTGTACTTTTATCTCCTGTCCTTGTTCTTTTGTGGATATTATGATATTTTTAATATCAGGAGAATGAATAAATCCAAATGTCAAACCCCAGAAAATGAGTATATGTCAGGACCCTTGAACATGTACAACAGTTTCTAAAATGTATGAACAGGATTTAATTTGCAAAGATCTCCCAGTTATTTACATTTTACAGCACCATCACTGCATGACATCGTGTTAGAGATTTAATGATGTCTGTTCTTAACAGCTTCAGTGGTTACAAATCAGCTATATATATTACACTCTACCACCTTGGTATATCATGAAAAGTGTTCACATCACTTTTGGTGATATGAACAATTTAGTCACTTCTCATGGGTTCAGCCATGGCAGTCATTTTTCTCCTTCTTGTAGCTGGTGCAGTGCTGTGTTTTGACTTCTGGGCTGGGAACAGTTGCTTGATAGCGAGCATGTTTTGAGGGTGTTTTTGTTCAAGGCCTTTGTTTTTGTTCAAGTGCCTTTTGTTCAAGGCACGTGCTCAGCCAGGTGGAGGAGGGGAGGCTGGGAGGAAGGAGAGACAGGACACCTGACCCAGGCTAGCCAATGAGGTATTCCATACCATAGCACGTGATGCCCAGGATGCATACTGGGAGGGAGAGAGCAGGAGGGGTAGAGCTCTGGAGGAAAATGGAGGAAGGAGCACGTGGTCTTCGGCCGGGCAGGGTGGAGTGAGTTATGGGTCGGTGGCTGGTGGGGTGTTGTATTCTTTTCGCTTGTTATTGGCTTTGTCATTATTATTTGTAGTGGTAATGGCAGTGGTGATTCTGTGTATGAATTTATTGTGATACCAGTTAATTTACTCAGACTTCCAAAAAGGATCAAACGCTAACATGGGCTGTGGTTATGCCAAGTGTGCAAATGCTGTTAAGCTCCTAATCAAGCTTGATTAGATTTTCTGTAGAGTGGTGCATGAAAAGTTACATTTTAAAAATATTTTAACTGGTTCAAGACATGAGCATACCTTGATACTCTATTCCAAGTGTCAGAAAAATTAATAAAGGCTTCTACATATCTGACAAACAAGCAATAAATTTCATAGGAAATTCAGTACCTGATTTTTCAAGCTAAATGGCAATTTATAGCTGCAACTGTTTTCTCTTAAAAACCTGGTTAAAATTGATAGAACTTTTCCATTTTTTCTCAAATCAAACCCATATATTAGGATTGTAACTGTAAACAGGCTGAAACCTCTTCCTTTTTTTCCTTCCTTTACACCATCATGCCCCCTTTCAGTATTTTTCTTTTCTCTTTATCACATGCTTCTGAAGACTGCCTTTTTTTAATTTGTCATTGATAAGAGCATTTGATCAAAGTATTCTTTTATAACATCTTGTCCCATCACTAAGATATATCTAAATGAAAGGTACATCCAACACTTAACAGTGAAATCATGCCACAAGGAAGTGATTGGAACAGTTTGTAAGTTACAAACTGCATAAGCAGAACCCATTCAAGACAGAAAACAATCATAAAATCAAAAATAGTATTTTTGTGCTTTGATACCTATTTAAGAGATAATGTTAATACAGTGGAATGTTGTCATTGGCTAATGTTTTTCCAGTGTTAGATAAATATAAAAGCAATGCAAAAATTTTGTTTGACAAAGGTGAAGCAAGTTAAATCTTTCAGCAAAAGATAAAACTGTTTAACTGAAAGAATTTGGTTTGGATTACAAAACATTATATTAAACAAAAACACTATTTGTGTTCAACTAAAGTAACCCAAAATTAAAACTGGCACATAGTTTTTTTTCATTCTCTGTCATGATTAAAACAACTCTCTGCTTAAACTTTTCATAACATACCCATGGCCTAGAAAATGACACTTTTCATGAGGTACTTGGAAAATTTAGTGAGTTAGCTGCATACAGATGTAAGTGGGTTAGAAAAAGATAAATGCCTTGACTAGTTTTGCTATTTATACACAAATTAAGCATAAAATGATATCTATATTGCTCATAAATTTGTGCTTTTCATGTTTTCAGGGATGGTATTTTAACTCTTATTATTTATTTATTTATCTTAGCTTTTAAATAAATATACTATAAGCTGTGTGAAAATAACTGGTTTGTTCTATTTCTTGTGAATACATGTTATTTAATCTTAAAGTTTAGATTTTGTTGAGTGCATGTCTTTATTTAGAATAGAACTCTGCACCAAAAAAAGACAAGGTAGCTTATCACAGTGTTTTAACGATAGTTCTCTAAAATTCACTGAAACAAAAGGGAAATCCTATGCTGTGAAATGAAAAGTTATTTTGATTATAAATCATATCTCAAAAATAAAATGAAAATAAAATAAACCTATGTTTTTCCATTCCTAAATAGGAAAAAAAAAATAGTTGAGATTTTTCTTTTTTTCCTTCTTAGGGTCTGAAAACACTAAAGTAACTATGGCGTTCAAAGTCACATAGTATTCTTGATAAAGCTATACCTCATAGTCTTGAACTGTAAAACAAAACACTGAACACTGTAAGTTTTATGTGTGTTATTCTTGTACATGTACATGGTTCATACACATTAATTTTATAGAGGCTGTGTTGTGTATATGCATTCGTTTTGAGTATGCAAATTCCGAATTCTTCTAAGGGTTTTTTACTCTTTTAGCTATAGTAGGAGAATAATTCAGTGAAAATAAGAATTCAAATAGTAAAAAGTCCCACTTGGATATTTTCTTCATTTTATATCTAATCAGGTTTTGTATATTGAAGCATTTTTCACTGTGCCAGTTCAGAAATGCTGCAGTTTTGCTCCCAAAACTGTGTATGTTCAAATGTCTATTTGACTGTAATTGCAAGTGAATTACTTAACTGCTTGAACTCAGTCAGTTATTTATTTTTACATCCAAAAATCAGCCTTGCAAGCAGAGAGCACTTGAGAATATTTATGTGATAAATTATCTCAAGCGCCATAAAGCTCATTCTTGTAGTAATGCTTCCCAAAGACATTGTTACTCACAAATTTAGCTGGCATATTCCATTAACAGAAATTTATGTTTACCAATGAAAACTGAAAGGACAGTTTGACTCCATGACATTTTACTTTATGAAGTAAAATGGTATTTTGGTATTTTTTATGTCTATCTATTCTGATCATATTTGGGTCCATAAACAAATGTGAGAAACATCTGTCAGTTTGAAAGAACTTAGTAATATTTATTTTAGTAAATTGTTAGTGTACAATTAAGAACAATTGTAGCATTTATGTGTTTGCCTCTAAATATGTTTTTTTTTTTTTTTCTCACCATGTAGAAGTTTTTACTACTGCTCATCTTTACTTTGGTTAACATTTCTAAAACATCTTTCATGGAATTGCTGAAACTTCAATAATGAAAAATGGTACAGTCTTCCTTTCTCCTTTCCCCTTCCCCTTTCGCCTTCCTCTTCCTCTTTTTCCTTTCTCTTTCCCTTTTTCCTCTCCTCTCCTCTTCTTTCCTCTTTCTTCTCTTCCTTTCTTTTCATATATTGTCATAAATTATTATTATATCTCTTCACACACAGTAGATCAGGACTCCAAACTCTGACACTTAATGCTGCGAGGTGCATGAAAGGTAGCAACAGAAAGGATATCAAGCACTCAGGGTGTTACCTGTCTAATTGAAAAATATTTGCTTCAAGTGTCTGGCCTTCTGAGAAGACCAAATGTTAATTTTTGGTCAAAATCATCCTGCAAAAATGAAAAGCCTTGAAGTCAAATAGACTTTTCTGGGGAAAAGAAATCTATTATCTACACAATGACAGAAAATAGCTCAAACCTCATAATAGCTTATTTTAAGGAAATTAGTCTATTGGCATACACAGACTCAATTAGTCCTTTCATTTTTTTTTTTCCTGTACTTCTGAGGTCAATAGAGTGGCTAACATTTCCCAACTTGACTATGCATGTGTTCCTAAATCTTTAAGAATATCTAGCTCAGGGTCATACTGTGTCTACTGCAGAATATTGTTGTGGGAATTCTGAATTATGTAGACCAGAAGTAATATTGGAAGAATCTGTTGGATTTAATTTAGAAGAATAGTAGTAGAAAATAAAATGTAGCATCATTACAGCATCTTGTATTTCACAACTTTGCAGTTAAACATATCCTGGGCTGCATCAAAAGGAGCGTGACCAGCAGGTCAAAGGAGGTGGTCCTGCCCCTCTACTCTGCTCTCGTGAGACCTCGCTTGCAGTATTGTGTACAGTTCTGGTGTCCTCAACATAAAAAGGACATGGACCTGTTAGAACAAGTCTAGAGGAGGGCCACAAGGATGATCAGGGGACTGGAACACCTCCCATATGAGGACAGGCTGAGAAAGTTGGGGCTGTTCAGCCTGAAGAAGGCTGTGTGGAGACCTCCTAGCAGCCTTCCAGTATCTGAAGGGGGCCTACAGGGATGCTGGGGAGGGACTATTCATTGGGGACTGTAGTGATAGGACAGGTTATCAGGTTCAAACTTAAACAGGGAAAGTTTAGATTGGATATAAGGAAGAAATTCTTTACTGTTAGGGTGGTGAGGTACTGGAATGGGTTGCCCAGGGAGGTTGTGAATGCTCCATCCCTGGCAGTGTTCAAGACCAGGTTGGATGAAGCCTTGGGTAATACGGTTTAGTGTGAGGTGTCCCTGCCCATGGCAGGGGGGTTGGAACTAGATGATCTTGAGGTCCTTTCCAATCCTAACTATTCTATGATTCTATGATTCTGTACTTCAGAGGAGACAGAAAACATAGATAAGAACAAATCTGTCAGCAAACATTTTTTTTTTTCCTATTAATCCTTTCTTTCTTGATGGATATGTTTTTTTACTTATTTTCCTCTGTTTGCTAGTTACCAGCTTCTGCTTGGGGACCCACCAAATGAAAGTGTTTGGTGGCAGATTCCATTTAAGCAAAAAGTAGATCAGTCGATCTCAAGGTATCAAAGAGGACCAACAAAATATGAATAACAATGATGACACTTTGAGTGTAACATCTGTACACTTTTGTCCTTTCTTCTTTAAAGCTATTGTAAACGCCAATGATTTTTTTTTGAGGAAAAAATGTGGAGTTGAAAGGAAAACGGGTAGTAAATATCTCTGGAAACTGATGATGTGACCAAAATAAAAGCCTTGACTGCCTAACTCTGGCAAGTTATGAAGGAGGCACTACGGATGGAGATTTAAAAAGACAGTGAAAGAAAATAGTTTCTTTAACTGAATGCAGGGGCCTTAGGACCTAACAGAAAATTGAATTAAGTCCTTGGAAACTGATGTGTACAGGGAAGCAGCAGTACAGCACCCTGACCAATGGAAAGAGGTTAGCAACAAAATAGAAAACATAACTTTTGAGGGTAGAGAAGTGAATCAAGTATACTATAAACCGTTATGTGGCTAATGAGAGAACAATACATAATCTAGTTCTAACAAAAGAGGAGGAGATTATAAGTGTGGCCAAAACCTAATGTCTAATGTAGAAATGAAATGGAAGAAAAAAGTCATGCCAATGGAAAAAAAAAAAAAAAAAAACAAACCCTAAAAGTGGAAAACCCCTTAAAAGTCACTTGTGCCACAAGCAGATCTATGTGATCAGGGAGCTGGGTCTGCATAACAATTGCCCATGTTGTTTGCTTGTGGCTACTGTACAAAACATGGGTAGAAAACAGAAAACATCTTTGATAAATAGGATTTTTCTCTTTTTTTTTTTTTTGTCATTGTAACAACACAGATAACACCACTATGCTGCCATTTGAATGTATAAAGATTGAATACCTCACAATGGAGAGAAATTACTCAGTGTTAAGGTGATCTTCAGAATAATTCAAAGAGTATTAGTCAGGATTCAGGCAGCAAAATGGATATCAGCATGTCATTGTATACATCTATGTTTTGTCCATATCTTGCATATCATGTACCATTCCAACACTTGTTGCAAAAATGGTGTACTAGAACTCAAAAAGTTGTTTGAAGAAAGGTAATGCAGATTATTATGTCAAGGATGTCAAAAAAAGGTAGATTTTTTTATTGTGGGAAAGAAGTAGTTAGGCAGTTTTAGTATGACAATAATGTATGAAGTGCTGCATTGAGGAGATGGAGCTGGAAAGACAGTTTGTTCTCCTTATTAATATCTGATTAGATACAATTCAGAGAAGACAGATAAATGTCTGAAACATCTGTATACAAATGTGAGGATATAGGCAACAAGAAAAGTGAAAAGAAAACAATCAGTGAAAAAAGGAATCAAATGAAAGAACATAAGACATAAAGCAGAAGAAGTAGCAGCTTTTTATGATAACTGGAGGTGACTGAAAAACAGGACAAGACTTCTCTAAGGGAAGATTTAGATGTAACCTTCTTGGGATCAGAATTATTACAGAAAGCATATTTTGTCACACATAGCTCTGGACTGTCATCATAGATGTATAAATCACATTCATTCTGACCTTATGTCTGAAACTGTATGTATTACTCTGTGTATCAGCACAGATTATAATTTTGGTTAGTGCAGTTTGGTACTGTCACCTGAGAGACTATCTGAACACTTAGTATATACTTGGTCAAGAAAAACAAACCACAGTCCAGCAACTACCTTCAGTTCTTTCTTGGACTTCCAAGTCACTGAAAAGATTTGTTTTCAGGCACAGTTGCAGCTTCTGAAGCTTATTTTTTGGTTCTTCTGATACAAGTGAAACTAGTCGGTCTTCAGAAACTGAGGACACATCTTGTATGCTCTTCCATGTCCTTATCCTCTGTGTCAGTATTGTCACTGCATATACCAGCAAGTGTTCAATATTAAATCAGTCTTTCACAGGTGAAGTAATGGATAAAGAGAAACTTCAAAGAAGTATAGATTTCTGAAAATCTTTGCAGAAGTTGTTTTTGCTTTAAGAATTATTTTCAAGCCACAAAAACTAGCTGTCATATGTGTTGAATACACTGAAACATACAAATCTGATAAGATGGTACATTCTAGTGCAAACAAATTCAATTTCTTGAGATTTTTTAAAGGATGTGTCTTCAGGGACATTATCTTATCTGACCAAACGTGTGATTTCTGATTCTAGAAAACAACAAAAAATTTGCAATACTGGAATTTAGAATTATTATGCTTAGTAGGATGAATCCCCTTTTCATTTAATTCTGGGTACGGGAGTTTGAGTGCAGCTGTAGGGTTTAGCATGTGCATGTGAAGATGGAGTTAGAGAAGACCGATGAAATCCATCCGTGGGTCCTTAAGGAGGTGGCAAATGAAGTTTCTAAGCCACTGTCCATCATATTTGAAAAATCACAGCAGTCAGGTGAAGTTCCAGACAACTGGGAAAAGGGAAATATAACCCCCATTTTCAAGAAGGAAAAATGGATGACACAGGGAACTACAGACCAATCAGTCTCATCTCTGCCTAGCAGGATCATGGAGCAGATTTTCCTGGAGGGCATGATAAGGCACATGAAAAACAAGGAGGTGGTTGGTGACAGCCAGCATGGCTTCACTAAAGGGAAATCCTGCCTGACCAATTTGGTGGCCTTCTATGGTGGAACTGCGGCACTGATGGACAAGGGTAGGGCAGTTGATGTCATCTACCTGGTCTTGTGCAAAGCGTTCAACACTGTCCCACATGACATCCTTGTCTCTAAATTGGAGAGATATCAATTTGACAGATGGACCCCTCAATGGATAAAGAACTGGGTGGATGGCAGCACCCAAAAGGGTTATGGTCAATGGCTCAATGTCCAGCTGGAGACCAGTAATGAGTAGTGTCCCTCAGGGATGTGTGTTGAGACCAGTCTTGTTCAACATCTTTGTTGGCAACAGGGACAGTGGAATTGAATGCGCTCTCAGCAAGTTTGCTGATGACACCAAGCTGTGTGGTTCGGTTGATAGGTTGGAGGGAAGGAATGCCATCCAGAGGGACCTCAACATGCTTGTGAGGTGGGCTGATGCCAACCTTATGAAGTTTAACCATGCCAAGTGCAAGGTCCTACACCTGGGTCAGAGCAATCGCAGGCACAGCTACAGGTTTGGCAGAGAAGAGATTGAGAGCAGCCCTGTACAGAAGGACTTGTGGGAATTGGTCAATGAGAAACTTAACATGAGCTGGCTTCAGTGTGCTCTTGCAGCCCAGAAAGCCAACCATATCCTGGTCTGCATCAAAAGAAGTGTGACCAGCAGGTCAAGGGAGGTGATCCTGCCCCTCTACCTCTGTCCTCAACATAAAAAAGACATGGAACTGTTGGAGGGAGTCCAGAGGAGGGCCATGAGGATGATCAGGGGACTGGAGCACCTCCCATATGAAGACAGGCTGAGAAAGTTGGGGCTGTTCAGCTTGAAGAAGAGAAGGTGGCTTAGTGACCTCATAGCAGCCTTCCAGTATCTGAAGGGGGCCTACAGGGATGCTGGGGAGGGACTATTCATTAGGGACTGTAGTGATAGGACAGGGGGTATCAGGTTCAAACTTAAACAGGGAAAGTTGAGATTGGATATAAGGAAAAAATTCTTTACTCTGAGAGTGGTGAGGTACTGGAATGGGTTGCCCAGGGAGGTAGTGAATGCTCCATCCCTGGCAGGTTGGATAGCGCCTTGGGTGCCATGATTTAGTGTGACGTGTCCTTGCCCATGGCAGGGGAGTGGGAACTAGATGATCTTAAGGTCCTTTCCAGCCCTAACTATTCTATGATTCTATAAGACAGCATTAAGATAATGTGGTTTATTAAGTGTTGATGTCTTCTTTCCCTTTCTGTCTGCTTACAAAGCTTTCTGCATTCTGCTCTATGTCCTCTGAAGTCACGCTTCTTCAGAACAAAATAGATATCTAGATATTTTTTATGAAAGAAAATCAGTTCAGTGGTGAATATGCACACAGTAATGAAAACCCACAATGATTTTTTTATTGCAACCAATGTCGTTCCTACTCTGTCCTCTTGTTCTTGACACTGATTTTCACATGATATATATTATTTTTTCTCTTTCAGAAATCAAAGTTTAAGATAAGAACTTTAACTTATTTAGCTCAACATGATTCTGAACTGCAGAATTTCACAGCCATCTCCTGATTTATTTTTTGCTGGTTTGTGCAGTCACAATCTGATTCAAAAAAGTTCAAACTGTCTTGGGCAGAAACACTGTTGTATTGGCTCTGATGAAATGATGACGCAGATACCTAAATAATGTTTATTTCAGCTCTTATTTACAAACATGGACATGCATTGCACAGAAGTTAGGATTATGCTGGCAGCTTGTTTAACACACCACTCCCACTATGCAAATATACATTTAAAGATTTTTCTCAGCCTAATTACTAAGAAAGGTAAAGAAAATTACTTCCTCACTGGATTCTACAGATTTTTACCCTTATTTTTTTGTAGTTCAGATTTCACCAACTTGTCCAGGATATTTTTCTTATGAAGATAGTCATATGACAAAGCATAGAGTACAGCAGGCTGCATGCAGGTGTACTCACCCTCATCTTGCTCCCTCACTGCTTCAAAAATATTTAAAGAATGATATAGCTGCTTTTCTTGATCTTGGACCAGTGGCCATGCAGATGTAAAGTATTCTAGAATGCATGAATAAGACCTAACAGCATCTTTTACAACTGTTTAGGCAGGAGAGAAAGTGTCAGAATCTTAAAATGTAGACTAATTAGCAGGACTAACAGGTCTGTTATAAAAGCTCTATCTTAGCTTAAGGAAAAAGTGCATGATACAGCTTGGCACGGCTCTCTGAGAGCTTAAAAATACTATAAGAAAGGCTTAGATACCATTTGATAATTAAAAGACTAACAACTGACATACAGGAGAGAAATGAAAGAGGGGGTTTAGGAGAGTTAATTAGTGAGAGGGTGGTCAATACTTTAGGAGCAGCACAGTTTCTCTGGGGATTTATATTTGTTTTTTTCTCTCTTCTTTTTTTCTTTGTGTGTGTGTTTCTTCTTTCCTCAAAGAAGGCATTAAAAATGAACAACTTACTGCCTTTCTCATCTTCCATGAGGCTTAGTAAGTAACAGTGATCTGCACTTTCATGTGTTAAATTTGTTGGCTGATTCAGCAGAGGCTATAATGAAGAATTATCGTGATTAACAGTGATCGTAGGAGTCTGAAAATGAAACACAGTACTAGGTTTGTCATTACCTTTGCTGCCAGTTCTGCCCTATAATTTTAGTCTAATAGCCTTCTACCTTTAACATCAATACTTTGAGGGCTTTGTAGATAAGAACAAACCTATGAACATTTCTTGAGTAGTCTATTCTGTATTTAATGTGCTTGCATGCATACAGTGGAATGGGGTTTGTGACAGCTTTAGAAGATTATCAGTGGACAAAAGCGTAAGTTTGGTTACTGTAACTGGTATACATTTTTAGATTTATTTTTTTAAACCTTGGAAGAACTTAAAAACAATCAAGAAGCTAGCAAAACTTCTGGAGCTTGAAAGTGATGCTACAATCCACTTTCTTTTTACCTAGTATCCTTTTAAGTAGCTTTAATGTACTTTTGCTACAAAATATTTTTTATATATTAGCATTCATATCACGGACTGAAAAAAACACAGGAAAGTTTGACCTTGCTTTCAAGATGCAAGATTGTCTTGCATTCATGTACTTCCCCCTAGACGGTGTAGAGCTTGATCAACTGTGACAAGTGGTGTCTCTCAGGGGTCCATACTGGGACTATTTAATGTCTTCATCAACAACATAGACAGTGGGATTGAGTGCACCATCAGCGAGTTGGCAGTTAACACCAAGGTGAGTAGTACAATTGACACTGCAGTTGACAGTGAAAGGGTCCATCCAGAGGGACTTGGACAGTCACCAAAACTGGGCCTATGTGAATCTCACTAGATTCAAGAAGGCCAGGTGCAAAGTCCTGCACCTGGGTCAGAGTATCAATATAGGCTGGGGAATAAATGGATTGAGAGTACCCCTGGGGAGAAGGACTTGGGGTACTGGTGGATGAAGGATTGGACGTTATCTGGCAGTGTGTGCTTGCAGCCCAAAAGGCCAATTGTATCCTGGGCTGCATCCAAAAGGAGCATGGCCAGCATTTCAAGGGAGGTGATTCTGCCCCTCCACGCTTCTCTGGTGATGCCCCACCTGGAGTGCTGTGTTCAGCTCTGAAGTCCTCAGTACAGGAAAAACATGGACCTGTTGGAGAGGTTCCAGAGAAGGGCTACAGAAATGATCAGAGGGATGGAGCTTGTAAAGCCATCTGGTAAGTAGTAGTCATGCAAAGGCAAAAAAAGAAAATCCCAGTACAGCACTCTATGCATACATGTATGCATAATATCTTTTAAATGAAGCAAGAAAGCAAAATTACTTCAAGTAGCCTCCTTTATTATCTGTGTATCATCTGAAACAGCTGCTGACCTATGCAAATATATCTTGTGAACTGCCACATTTTTTACATAGCTACATGCATTTTACCCCTGTTAGAAAATACATTCTTTGCAGCATGCACTTTGATCTGTGTCAACTAATAAGACTTCTGTGGATATTGAAGAGAAAGAGGCTCAAGCTGCTTCTGTCATTTTTTTTCACTTCCTCCTATTCAATTCTCCTAGTGACATCAAAGCAATTAAATGTAACCTTCCAGGAAGACCAGATTCTTGTTGCATTTTTACACAGAAAATGAGAGCAACTTTACCAGTACAGAACCCCTGAAAAAGTAAACTGTCACTGACATTAAAGGTGAATTGCAAGGCAGAAGGATATACCCAGAAGCTTGATTAGACTTATGTTATTCATTTATCTAACAGGAATACATATATACAGTTTCTTTGAATTTAAGATCTGCTGGCTACTTATCACATCATTTGTTGTTGACCAGTTAATATCTACATTTTTTTTCTTGTATTATGAATAGGAAAGGTTTCCTACAAAACTGAACCCACTTTTTGGAAACTGGATTTATACATTTTTGACTGCTGTTCACATTTTTTATGAGTAAACATCCTATAATCATGAGTCTTATTGATTGGATCTATTTACACACCACTACTGTCTTTTTGCTCTTAACATTATGTTCTTGAGTGGAAAAGGTCAGATTAAGTTACTAACATCTTCAGCCTTGTGGTATTGCTCATTCACTGAGAATCTGTACAGCTACACCAACCTTTCTTCTGGTAATCCACCAGGATATTTAAAAATAAGGTATAATGTTTGCTCTTACTTATGTGAATAATTTAACAAGTTCTGAGTATGATCCTACCTATTGACCTGTTTGGGAACTTTTACTTTAGTCAGTTAAGGGGATTCATTTAAAAAAAAAAATGGAAGTATCTTAAGCTTTATATAATTCATTTTGGAAATTCATTTAGAAATAGGAATACTGTTCTCATATAGGAAAGCTTAGCAATGAAAAATTTTGTAAAATTGTTTTTCTAATCAGATTTGCCTACACGATTTGTTAGCATAGAAAGGGTTTTTTCTATCAGCTTATTAATCAGGAATGTCCACCCCCTGTCCAGTATGTTGCATCCGAAAAAAAAAAAAGAAGTTTAATTTAATATTTATAAAAGTTTTGCGATAGCAAACACAAATAGGGAAAAGAGCTTGCTCTTGTATGAAAAGCAGAAAAATTCAGTCCAATAATGAAATTGTTTGAACAAATGAAATCTATCCATTAATTATAACTGGTTTCTCTTCAAAATACCAAGTTTTCTGTTTTAAAATTTAATTTAAAAAATAGGGCATTGTAAGTTTTTTACATGGAAGTGGGAGAAAGAACCAAATAATATGGGACAATATTTGAGGTTTAACGGGACTAATTCCCTGTCAAAACAAAAAACAAACAACAACAAAAAAAACAAATGAACAAACAAAACATGCTAATGTTAGCCAAAAGGTTTAATAATTTAAAATAAGCTTACATGAATTCCTGCATAACAGGGCAAAGAAATTTTATGGTAAAAGAAGATCCCACAATAAGAGACATCAGAACACTGAAACAAATATTGATTTTAAAGTGGTTTTAACTCCTGAACAGAACTTTCTGTCACTAGAAAATACGTAGGTAGAAAGAAATGGACATTTCAAAATATTACACTAGTGTTAATAAAGAGTTCAGTGCAATTCTTACCTTTCTCTCTAGATCATGACAGAGAAGTTATACTTCTCAGGTAAGTGGACAGACTAATATTTAAAGCAAACAAGCAAACAAACCAATACCAAAAACGAAACCCAGAAAACACAAAAAAGCAAACAAAAAATCCCAATCTAATTATTTTGACAAGATGGCTGATTTTCTACCTAGAAATAAATTTTAACAATGAAAAGAAAATATCCAGCAGGCAGTGTTACCATGAAGTTGTTAGTAAAAGTATATTTCTAAGCTTGCATGTTCATGTAATGCTTTTAGCACTTCTGTTTCAAAAATGTTCAGGCTATATCTGCTTCATGCAGTGAAGAATTTTCTGCAGTTCTTGGCTACCAAATAGTGAGGAAGCTGGTTTCTGCCCACTATTTAAAGTGGAAATGTGGCCTTCTTCATTTAGGTCCCAGCCCAACCTAGTAGGCTCTGCTTTTATTTAGGTATTGTTAATTTGGTAGTGAGCCCAGAAAGCCGTGTTCTGACTTTCACCAATAAACAGGACCAAGCATCTGTGGCTATGAGAACACAGATTTTTCTTGATAGCTTGTGTATTTCCGTGCCACTCCACTGCACTATGTCTCTGTATCCCCACTGAAACCAATTAGAAATCTTGTTGTGTGAAGCACAGTATAACCATGCCAAAATACACAGGGATTAAGTAGCCATGACAGACAAAGGTAGAAAGTACTAAATGCACACATTTGAAACTGATAAAGATTAAGGGCCTTATGCAAATAAGGCTGTCTCTGTATTAATTCTAGACCTTAGCTTCTCTAGGAATCACCAGGGCTGGGACTGATATAGGACAGTCCTCAAAACCTGTAAATGGTTCCCTAGGCTCCATCCTGGATCTTAAGTTTGGCAAGTTTTAGCATCAGGAGAATAACTTCTTCATTTGCTTTCATAAGATAGTGCAGTATTTGCAGCAGAAGCACCACTGAATTCAGGTTGCCTCCATACATCACTAAGTGCACCAGAGACAGTGCAACAATTAACCTAGTGGCACTTACTCACAGGGCTGAAAGTCACAGCTGTCTTTGAAAAACAAAAATATATTAAATATATTTGTTCCATTAAATTATCTTCTATTTATGAAGTTGTTGAAGATTTTCTGTGTTTAAAATCAGAGTGAAGATAAAATGTGTGGCTTTTTGAGGGATTTTCAGTTGAGCAAAAGGACTTTTTACAGGCAAATGTTTTCAAATAAAAGCCTTTTTTAGGCTTTCTCTCTATGTCCACTGACATGGATTTTGAAATGTCACCAGAGGAAGAGGTGATGCATGCTGAAGAGGCCCCACCATATAGTAAATTGACAGAAAGTGATAAGCAGTATGCCTTGTTTACTGGTGGGTCCTGCCGTATTGTGGGAAAACATCAGAGATGGAAGGCAGCTGTATGGAATCCTCAATGACAAGTTGCAGAAACCGCTGAAGGAGAGGGTGAATTGAGTCAGTTTGCCAAGGTGAAAGCCATCCAGCTGGCCCTGGATGTTGCTGAATGAGAAAAGTGGCCAGTACTTCATCTCTATACTGACTCATGGATGGTGGCAAATGCCCTGTGGGGGTGGTTGCAGCAATGGAAGCAGAGCAACTGGCAAGGTGGAGGTAAATCCATCTGGGCTGCTGCACTTGTGGCAAGATATCACTGCCCAAGTGCAGAAGCTGGTGATGAAGATACGCCATGTAGATGCTCATGTACCCAAGAGTTGGGGCCACTGAGGAACACCAGAACAACTAACAAGTGTATAAAGCTGCTAAGATTGAAGTGGCTCAGATGGACTTAGACTGGCAACATAAAGGTGAATTATTTTTGGCCTGGTGGGTATATTGCACTTCAGGCCATCAAGGCAGAGATGCAACATACAGATGGGCTCCTGACTGAGAGGTGAACAATTGACACTATTACCCATTTCATGAATGTGAAAAATGTGCCGCAATTAAGCAAGCTAAATGGTTAAAATCTCTTTGGTATTGAGGATGATGGATGAAGTACAAATATTTGGAGGCCTGGCAGATTGATTATATCACACTCCCACCAACCTGCCAAGGCAAGCGCCATGTCCTTACCATGATGGAAGCAACCACTGGATGGCTGGAAACATATGCTGTGCCTCATGCCACTGCCTGGAACACTATCCTGGGCCTTGAGAAACAAATCTTGTGTCGACGCGGCACCCCAGACTGAATTGAGCCAGGCAACGGGACTCATTTTTCATTGTAGGTCCTTGGGCCAAAGAGCATGGCGTTGAGTGGGTATATCACATCCCCTGCTGTCATGATTTAAAACCAAACTCTGCACAGCTCATTCACTCACTCCCCACCCCCTTGCTCCCCCAGCTCCCAGAGAGTTAGGAAGGAGAATCCAAAGAATATCGCCCCCACGGGTTGAGATAAGCACAGTTTAATAGCTAAAGCATAACACAAATCACTACTGCTACTACTACTACAAATAATAATGGTAAAGCAAATAAGAAGTGAAGAGAATACAATATCTCATCAGCCACCGACCCATAACTCACCCACCCTGCCCGACCAAGCAATGACCGATACCTCTTTCATCCCCCCAGAGCTCCAGCCTTTCCAGGTTTCTCCTGGTTACATCCTGGATATGACGTGCTGTGGTATGGAATACCTCTTTGGCTAGCCCAGTCCAGGCGCCCTATCCCTCCTTCCTTCCGGCTTCCCCTCCTCCCTGGCAGAGCATGAGCTCAGAAAAGGCCTTGGACAAACCAAACATTTGAGCAGTAACTCAAAACTTACTTGCTATCAGCAACCGTTCTCAGCCCGAAAGTCAAAACACAGCACGGCACCAGCTACCAAGAAGGAGAAAAATGACTGCTACTGCTCAAACCAGGACACCTACGATGCACCAGCCTCTGGGAAAATGGAATGGTACAATGAGCTGTTAAAAACTACACTGAGAGCAATGGGTGGTGGGACTTTCAGACATTGGGATACACATTTACCAAGGGCCACCTGGTTGGTCAACACTAAGGGATTGGCCAAGAGAGCTGGCCCAACCCAATCTGAATATATACATACTGTAGAGGGGGATAAAGTTCCTGTGGTGTGCATAAAGAATTTGCTGGACAAGACAGTCTGGTTTATTCCTGCTTCAGGTAAAGGCAAACCCCCTTGTGGGATTGCTTTTTGTCAGAGACCCGGATATACTTGGTGGGTAATGCAGGAAGATAGGGAAATCCGATGTGTACTTCAAGGGGATTCGATTATGGGTGAAAACAGCCAATGAATTCAATTATATGCTCTTACCTGCTATATGACACCTCTATAGCCCATCAGCTAGTTGCCCACCTCTACCATTCTGAGTTTTGAAAAGCAGATATATGGTGTCATGATTGTCAGCAGAGAATAAAGTCATGGGAAAAGCTGGCAGCAGCAGCTGGAGTCTCCCAGAACTGTCCTCAGGTCACCACCAGCTGACCCTGACTTCCCTCCAATCTTCACCCCAAGAATGAACTTTGATGAGTCCAGATGAGTTTGACGGTGTCATCAGCAGGCAACCATTCAACACTAAACACCATCTCTCCTGCCCTGAAAGACTGTTACAGCAGACTGTACATGACATCATGGACTGAATGAACTCAGTGAACTTTACAGGGATGGTCCATGGACAAAGGAATGCTATCTGTCTTTTTCTGTGTATGTGTCTATATGTCTATATCTGTACATCGAGAGACAAAAAGCAATGTATATTGAAAATGTGGGATCTGAACATGAAGTGAATGGTATAGAATAAGTGTTGAATACTGTCCTGGGTTCAGCTGTAACAGTTATTTTCCCCTTCTTAGTAGCTGGTGCAGTGCTATGTTAGTTTGAGAACAATGCTGATAACGCAACAATGTTTTAATTGTTGCTAAGAAACACCCAGATCAAGCACTTCAGTCGCATGCTCTTCCAGTGAGTAGGGGCACAAGAAGCTGGGAGGAAGCAGAGATGGAACATCGCACCCAAACTAGCCAAAGTGGTATTCCATTCCACAGCACATCATGGCCAGTAAAACAGGGGTAGTTTCCCAGAAGGCCCAGATGGCTGCTTGAGTTCTGCTGGGTATCGGTCACTAGGTGGCGAGGAGTTGTATTGTACATCACTTGTGTTTATTGCTTTTTTTAACTTCCTTTTTTAGTTTTATATTCTCTCCCCTTGTCATTATTCTTATTAGTGGTGGTAGTAGTATTAGTTTTGTATTATACTTCAGTTATTGGACTATTCTTATCTCAACCCATAGGATTTACATTCTTTTGATTCTCCTCATCCTGCTGGGAATGAAGAGGGGAAATAAGAGGGGAAGTGAGTGAGCGGCTGCTTGGTTCTAAATTACTGACTGGGCTTAAATCACAACATTCAGCCATGAACTTAGAAATATTTTTAAATGAAGTTTTAGATAAATCACAAACAGATTTATCATCAGGAGAAATCACAATTCTGTTCCTCATGAGCAGTTTTTTTGTTTTCTAGTCTTCCAAAGCTACTCTGTCCAGGCATAGAGTAAATGTTTGGAACTTAGGGGGTGTTCTCTGTGTGAACAGTTCTCCATTGGCAGGGAAGCTGACAAAGTAGATGTTACTGGGAAGCAACTTGTCATAGTTTAAGCCCAGCTGGTAACTCAGAACCATGCAGCCATTCGCTCACTCCCCCACTTCTTCTTCCTCCCATTCCTGGAGGGATGAGGAGGAGAATTGAAAGAATGTAACTCACACGGGTTGAGATAAGAACAGGGCAGTAACTAAGGTATAACACAAAACCACTACTGCTATCACAAATAATAATAAGAGAAATAACGAGGGAAGACAATATGATAAAAAACAAGCCTGACCAAGAAGAGAGTGCCCTTCCTGGTAACTCCCAGTTACCTCCCTGGGCATGACGTGCTGTGGTATGGAATACCTCTTTGGCAGTTTGGGTCAGGTGTCCTGTCTCTGCTATCTCCCGGCCTCCCCTCCTCCCTGGCAGAACATGAGACGTACAAAGTCCTTGGTCAGAGTAAACATTACTTAACAACAACTAAAAACATCTGTGTTATCAGCTGTGTTCTCAGCCCGAAAGGCAAAACACAGCGCTGCACCAGCTACTAAGGAGAAAAATTGACTGCTACTGCTAAACCCAGGACAGGATCCACCCTTTATTCCATACCATTCACGTCATGCTCAGATCCCACATTTTCAATATACCATCACTCTTACATATATATATATACATCCAGATACACAGACAGAGAGAAAGAGATGATTTCTTAGTGCATGGACCAATTCCTATAATGCTGCTGAGTCCATTCAGTCCATGATGTCAGATTCCATGCCTTGTAACAGTCTTTCAGAGCAGGACAGGCTGTGTGCAGTGTTGGGCTGTTGCCTGCTGATGCTGATCATTCCTTTACTGAAGAACTCATCTGGTTCTATCAAAGTTCATTCTCTGTTGGGACGATGGTTAGAGGGAAGTCAGGTCCAGTTGCTGGTGACCTGAAGACATCTAGTTGATGGGCTATAAAAGTATTACACAGCAGGCAACAACATACAATTAAGTTCATTGTCTGTTTTCCCCTAAAATCAAATCCCCTTGAGGTATACATCAGACTTCCCCATCTTCCTGTATTACCCACCAAGTATATCCGGGTCCTTGAGCAAAAGCAATCCCACGAGTGGGTTTGCCTTGGCCTGAAACAGGAGTAACCCAGACTGTCTTCCCTAGCAAATTCCTCATGTGCTCTCAGTGTAGTTTTTAACAGCCTATTGTCCTGTTCGATTTTCCCAGAGGCTGCTGCGTGGTAGGGGATGTGATATACCCACTCAACGCCATGCTCTTTGGCCCAAGGACCTACAATGAAAAATGAGTCCCATTGCCTGGCTCAATTCAGTCTGGGGTGCCGCGTCGACACAAGATTTGTTTCTCAAGGCCCAGGATAGTGTTCCAGGCAGTGGCATGAGGCACAGCATATGTTTCCAGCCATCCAGTGGTTGCTTCCATCATGGTAAGGACATGGCGCTTGCCTTGGCAGGTTGGTGGGAGTGTGATATAATCAATCTGCCAGGCCTCCAAATATTTGTACTTCATCCATCATCCTCAATACCAAAGAGATTTTAACCATTTAGCTTGCTTAATTGCGGCACATTTTTCACATTCATGAAATGGGTAATAGTGTCAATTGTTCACCTCTCAGTCAGGAGCCCATCTGTATGTTGCATCTCTGCCTTGATGGCCTGAAGTGCAATATACCCACCAGGCCAAAAATAATTCACCTTTATGTTGCCAGTCTAAGTCCATCTGAGCCACTTCAATCTTAGCAGCTTTATACACTTGTTAGTTGTTCTGGTGTTCCTCAGTGGCCCCAACTCTTGGGTACATGAGCATCTACATGGCGTATCTTCATCACCAGCTTCTGCACTTGGGCAGTGATATCTTGCCACAAGTGCAGCAGCCCAGATGGATTTACCTCCACCTTGCCAGTTGCTCTGCTTCCATTGCTGCAACCACCCCCACAGGGCATTTGCCACCATCCATGAGTCAGTATAGAGATGAAGTACTGGCCACTTTTCTCATTCAGCAACATCCAGGGCCAGCTGGATGGCTTTCACCTTGGCAAACTGACTCAATTCACCCTCTCCTTCAGCGGTTTCTGCAACTTGTCATTGAGGATTCCATACAGCTGCCTTCCATCTCTGATGTTTTCCCACAATACGGCAGGACCCACCAGTAAACAAGGCATACTGCTTATCACTTTCTGTCATTTTACTATATGGTGGGGCCTCTTCAGCATGCATCACCTCTTCCTCTGGTAACATTCCAAAATCTTTGCCCTCTGGCCACTCTGTGATGACTTCTAGAACGCCTGGATGACTCGGATTTCCTGTTGGAGCTCATTGTGTAATTAGTGCAACCCACCTACTCCATGTAGCATCAGTTGCATGATGTGTAGAGGAGACCCTGCCATTAAACATCCAGCCCAGCACAGTCAGCCGGGGGGCCATGAGGAGCTGTGCTTCAATGCCAATCACTTCTGAAGCAGCTCAAACCCCTTCATAGGCTGCCAGTATCTTTCTCCATTGGGGTATAGCTGGCCTCAAATCCTCTGTATCCCCGACTCCAAAAGTCAAGGGGTTGACCTAGAGTTTCCCCTGGAGCTTTCTGACAGAGGCTTCAGGTAGCACCATTCTCCCCAGGTGCGGTGAAGAGCACATTTTCTACATCTGGCGGGTCCAAACTGTTCCAAGGGCTCCTGCATGAACTATCTCATGTTTAATTTGCTCAAAGGCTTGTTGTTGCTCAGGGCCCCATTTAAAATCATTCTTCTTCCAGGTCGCAAGATAGAGAGGGCTTACAATCAAACTGTAGTTTGGGATGTGCATTCTCCAGAACCCCACAGCACCCAAGAAAGCTTTTTTTATTTCTTATTAGTTGGTGGAGACATTGCTGTTACCTTGTTGCTCACATCTGTGGGGATCTGTCTATGTCCATCTTCCCATTTTATTCCTCAAAATTGAATCTCCTGAGAAGGTCCCTTGACCATTTTATGGCAAAACCGTCTTTTAGCAGGATTTGGATTATTTTCCTCCCTTTCTCAAAAACTTCTTTTGCTCTATCACCCCACATGATAATGTCATCAAAGTATTGCAGGTATTCTGGAGCTTGC
This sequence comes from Melopsittacus undulatus, assembly GCF_012275295.1. NCBI lineage: Eukaryota > Metazoa > Chordata > Aves > Psittaciformes > Psittaculidae > Melopsittacus > Melopsittacus undulatus. The sequence goes on along the minus strand of NC_047557.1, from coordinate 32,135,644 downwards.
CCCTGGTCCAGTGCAGTTTGGATCAGTCCATGGCAAACGGTAGAGCTGTGTTTCCACCCCTGGGACAGTTGGTTCCAGGTGTACTGGATGCCCCTCCAAGTAAAAGCGAACTGCAGCCTGCACTCTGCTGCCAAAGGACTTGAGAGAAATTCATTGACAATATCACTTGTAGCATATCATTTGGCTGCCCTTGACTCCAGTTCATGCTGAGGTTCCAGCATGTCCAGTATGGCAGCACTCAATGGTGGTGTGACTTATTCAGGCCACGATAGTCTGCTGTTAGTCTCCGCTCTCCATTAGCCTTTTGCACTGGCCATATGAGGCTATTAAACGGTGAGCGGGTCCTGCTGATCACTCCTTGGCTCTCCAATAGATGAATCAGCTTATGGATGGGAATCAGGGAGTCTCAGAATTGTTGTGCTTGGTCTCAGAGTTTATTTATGTCGCACCTGACTAGCAGCCAGTATTTGCGGTTTTAGTGTTTATAAGCTTTGGGTCCTGGGCTAAGGTTCTCATATCAATGTACTTTATTATAATGGCTTGTCATACAATAGAATTATTGATTGTAAAACTGACCTGGTATGCATTCATAGTAAGTCCATCACCTCCATACTTTGGGAGGCATGTAATGAGAATTTTTAACTATTACACCTCTTTTTTAGCTCCCTCAGTGGGACAGCCCATGAAGGAGACTTCCTCCAAAACCTTTCACTCCTTGACCAGGCTAGACTGGAGCACCTCCCATATGAAGACAGGCTGAGAAAGTTGGGGATATTCAGCCTGAAGAAGAGAAGGCTGTGTGGAGACCTCATAGCAACCTTCCAGTATCTGAAGGGGGCCTACAGGGATGCTGGGGAGGGACTATTCATTGGGGACTGTAGTGATAGGACAAGGGGTAACGGGTTGAAACTTAAACAGCAGAGGTTTAGACTGGATATAAGGAAGAAATTCTTTACTGTTAGGGTGATGAGGTACTGGAATGGGTTGCCCAGGGAGGTAGTGAATGCTCCATCCCTGGCAGTGTTCAGGACCAGGTTGGATGAAGCCTTGGGTGATATGGTTTAGTGTGAGGTGTCCCTGCCCATGGCAGGGGTGTTGGAACTAGATGATCTTAAGGTCCTTTCCAATCCTAACTATTCTATGATTCTATGATTTACAGTAGCATTTGAGACTATTACAGCTGAACCAAGGACTTTGCATAATCCTGTGATCTTTTTAACAGTATAATAGATTGATGTTAAATACATGGGCTTAGTTTATCTTCATTGTTTGATCATTTTTCCAGCATTCGACAGAAGTTATGGCAGACCTTTCTGTAAAATGGCAAAGTAATTTGCAAAAAATTATGTATTACAAAACTAAAATTTTCATAAAGCCTAGTAAATTAAAAATGGATTTGAAAATCTTTGCTAAATTTTACAATAGAGGTTTGGATTTGGACACTTATTTCTAACTAATTTTCACTAACTTTCTCCTGACTCTACCTCAAAAAAAAAGTATGTGAGTATATAAAGTCCTGTCCCAAGCAGCAATCAGTCCCTTTGAAGTAACTCCCCTGGTATATAAACTGGGCATGACATGCTGTGGTATGGGACATCCCTTTGGCTGGTTTGGGTCACGTGTCCTGTTTCTGCTCCCTCTTGGCTTTTTGCGTCACTCTGCACTGGCAGAGCATGAAAGACTCAAAAGTCTGTGATCGGGGTAAGTACCACTTAGCAATGACTAAAACATTGGTATGTTATCAGCATTGTTTTTCAGACTAAATCCAAAACACGACACTGCACCAGCAACTAGGAAGAAAAATAACTCTATCCCAGCAAGGGTCAGCCCCCTTTAGGTACTGGAAAACTGTTACAAACTCTCCCTGAAGCCTTTTCTTCTCCTGGTTAACTAACCCCAAGTCCCTCAGCCTGTCTCCAGCAGGGCTGTGCTCCAACCTTCTGAGCATCTCCATGGCCCTACTCCGGATTCACTCAAATAGGTCAATGTCTTTCTTATGATGTGGGCCACAGAGCTGAATGCAGTTCTCCAAGTGGGGTTTCACAAGAGCAGAGTAGAGGGTCAGGATCATCTCATTCAAACTGCTGGCTGTGCTCCTTTTGCTGCAGCCCAGTATACAGTTGGCTTTCTGGGCTGTGAGTGTACACTGCTGGCTCCCATTAACCAACATCCCTAAATCTTTCTTCTCAGGGCTGCTCTCAATCCAGTCTCCAATCAGCCCGTGTTTTTGTTTAGGATTACCCCAATCCAGCTGCAGGACTTTGCACGTGGCCTTGTTAATGAGGTTGGCACAGGCCAATCTCTGAAGCTTATCCCTCTGGACGGCATTCTCTCCAGTGTGTTGACTTCATAGACAGCTTGATGTCATCGGCAGACCTGCCAAGGGTGCACTAAATCCTTCTGATCATGTCATAGAATCATAGAATCATAGAATAGTTAGGGTTTGAAAGGACCTTTAGTTCATCTAGTTCCAGCCCCCCTGCTATGGGTAGGGACATCTCACACTAAACCATATCACCCAAGGCTTCATCCAAGGTGTTAAGCATCACCAGTCTGAATACCATCTCCTTAGGAGCAGCACTTATCATTGCTCTTTACTTAAACATTGAGCTGTTGATGGCATTGTACGTTCATTGTGAACATCCAGCCAATTTCTTATCCACTGAATTGTTCATCCATCAAATCCATGTCTCTCCAATTTAGAGACAAGGATGTTACATGGGACAGTGTCACATATTTTGCACAGGTCCAGATATGTGATGTAAATTGTTCTTCCCTTATCCAACAACACTGTAACCGATTTGTATAAGATGAACAAATCTGTCAGTTTTTGCCTTTAATGAAGTAATGTTCTCTGCCAATCTCCTTCCTTCCTAAGAAGGAACATTGCTGAGCACGTTTCAATAACTCTGATCAATTTGGTGGCCTTCTATGGTGGGGCTACGGAACTGATGGATAGGAGTAGAACAGCTGATGTCATCTATCTGGACTTGTGCAAAATGTTTGACGCTTTCCCACATGACATCCTTGTCTCTAAATTGGAGAGACATCAGTTTCATATGTGGATCACTCGGTGGATAAAGAACTTTCTGGATGGCCACACACAAAAAGTTGTGGTCCAGCTGGAGACCAGTAATGAGTGGTGTCCCTCAGGGGTCAGTGTTGGGACCAGTCTTGTTTAACATCTTTGTTGGTGATATGGACAGCGGGATTGAGTGTGTCCTCAGTAAATTTGCCAATCACACCAAGCTGTGTGGTTTGGTTGATATGCTGGAGGGAAGGAATGCCATCCAGAGGGACCTTGACATGCTTGTGAGGTGGGCTGATGGCAACCTTATGAAGTTTAACCATAAATGCAAGGTTCTACACCTGGGTCAGAACAATAGCAGGCACAGCTACAGGCTGGGCAGAGATTCAGATCAGCCCTGTGGAGAAGGACTTGGGGGTGTCGGTTCATGAGAAACTTAACATGAGCTGGCTTCCTTGTGTGCTCACAGCCCGAAAAGCCAACCGTATCCTGGTCTACATCAAAAGAAGCATGAGCAGCAGGGCAAAGGAGGTGATCCTGCCCCTGTACTCTGCTCTTGTGAGACCTCACTTGGAGTATTGTGTGCAGTTCTGGTTTCCTCAACATAAAAAGGACTTGGAACTGTTGGAACAAGTGCAGAGGAGGGCCATGAAGATGATCAGGGGCAGGAGCACCTCCCATATGAAGGCAGGCTGAGAAAGTTGGGACTATTCAGCCTGGAGAAGAGAAGGCTGCTTGGAGGGCTCTTAGCAGCCTTCCAGTATCTGAAGAGGGCCTATAAGGATGCTGGGAAGGGACTCCTCATTAGGGTTTGTATTCATAAGACAAGGGGTAATGGGTTAGAACTTAAACAGGGGAAGTTTAGATTGGATATAAGGAAGAAGTTCTTTACTGTTAGGGTGATGAGGCAGTGGAATGGGTTGCCCAAAGAAGCTGTGAATTCTCCATCCCTGGCAGTGTTCAAGGCCAGGTTGGACAGAGCCTTGGGTGGCATGGTTTAGTGTGAGATGTCCCTGTCTGTGGTGGGGGGATTGGAACTAGATGATCTTAAGGTTCTTTCCAACCCTAACTATTCTAGACTCTATGATTCCGGTCAGCTGTACCATCTGTGTCTCTTCCCAACTCCTGCATCCACAGTTCTTTCATGGGTGTGGTGGGGTGAGATGTAAAGAAGGCTTTAATGCTCTATAAATCTCTGTTCAGCAATAACTGTTATTAAATACATTTGTTACACCATGTCACTTTTTTGACTATTGTTTCTCTCAGAATTAGTATTTTACTAATTACTGTTGCTTTCTACATTTTCACCCTCCCATGTCACCTTTTCATGCTCTATTTTTATTGAATGTTTTCAGATATATGGAAGTTTGACACAGAAAATATGCAAGTAAATCCAAAACATATTAACTCCTTTTTAAAACTTTCAGAATATAAATAATTTACTTGAGTTTTTTTATTTGTCTGACCCCTACATCAACTTGTAGGGAATTTATCTTTCATGAAGCATTCCTTGTTTCTTAGTATTTCTAAATAACATACATCCCAAACTATGCAAATAAGTCCAGTTCATGAAAAATACATTTGCATTAGCTTGGCATACTCTTGACCTCCATCTCTAGGAGGAAAAAAATAAATTTTTTGTTACATACTCTTCTATTCCTAGCCTGTTCTAACTTGAAGAATAATATATTAGTTTCTATGCTTCTTTCTTCCAACAAAAATTTAACGTGTCACATTACACCTGTGCTGTATGTCCTTACTCTGAAATTAAATTTTCCTGGAAAATGCAGTTCTACTTAACTTCTCTGACATGTTTCTATAAAAGCTGTTAGAGAGATTTTTGTAGCTCACTAGAACAGCTTTTTGAATACAGAGTTGTGATGTACAAATATCATACTCAGAATTTCTTAGGTTTATGCATTCATATTAATAATATATGCTATCAGTTAGATTTCATAAAGAGAATCAAATTTCATTTTGATGGAAAAAAGTATGATTGTTTTAAACATTTATCTAATTATTGATAACGGTTTGACTTCCAGTAGTTCAAGTAAAAATGGACACAGAGTATAGTTAAAATAAAAGGCATAGGGAGGCTCTGTGGTTTTCTTAATATTCCATTCTTTCTACCACTGCTTTTTATATCCTTATATAAATTGTATAGTGTTTCTTTCTGCATAACCACATACAAATAAAAAACTTTTAAATGCTGAGTTATTATTTTTATGGAGTTTATATAAAAGTATGTTTAGCTCAAAAAGGCTGGTGTCCTAAAATGCAAACTCTTAATAAATATTTTCTAAGCTTTTTTAATTTTTCCCATGTACTTAAGTTTTTCTCTCTTTATATGCACAGCTTAGTAGTATTTCATCAATTCTTTTCCTTTTTTAATGTGATATTTGACAGTTGTTTTCTAATTAAATATTATTCACATATTTTAATTATGAGGGATAATTTCATTACGCACTGTAAGGAAAACTCAAACGTTTTCAGCTGTAATGATACCTTTATGGAAAGAAAGGCTACCTGATTGATGAAAAAGGTAGGCATCCCCTTCAGATCAGTAAAATAGCCATTAACTTGACTGCTTTTTTTCACATCCTCTTTATAAATCTATAAAAAATCTCTCTCATTACTTCGTTAAGAGCTGCTTTAGACAGGAAAAAAAAAAGAGACTAGAATTGTTTCAATTTTTAGAGGAGGTGTCAACACAGAGTCATTTTTGCTCCTCCACAACTTCAATGGGTTAAGTGGCTCAGTAGGATAATTTAAGGGGCTCAACAGGATTAGTTGGAGGTAAAATACACTGCTCCTGGAAATCCTGAAGCTTGGACTGCCCTCCTTCCCTGGAGAGCTGTCTTTCAGCAAAAGTCATCTCTGCTGCCCCTGTCTGACCTGTGCTGCAGCTGCTCAGCAGCCTCAATCCCAATCCAATATGGACCCATGCATATTGCTTACCACCTTGGCCTTGGATGAGCCTTGCCCCAGTGGATATACCATGCTATCGGAGCACCAAGGCTGGCCCTGGTCATTGTCTCTGGGTTTGCCAGATCCTGGCCCTAAGTTGCTGTTCCAGTATCCTGGCTTTTTGTCAGATAAGATCATCACCCTGCCTGCCTTGAATTCACCCTCAGCTCCTGTCTCCCTCTCCATGGGGAGCAGCCAGACTTTGATCCTTCCTAACAGTAGGTTAAGAAAAGAAAACTAGCACTGTAGTGCAGAGCAGACCAGCATATTATCACAAATGGCAATCAGAGGTCAGATATCAAAGGAAAGAGCTAATCTTTCCATGGTATAGCTTATAGAAATGAACAGTTTGAAGACTTTTTAAACTGAGGTTTCATGATAACAGCAATGCTTGGATATCTCAGTTGGATGAACATGACTATATAAGCACTTTCAGCTTCCAGCGACTATTTGGCAGTGTATTCCTCTCTATATTTTCACCGTCTGTGGAAAAGCAAGGCTCCTTACCCCTTTAAGGCAGCCAGGGAGGATTTGACTTTTCCATTGTGATACTTACATTAAAATACCTCTCACCAGTCCAGCACAAATAGGTGCATTCTAGCTATTATTTGGTACTAGATTAGCTTTCTCATAAGAATTAATACTTGGGATCTTGTTGCAAGGGTTAAAACAACATCAGTTTTCCTACAAACTTAAATTAATTTTTACCTTAGATATTTTTTCCAAAGTCTCTTATAATGAGAGATCCATCTACCAGGTCTGTAGTGGAGAATTTGTATTCCAGCCTACTATTAAAGTTAATTGGTGTCATTTTTATACCCACAAATATGGTACTGGGCAAATAAAAATGAGATTCAACTGGTTACTACTCTACATAGAGCTATATTTATGGCTGTGCATAGAAATAGCACAGATCTTAAATAAAGTGACTTAAGGGAGCTGACATAAAACTTCATTACTGGATTAAGCAATACAGCACAGATGAGCACAGAGTTTTTTGCGTTGCTTTTATACTATTTTTGATGAAAGAATATAACATACACATAAAAGAAATAGATTCACTAGCTACAGATTCAGTAGAAGCAGCAGCAGTCTTACTTGAGTATCTGGTTTAACTTGATAGGCATTTGAGTAGATGCTTTCTTGTATAGTACCTTCCTAGACTCTCTCCTGTGTGCAAAGTTCAAAGCTGTCTTTTAAAAAATTGAGAATCATAAAGCTTGTTTGTTTGTAGGAAAAAGAAATTGAATCATAATATGTTTCTTTTCACCATTTCTATTGCAAGTGGTTTATTTAACTTTTTTCTTGTTAATAGGAGATTTTAAAGTAATATTCTATTGTGTTTGAGAAAGATCTCTGTGGTTTGATATAGAGATTCTCCAATGCTACATTATTAATTTTTAAGTAAGATCCAGTATTATCTTTGCTTTGATGTTGTACATAGTTGCTGAACAAAAAGTACTTGAAGCTTTGTAAACACAGCACATCTCCTAAGCCCTTCGAGTTTAATGGGGATGATGAAACATTTTCTTCTTTCTTGGAAGGGACCGTACTAAGATATTGCAAGTAGAACCAACAAGGCAGCACTGCATATTTTCATCTTCAAGTCACAATACTTACAGGAAACAAGCAACAGACTCTCAAATTACTTTTACACTGAAGTATCAAGAAAAGTGTAATCTGACTAACTAAAGAATGGTACACTTTCGTGCTCCAAATACTGTAAACTCAGCCCAGGTATAATTTGTGTTCACTAGATTTAAACTTAAGAACAGAGATAAAGCCAGAAATAATTGTTGCCTGCAACTTTAAATAACACCTGATGTTAGAAAACTTTCTACAAGCTGTAATGTAGATTTTGCTACAATAATGGGAAATGACTAAAGTATGTATATGTGATTACATTTTTCCATATAGCTAAAAGTGGTTTATACTTGTACGGCAAAATGCATTTACATATCATGTGCATATGTAGCACATACACATGAGAAATAATGTATAACTTATGCAGAGCTGTCTCAGGAATTTAGTAGAATCTTTTCAAATATTTTATTTCAGGGCATCAAGTTTCCTTTCTTTAGCTGTCCAATACTGAGAAAATAGCTGGATAAATATGTCAGGCATCTTCATTTTCAGATACTATAATGTCACAGTACTGACATGAAGATTTTTGATCTTAAGGTCTTTAAAACTTTAATTTTGTCTTTAATTCCATACAACGAACATTTTGATTATCCTTCCATTAGAGTTACTGTGCTACGTTCTTTCCCCTTTGCTTGAACACCTGGACAATTACATGAAATTTTGAGTCCCTTATTTCCTCACTATCTCCACTATCTGTATAGTTCAGTCACCACTTTTCTTACTGTTTTTAAGAATTTGCTGGCAGCACTAAGCAGGAGCCCTATGTCACCAAAAATGAAGGGATTGCAAGTTGAGTCCATGCCCTGAAATAAGGAGCAACCATATAGTCAGAAAGAATATCTGCTTTCTGCTTAACTAAGCACTCTGGCAGGTAACTCTTAAGAAAACTGCCCCAAAGAATGTTTTTGTAAACATTATCGTCATTATTGAAGACCAGCTTTTTATAAAAGCAACACTATTTTCTAAATTTAAAATAAATTCTTGTGGATTGCCAACATCCCATAAAACATCCAGTAGAGAAGATAATTACTTGATTGTCAAATGAAATAACAATGGTTTTCCCTGCAGTGAAATCTCTACCACTGTAATTAGGTTATGTCATAGTTAACTCTGAAGGGAATATTAAAAACACAAGACCAGCCTGTTGCATCCACTGCATCTTTCTATTTATAGATTAGTGCTAAATTGCTGTCGTCATGATGCAGCAAAGACATCATTAATGGAGTAACAACTCTTCTGTTCCTCAATTAAGTTTGCTACATGGACATGAATGTAAATATGGATTTTTTAAGAGAATTCTGTGGACTAATCTTTGTAACATAATAGTAAAAATTATACGAATTAAGAGTTCTAAGAGAAAAAAACACAGAAGAAATACATATAAGCAGGACAAAGGAAAGTATCAATGAAAATATCTGACTCATTGAGTGAATTGCACATTTTTTTTGCTTTCTTTTGCATTCCTTATTAGTTTGATGTGCTGCATTTAAAAAAAAAAAAAACAAACAACCAACCCTAAAAAACAAGCTTAAGAAAAACACTGCTGGATTACAGTGAAGAATTGCCTACCACCTAATAGTCCATTTTGAAAAAAGATATAGAAAACCTATCAGTTTAGATGCTAGCACCTGTTTGTTTGTGTTAATTTTTATAGCTAAAACAATGCAATTCACTGGTGTGAATACTGTTTGGTTTCCCTTGTATATTTGATAGATAAGGAAACTAGATGCTTTTATACCTAATATAAAATCATGCTGCATTTTTTTTTGCCTAGAAAACCAGATTGTATTGCTAAGTGAATCACTTAATGGAGGAAAAAAAAATACCTGAAGAAAATGGGTTTGCGAAGTCTTCAGTGAGTTAGGAGAATCTTAAAATACTTGACATTTATAAAATAGGAAACAACAGTAGTTTCATGTTCTCCCTGAAGTAAAGGTAACAGGAGGATTCTGGTTCAAGATTCAAGCTTTCTCTTCTTATAAAAACATTAGATTACTTTCCAAAATAATTTACAGAAAAGAATAGGCACAAGAGGTAGTCAGGAGAAGAAAATGTGCAAAGGGTGTTGGTTACATTTCTTTTCCTTTTGTTGCGTTTTTTTTTAAACGCTTTGTGGAGCTTTTGTAAATGATACATGAGCAAGCCATCTCCCTGTTCTCAGTTGTTTCCAATGCCAAGCTAAGAGTGGATTAATAGGGACCTGGACTTTTTATCTGACCATGTATAGAGGCCCTTTGACTTGACAGAGAACTGCTTCTAAAGGATTTATTTGTTTAAGTTTACCATATTAAATGAAACTTCACTATCTTCGGAAAAATAGGAAATCTGGGTGTAGGTGTGACCAGCCTAGATACCTGCTTCATAAACGGATGAGGTCATGTATGAGTAATGCCAGTGACAGCTAGAAATAAGTATAAAATCTTTGAAAATCACACAAAACAGCCTGCTTTTCTACACATTTATACTGGGTAATTGGAAAGGCCTAAGAAGGAAGGCATCATCTCCATCTTCACTGCTTTCTGAAACAAACACCAAATTTGCAGTGTAATAGTGAAAAAAGGAAATAGTTTCTGAATAAAGAACTGACATCAAGCAACAGTTTGTGCTGAAATTGAGTATCACACCATTATTACTACTTACCTTTCTGTCGACGTTGCCTTGCTTCTCAGTTCTCCTGTTGAAAAGCCTGTCCTTGCATGAGTGTCAAGTCCATTGAGCAAGAAGTTTTCTGTAGCATTATATTCCACTTTAATAAATAATCTATTTCACATATGTGCCACCTTTCTAAATACCTAAAATCTGCTTAGCAACTAATGGGTTTTTTCTCTGGGTTGTTTTTTGTTTGTTTGGTTTGTTTCTTTGTATGTTCAGGGATTTTGAGGAGTTTGGGTTTGGTTTGTTTTTTTGTTGTTTTTTTTTTTAATTAAGCAAAGAGGATACAGGTAATTATAAAAGCAGGAATACATTATCAGATACCTCTAGACTGAAACAAAGCAACTTTAATTGTGAACAAAGCAGAGTACTATGCAATTCAAAGTAGAAACTATTGTCTTGGGTAGTTCAGTCATCACTCAGGAAAGCAGATGGAAAACTCCCATGCTATATTTGGATGTGGCACAATTTATGTCAAATTTTTGGCTAAGAGCTCCAAGGAGTTCTTTGCCATGGGTAAGCAAAAATGTTAGGTTTATATGCTGTTAAAAAAGACAGCCTCTTTGCTACCACAATGCACTGCAAAACCTTAGTTCACTTCTGATTCAGAGGAATGTCAACAACAATGCTCCTAGACTTTCTGTTGGAAGCTTTGTTTTTGAAAATCTAGCACAGTGCAAGTCTACTTAGAATATGAATTTCAGACGGTTACTGACTTCAGGTGATACAACTATATGCCACAATTTATTATGCGGCTTGCAGGTTTTAACATTTCAGGCAGTAGTGCTTTCAGAAGCTTGAAGGGAATAAATAAGTTTTGCAAATCTACAGGGAGAAGACACCAAAAGGAGACAATGTTAATGATACCTTTGTTCTCAAATGGCAACTCGGGTAAAGCCATGAGGTTATAAAGATGGACTGTGTCAACAGGAAGACTACAGCCATCACTTCCACCCTGAAGGTATGTAGACATGCAATAGTAATTCTAAGACAGAATGGTTCCCTAAGGCAGAAAGCCAGGGCACATCCCTACACTGAACATAAGTAATAGTCTAGTATCAAAGACATTCTGACAGTTTACTGAATGCTGTTCCTATTGAAAAGTATTAATGCATGCATACTTATTTTCACACTTCAGGGACTAGTAACAAAGATTCTTAAGCATCTCAAATGTTATTTAATATTAAATTCTAGCACCTTAAATTGTCTTTAGGAAGCCATAATATGGCATACATTTAATTACAAGCACCTCAGTGCCAAGTGCAGTAAGCTATTTATGCCTTCTGTGATGAAAAGTCCTAAAGTTTTCTTAGACCTGTTTCCATGTGTCACAGTTATACATAGCTTTAATAGTTGAGTGAATGAAAATCTACACATGAAAATATGTTTGTAAATTAGTGATATTTTCCCTTCTTCCTTTTCACAAAAAAAAAAAAAAGGTGTTTTGCATTAGATAGTATTTTGACAATGAGATGGATGAACCTCAAAGTTACCACCACAGGCCTCCTTCACCAACATGTGCCAACCAGGATCCAAAGGTACTAGTTCTGAAATAGTTTGGTCCCTTTGACTGCTGGCACTGCTAATAAGGATGCCAACTAAGACCAGTGGTGAAAGTGGCTTTGCTTTAACACAGATTTCAGTCTTCAAGAAACAGAACTGACAATATTGCCTATTTTTACATGTTATTGTGCAGCATCCTTACTAAAACATTTTCAGTCATTACCAGCCAAAGCAAGGTCAGAGCCATTGACCTAGTGTCGTGGTTTAAAACCCAACCACAGCCTCTCTCTCACCCCCCACCCCGGTCTTCTTCCCCCCCCCCCCCCCCACTCCCGGAGGGATGGGGAGGAGAATTGAAAGCATGTAACTCCCACGAGATGAGATAAAAACAGTCCAGTAACTAAGGTATAACACAAATCACTACTGCTACCACCAATAATAATAATGATAGAGAAAATAAACAAGGGAAGACAATATGATACCACCCGCCGAAACGAGCCCGACCCGGAAGAGAGAGCGAGCCATTCTGGGGAACTCAGAGTTACCTCCCCGGCATGACGTGCTGTGGTATGGAATACTTCTTTGGCTAGTCTGGATCAGGTGTCCTGGCTCTGATTCCTCCCAGCCTCCCCTCCTCCCTGGCAGAGCATGAGACTCACAAAGTCCTTGATCAGAGTAAACATCTGAGCAGTAACTAAAAACATCAGTGCTATCAGCACGGTTCCCAGGCTGAAAGGCAAAACACAGCACCGCACCAGCTACCAAGAAGGAGAAAAAATTACTGCTACCGCTGAACCCAGGACACCTAGTAGTAATGGAAGACACTGTACTGAGTTATTAAATTTACCACTTTTCACCTATAAGCAGATCTCTACACACATGATTGAATCTGACCAACCACTCCAGTATACCCTTACAATAAAAATAATCCTTCAAGTTTGGCATTCTGTAAGCAAAGCTGTGCTGACACCCATTGCTTGGCACTTGTGGTTGAAAGGTAGGCTGAGTTTGACATTTTCTTTACTTAATGAACAGAAGCTTCTTGCATATTTGCATTTTAGAGGAAAATCTGACCACAGGATGCAAAATACTCCATTTTCCATAGATGTTTGTGCTTGAGATTAGTGTTCTGACAAGTAATGTTGTTTGTGAAATTATCAAACCCATCTGGAAAGATCCTGTGGGGCTATGGATATGGGGAAATATATTCTTAACCCCTTTGGATTAATTCTGAATTAAACAAGAACCTTATATATGCAACACTGTGAGTAATACTAGCATGCTTCTCGTAACCATGTTTTCTTGCAGTTCACTTTTATTGTGTGTGTGTGTGCCTAAATTTTCAAGACCATATTCATATTGAGTGAACTCTGTGATATGAATATTTTATTTTCCCAGGTTTTGAAGTAACACTGCCTTTTTCCTTTCCACATTGGTACTGCAACAGGCATTTGTTTATTTGCTTTATTGTCTATAGCTTCTGATTAGAAAAATACATATGTGTTATTTATGTTGTGGCATGTGGCCTGGCATATGAACTATACTGGGACACTTAAAGGGTGGCAATTTTTTGTATTTTTGTGTTACAATGTTTATATTGTTTGATCACCTGCAGATATGATCTAGTTTTAATTTGAAATATTTTCTGAAGAAATATTTGAACTTATCAAGTTGACTGAAGATATTTCATACATTAAAATAAACCAAAAATAATGTAATGTGTGAACATACAAATATGGTAAAAAGAGCTAAGGCTGATTTTTATACTGAAATTAAATATGAAACAAAGACCAAAGAGACAAAGGACAAAAGGTTTTGCAGCTTTTAGGAATGAGAGGAATTAATTCTAAATTTCAGTTCTCAGTAAGATATTTCTGGCTCCATGGCAGCAGAAAACCGGTGTTGAAATGTGAGTTCATGTCTTGTTTTTGCTTCTCTCTCCTGACAAGAGCAGTCTTTTCTTAGCTGAGCTCCTGCGTGGATGCTCAGAAGAAGCTTCAAAGTCATCTCTGAGGAACTGATCTTCTTTGACCGGTTTTCTTAGCCTGCAGAAATCTGGTGTGATTCCAGGAATGACACCAACAACCATCACAGATGAGGAGTTTTTCTATTTCTTGCTTCCATTTCTAAAACTCTAACTTGTTATTTGAACAGAGCAATACAAATAGCAGTTTCCCAGTTTCACGATATGTTGGAAGAAAAAGTTTTGCACCTTCTACAGTTTCTGAATACTTACCCAGATACTTGCTTCAGTGCAGTGAAGGTAAAAGTGAAGAAAGTAATTGTCAAGAACAATAAAAATATTTTTACTCTCAGGAGAAATGAGTCAGTGCCACAAGCCAGATTAGTATTTTAATGCACAGCCTGCGGTGCTATGCCATAAAAATCATCTCAGTGTTTGTCTGTACTATTTGTGCCTTGTTTCACCTTTGACCTTCAAGAAACACACACGCGAAAACATCTGTATGCCCAAAAGGAGTCTCAGTAGAGCCAGTAGAGGTTCAGGCAGGCAGAGCAGCACATTTCATGTACTACACTGCTGGATCTGCATATTGGAAATCCCCACAAGAAAGGACTTTGTAAAGGTATGCTTCCTGAGGAAATAAAAAATCTTTCATCTCAGCAAAACCTGTTTGTGTAATGCATCTTCTATAACAATGCTGTGCTTTAACAGTGGCTTAGCACTGAAAAAACTTTTGTGTCCTAAATTACCATTCAATAGACTATAGGCTGCCACTGCGATAGTCATTTGTGGCACAGTCCATTTATTCGTATAGACTACAGGATTTGTCCTAAATATATGTAATAATGGCAACAATGAACTTTTGTTTATACAGTTTAGAAAAAGCAAAGTGTTACGTAAAGAAGAAAATCCTGGGGGACTACGAGAGTAATTTAATACACAGAAAGATATAAGAAACATCTATTCAGACAATGAGGAGAATTTACACGGGCTGAGATTTTTGAGGGAAAAAAATCTGTGGCCTGCAACCACTGAGCACATATATATGGTAGTTTTCTGAAAGAAGAAGGCACCTATGTCCTTATGAAAACAGACTGAGAAGGCATTGTCCTATCACATGTAAAATTTGGTCTCTTTTTTTTTTAGGGCTCACAACATTAAGATGTTAGGGCATTTTCTCACATCATTTTGATTTGTTACTACTATTATTCTCTTAGCTCACTGCCCATTGTGTCATTGCTCACCTTTAACTACAGAAGCTCTCTATTACTAGGAGTAGCATTCACTTTTAAGTACTTGTCAGTTAGCATTTTCCACGCACAGACTTTTACCTTAAGCTTTCTGCCTTGTAAAGGATTTTTTTTTCTCATACCTAGACCTATCCATCTGCATCCACTCCTGGACCCGTGTACTTTCTAGGCACTGCACAGAACATTAAGTACTTTAACCTGTGTAGCAGTTAAGGACCTTTCCATTTACAAATGTAAGTAAGGACCTTTCCATTTACAAATGTACAGCCTGTCTTTCTCTGCAGCTCTGTAACATTTTACCCAAGCTGCTGTGACAGGATTTTCCAGAGCTCCTGTGCAATTCTTCTCCCATGTTGTTCTTGTGCTGTTTTTCTTGCACCCATTAACACCAGTTCTCTCACTGTTGAGTTTTTATGCAAAGTAAATGTCACTGATGGGAGAATCACCCCTTTGTTCCTTTTCTTTTACTATGCCCTGTTTTGTGGGGTTTAGTTAACACTAGAGAAACACAAAACTTCTTGAAGTAATCATAATATGCAGTAGTTTAAATATGCAGTAAGCAGTATCTAATAATATATATACGAAAGTTAACAGTCAGTTAGCCCATAATCTTCATGACTGATTAAGCATACTGCAATCCACACTAATATGATCATAAGCAGAAACAACCCAATTGAATGGGTCCAAAGGAAAATTTTTCCGTACTAGGAAAGAGTGTGGCAAAAGTCTGATTACCTTCAGCTTCATCACCTGCTGCACAGGAAAGGGATTAGTCAGTGCTTTTCCTGACTTGTCATTAGGAAACAGCCCTTTTGGGGGTTTGGTGTGGAATATTTTGTTGGGTTTTTTAAACCCCGGAAGTAACTTTCACACTTAGGATTGATGTGTGTCATCAACAATGATTCACCTGAGTAAACCTTTGTGTGTCTCAGCTTCTTTTCTGCAACAGATATGCTGTTGATTTCATGCACCACTAGATAAGAAAAGATTCTGGACTTAACCTCAGTAACAGGGAAACCCCTTGATAGCTGCCCCACACTTGATGAAGGCTTGGTCTGCAACAGGACAGCACAGGAAAATCTGAGAGAAGTAAAATGATGCAGTTTATTCTTGCTTTCCATATGCAGACTACAGCAAATTACAGAACTTGATATCAAAATTTGTGTAAGGTACATTGCCAGATCACTTCTCATAGTTTGGCACTCTCAGCTCTTGCACTCATCTGAGCAAACTCCAGCTGATGCTGATGCCACCGGTACAGTTTGGCTCAAACTGCCATCCTAATTCCATCTGCTCCTGCAAACATTGCAGAAGATGCTGCAAGCAAGCAGTTTTAACAAGGAAATATCTTAACAGTAGGCCGCTAGCCTTAAATAAGGGATCTCCACCCTTCAAGTCTCCAGATTTACATCCCAAAGTTACCCTGTTAATTCAATATATGAAGATCTGACAAATAAAACGATTCTTCATCATAGGTAGAAGATACATGGATGAAAACTGTGAATTGTGGCCATGATTGCATTGGTTGCAATGATTAAGATAATTATAGAATCATAGAATAGTTAGGGTTGGAAAGGACCTTAAGATCATCTAGTTCCAACCACACTGCCATGGTCAGGGACACCTCACACTAAACCTTATCACCCAAGGCTTCGTCCAACTTGGCCTTAAACACTGCCAGGGATGGAGCATTCACTACCTCCCTGGGCAACCCATTCCAGTACCTCACCATCCTAACAGTAAAGAATTGCTTCCTTATATCCAATCTAAATCTCCCCTGTTTAAGTTTGAACCTGTTAACCCTTGTCCTGTCACTACTGTCCCTAATGAATAGTCCCTCACCAGCATCCCTATAGTTATAATATATATGAAGTTAAGCCTAGGAAGAAGGTGGGAATGGGGGGCAACACTTTTAAGTTTGTCTTTGCTTCTCAACATCCTTATTTTTAATTGGCAATAAATTCAATTAATCTTCCTCAAACTGTGTCTGGTTTGCCTGTGACAGAAATTGGTGACTGATCCCCCTTTTGACCCATCACTTTTTTCACCTTTTTTTCTCCCTTCTCCTGTTGAAAATGGAGAGTAAAAGAGTGGCTGGGTGGGGTCTGTCAGACAGCCAAAGTCAAATCCATCACAACAATGCATCAAAAAAATATATTTACCCATTAATGTTACTCACTTCAAATCATAAGTCAAACAATCCATTATTCTGTTTATCTATGCTTTAGAAAGCTTTAGAATAAGGAATAATACAAGGAGAAATAAAATAACTCTAGCCAGTAATAACTAGACATAATGTGTTCTTTAACAGTTACATGCCTAGAAAATTACTTAGCAGGACTTGTACAGGGTGGTCAAATATAATAGAAAGACATGTGTGTGTGCGTGCGTGTGTCTATGTGTGTGTGTTTGTGCAATAAAGGTGTAACGAAAGAAAGCCACAAGTATCCATCACCAGTACATAAAATGGATACTGGATAATGGACATTGGATAATGGATACTGGTATCCATTACCAGTACATTACATAACTAAATGTATAAAAAAAAACCACAAAAAAAAAACCAAACAAAAAAAAAAACCAAACTGACAAGGAAAAGTGTCATTTATACGTAAAATTATGGCTGCACAGAAATGTATAGGGCAAGTATGTATTAAAAATGACAGTTTCCAGAAAAAGAAACTGTGAAGTGGGTTTTTAACAAAAGGAAAAGAACAAAGTGAAGCACTTATTTAATATAACAGTTATTTTATCAAAAGAAGTTGACAATTTCTTTAAAACCATTCTGTTCTGGCAAATTTGAATTAAAAAAGAAAGCCCTCTGTGAAAATTTAGACATCCATTCTTTAAATCATAGGACACAGTAATTGCATTCTTAAATGTAAAACCTCTTTACATTCCACTTCTTTCATAAAATGGTTTTCATTGTTCAGATTCATTTAGAGTTCTGTCATGGGTGCAGCCGTAGCAGTCATTTTTCTCCTTCTTGTAGCTGGTGCAGTGCTGTGTTTTGACTTCTGGGCTGGGAACAGTTGCTTGATAGTGAGCATGTTTTTGTGGGTGTTTTTGTTCAAGGCCTTTTCTGAGCACATGCTCTGCCAGGGAGGAGGGGAGGCCGGGAGGAAGGAGAGACAGGACACCTGACCCAGGCTAGCCAATGAGGTATTCCATACCATAGCACGTGATGCCCAGGATGCAACTGGGAGAGAGAGCTGGAGGGGTGGAGCGCTGGGGGGAAATGGAGGAGGTAGCACGCGGTGCTCAGTCAGGCAGGGTGGAGTGAGTTATGGGTCGGTGGCTGGTGAGGTGTTGTGTTCTCTTCACTTGTTGTTTGCTTTATCATTATTATTTGTAGTAGTAGTGGCAGTAGTGATCTATATTATACCTTAGCAATTAAACCGTTCTTATCTCAATCTGTGGGGGCCACATTCTTTGGATTCTCCTTCCTAACTCTCCGGGAGTTGGGAGAGCAAGGGGGGGAGTGAGTGAGAGTGCTGTGAGGATTTGATTTAAACCACGACAAGTTCTAATCACCTCTGCTGTTATATAGTATCCTAGTCATGGCAACCTTTAAGGTTGTAGTACACAAAATGCCACTTATTTCCATCTTCAGCCTTTGGCTATTTTGATTTCTTCATAAAGTTTGCTTACCTCTGCTGTTTCAGTATATTCTGTCCAAAGTTCCCACTTTTAAAATTTGATCAGACTTCAGATGAAATTTTTTTGCAGCTCTTTGTTTGCAAACTTACTATTTACATGAAAATTAATTTGGGCTGGGAGGGATGTTGGTTGTTACAGGTTGGGGGTTGTTTTTCTCATTTAGCTATGCCATTCTATTAATTTTACATTCTTAGTTTTTCCTTGATGGAAAATGGCCTGAGTACATAATTTTGGATCCTTTGTGTAATCTTCCAATTTCAGGTTCAAAAGAACTCAGAATTGCTAAGCATAATATATCAGTGGCACAAATAATCCTACAAAGTCTATAGCAGTGCCTGACAAGTGATCTCTTTTGACAGCTTTTTTTGGGTTATCATAATCTAAAGCACCAAAACATGCCTCCCAAAAATCAATCTCTACTTTCTATTACTTGAATCCCCAAAATAGAGAATAATGAGAGTTCATTCCAAAGATAAAGTAGCTGAGGATAAAATTTCTTCAACAGAAATGTGTTTGTGATTCTGGTGACCTGAGTACAAGATCTGTATTCTGGTGGGCAATGCTTTGGATAGTGGTTTTCACTATGCAGTTGTTACATGCAGTTGCAATCTGAAAAAGCATAACAAAAGCAAAGTGGAGCACATCTGTCCATGAAGAGTCAACCTCTATACTTCAATTTGACTTTCAGGATTTATTTTGTATAGAGAGTACCATACAAACCGCTTTAATTGTACTGAAAGCTAATACATACCAGAATGTATTTGGTGAAATAAAATAAACTAAATAAATAATAAAAATAAAAGGATCTCTTTTTTTGTGATCACATAACAGCATGAAACCTCAGTCCTACCAAATTAGTTATCTGTTAGTGAATTCCACCTGTCATGACTACCTTGAGTAAAGTTAATGAAGGTCAGTAGCTCATTTTATATCCTACATACTCTCCATACTTATCTCTCTCCTTTGTTTTTATGTTAACTGATGTACACAGATGTAGTATCTTGTTACAGCAGGTTGAGTTTATATCACCAGCACAAGTGGAGCATTGAGAAAATTAGCACACCCAGCTTCAGGAAAGTGAAGTTAATCGCATGCTTTCCTTGTTTACTCAGCAAGCCCTGCTAGATTTCTTGTGCTATGCCATTTAGGAGAATGTTTGTTTCTTTAAAGATGCTATCTGTTGCCATTCTCCTAAAAAAAAAACTTGGCAATTTTTCTCTTAACCATTTTTTGGATGTTGTGGCATATTTTTGTTTCCTTGTCTTCTACTTAATTTCTAGTTCTTTTTGTGTTATCCTGCTTCCAGATTGTCCTTGAATTTAAATTGCAAGTTCCTTCCCGTAAGTTATTATGAATTTAACAAAATTAAACTTTGCAAAGTAGCATTTTCACACTGTGCAAAACCTGCATTGAAGATACAGGCACAGGTAAAAAAAAAATGGTAGAGAAATCAGATTTGGTTACAGGCTTGCCTATGGTTTATAACCTTCTCAGTTAGGTACCTGGAAATCTAACCACCAGTTGAGTCAAACTCTTTAGCTGTTTTCCTGAACCAAGATAATTCCTTTGAGAATCTTTCTTTAAACATTGTTGAGAATAAAATTCATCTCATGGCTATGTTCAGAAGCATTTAACAAAAATAAAGCACACTTACATGTTTGACTATGAACTGAAAATAACACATCCGTGGCAAGGTTTCAAAATAAGTGAATACCATCCTTAGCTCATTCATACATGTAGTAAGGCATTTGTGTGGGTTTCAAAGAGCTATAGAAATACAGTCCCTGAGAAATCACGTAACTTGTCTGCCAGTTTTGTGTTACAGGAAGATAGGATGAAATTGCCTCATTCTTTTTCTCTACACATCCAAAGTTACAGTTTTAAACCAAATTCTTTAAGGGAGTGTTTAAATATCGCTTTCTCTCTTTGGTCTCCAGATGCTGTGTAAAAAATTAGAGTTCACCTACAGCAATGGTCCTCTAACAGCTGTATTTGCTATAAAAGCAGATTGTTATCAGCAAATTGGTATCACCTAGTAAAAAACTGGGTAACAAAGATAAAAACAGAAAAGTCTGTCCGCTGAGTCTTATCTACATGTGTTAAGTCAGTATCTCTGAATTTCAGCCAATGGAGTTAAAAAGCAGTGGAGTCTGAGCTTGTCAAAACCCTATCAGATTGTCTCTCTATGTTCTTTGGGAACAGCAGTTTGGAGATGGATCGTCTGCATTCCAAGCATACTCACCAGTAAAGGTGCAACCAACTACATGGACAATTTTAACTGCTTTTCTGAACAGAGCAGAGGAGCAAGGAGCTGTGTCACTGATAGTGATAGAACAGCAGAGTGGAAGTGAAATTGTTGTTAATGTTCTACTCATCTGGGACATCACCTTATTTCTCACCATCATTTTCTCAGGGCATTTCCCCTCCAGAGCAGAAGATAATTATAAAACCTGTATTGGTTTTGTGTAATAATGCACAATAATCTATCCTAATTGACTTCACTAATAATAAGGAGTAAAAATTCACTAGTGTACAAAATCAAAGAGAAAGTATCCTGTTAGGGTTCTTGCATTTTCCTTTTGTTTGCATCCAATGCACCATAAACTTGAAGGATCAATTAATATGAAAAAAAAATGTCTGTAGGTTAAAAAGTTTGGTGGTTTGGGGTCTTTCTTTTTGTTAGTCTTTTTGGTTTGATTTTGTTTTTTTTTTTTTCCTCAGTACAACATGATACGCTTCTGCTGAGAATAGTGATGTGAGGCTCAATGTCAAACTAATTTCTGTGTTGTTTAAGCGAGTTTGTGTTTGTAGGTTCACAAACATATTGGTCTTCTGGAATAAAAGATGCCTTGAGGTGGAGTTTGCCGGCAAGTTTGTCAATGACACCAAGTTGTGTGCTTCGGTTGATACCCTGGAGGGAAAGAATACCATCCAGAGGGACCTCAACATGCTTGTGAGGTGGGCTGATGCCAACCTTATGAAGTTTAACCATGACAAGAGCAACCTCAGGTGCACCTACAGGTTGAATGGAGAAGAGACTGAGAGCAGCCCTATACAGAAGGACTTGTGGGTGTTGGTCGATGAGAAAATGAACATGAGCCAGCAGTGTGTGCTTGCAGCCCAGAAAGCAAACCATATCCTGGGCTGCATCAAAAGGGGCGTGACCAGCAGGTTGAAGGAGGTGATCCTGCCCCTCTACTGTGCTCTCATGAGATCTCACTTGCAGTATTGTGTTCAGTTGTGGTGTCCTCAACATAAAAAGGACATGAAACTCTTGGAACAAGTCCAGAGGAGGGCCATGAGGATGATCAGGGGCCTGCAGCACCTCCTGTATGAAGACAGGCTGAGGAAGCTGGGGCTGTTCATCCTGGAGAAGAGAAGGTGGCATGGAGACATCATAGCAGGCTTCCAGTATCTGAAGACGGCCTATAGGGATGCTGGTGAGGGGCTCCTCATTAGGGACTGTATTCATAGGACAAGGGGTAATGGGTTAAAACTTAAGCAGAGGAGGTTTAGATTGGATATAAGGAAGCAATTCTTTACTGTGAGGGTGGTGAGGCAGTGGAATGGATTGCCCAAGGAAGTTGTGAATGCTCCATCACCGGCAGTGTTTAAGGCCAGGATGGATGAAGCCTTGGGTGATATGGTTTAGTGTGAGGTGTTCTTGCCCATGGCAGGGGGCTTGGAACTTGATGATCTTTAAGTAATTTCCAACCCTAACTATTCTATGATTCTATGATTATAAAGTTTCTTTAAAAACCATTTCATGCATCATTTTTATCTGCTATCTTACTTTTGGTATTTCAAATTAAAAGAAAAAGAAAATTAAAAAGAAACAGAAAAAGGAAAAGGAAAAGGAAAAGAAAAAGAAATAAAGAGAAAAAGGAGAAAGACAAAGAGAAGAAAAAGACAAAGGAAAAGAAAAAAGGGCATGATGCTTTGTATTTCTTTTTTTTTTCCTTTTTGTTACTTTCAACATTTCTGATGAATATGAACCTTGAAAAGCTGGATGTTAGGAGCTGGAAAGTTAAAAAAAGCATTTGAAAAGGGAAGAGAAATTTTGAAACTAACGTATTTTTTATTAGTAGGAAAGGTGAGAATATTTAAGTGAAAATTTGCTTTTAGGCATTCATATTTTTATTGAAAAAAAAACAAATTTAAAAGGCTATAACATGTTCAAAGAAAGCTATAAATTCTTCTAAATAATATTAGCTTTAGCTATATTTATATTTATGCTTTATTGTCATTGTTATGCTTCCAATTCAATTTTCAAGTAGTTTTAATTATGTAATATAAAACTTCTTCTCTCCTAAAAGCATAGCTATTGCTATAATATCAGCCCTAATAGCTGATATAGCTAAATTCTCTCAGAGGAGCAGAACATACAGAATTGTGGATTTTTTCTTTGGTATATTCTTTTCTCCTTTTAGATATTTGTAATTCTGTTAATAAAAAGTTCTAGAGGCTTACTAACTGTTAATTCAGAATTGAATTATGTCTGTTTGTGATCTTTTTTTTTAAATTTTAGGAGTGCTATATGGTGCTTGGGCTGCATTCAGAAGCATCACTGAAAAGACATTTTAAATAGTCTGGTTGTGATGGAAGTGGACAGAAAGATGATCAAAGCACATATAAGTGGTTTCCTCCATCCCCTCTTGGTACATAGGATGTTACAATACATCACTTCATCTGTTAATGCTGCATTTAATGAATCCTTTCTATGAAAAAAAAAGTTGTTTTGATGTTTCTGCATCCATTTATCTTCATCTATAGAAGCATAAAATAGAGACTAAAAGAATAGAAACAGCTATGGTCTGGCTAAAGTAACTTTGTGTGCAGTGAACATACCCATGAATTGCTTCAAAATGCTGATCAGGACTCCTCAACTCTTTCTGGAAACAGTTATTTCCCTAGTTTCTGGGAAATGTTCATCAGGACAAATTGCACCTGAGAATTTCAGGATATTTCCTAAATTAAAACTGGAAAACATCTCCAGAAAAGCCAATTATTCTGGAATAAGAGAAAGTAAGGATCTACAAAGAAATATGTTAGTATTAACCAGACTACAATCATTACACAATTAATTTATTTATATTTATTTATGTTTTATTATTTTAGGTATGCATATCATACACTGATTATTAGAAAACGCAAAGTGAATGTTCACTGATATTTCAAGAGAATAAGGGGGAAAAACGGCAATATGAGACAGTTGATAACAATCAGGTTTTAATGCTTATTAGGCTATTGGAGTTTAAATATATTCTGATGAGCTAATGTTCCTCATCTTCTTAACAGTGTCTATGTGCAGAAATAAAAATTAAAGCAAATGATCTGATTTTTTAAAGAAATTGAAAACTTTGTTTCCTTAAGTTGCCCTTTCAGAAATTAAGCCATGGGTGTATTTTTCAGTTAGATAAGGAGTTATCTCAAAAGTGTTTATTTGGTTTTATTTCATTGATGTTGCTTTATTAAATAAAATCTTTTGCTACAGTTGATATTTGTTAAATGTGGTGCATCTGGTTTGGGGATTTGGGATTTGTTTATTTTTAATTTCATGGGTTTTTTTCAATTTACAAAATGTGTGCAGTAAGTGGTAACTTCTGGAAGATCTTTGCACAAATGTTCTGTAAATCTGCCACATGTAGTAAATTCAGTATTGCATCCTCCCATCTATAGAACCCCTAAGTTGTATTGATAAAGAATAATCTTACATTGGAATTACTAATTTTTAAAATCACTATGAAAAAAAAAGGTGCTTAAATATGTTGTGTTAAAGAATACTATTGAATCTCTTCACTTTCAAAGAAAAGGTCTTCTTCTGTCAAAACCTCTTTATGAACACTATTTCATCTTTTCTCCCATTTTCCAAGATGTGACACTTAAGCTTTTCTTGAATATTTCCCTGAAGTTGAAGTCCACTGTTACTATTGAAGAAAATGATTCAGTTGCTATTATCTCTGAATAAATGGTACTGTAGCAAGTGCCTTCCCTTTTACCTGTCACTGTGTAATTTTTTAAAGTAAGTTGTTCATAAAGTCTGCTAAACAGGAGCACCTACATATACTGACAAAACTACCACAGTAAGAGATTGTTTTACCAAAATGCTCTCATACCGACAAAACGGTGCTGTCCAGGTACGTAGGAGTGTGTACTAAACCATGATTACATTATTACAAGGGGATTTTTAGTGGTTTGGCTTGATTTAATTTGGTTGGAATTTCTTGTTTGATTTGGGTTTCCAGAAGAGATTCATGTGAGTCAATTATACTGAATTAAATATTCTGGAAATTTAGAAAAACATTACTTTTATGACTCAGCAATACTTTTCTTATGGTTGCATCCAGATTCATTTACCATCAAGTTTCCAGCAGAGTAACGCAGCTGAAGGAGCTTACACTTGTCCTTCTTGAGTTTCATGAGATTCCTGTGGGCCCACTCTTCAAACCTTGCAAAGTACCTCTGCACAATATCACCTTCTGCATGTGTATCAACTACACCACTCAGGCTGGTGTCACCAGCAACACAGCTGAGAGTGCACTCAATTCCACTGCCCACAGTCCCAATATGGTCCCCTGAGTGACACTCTTTATTACTGCTCTCCATTTGGACACTGAGCCATTGACTACAAATTTCTGGATAAGACCATCCAGACTATTCCCTATCCATTGAACAGCCTGCCCATTGAATAGTCTGCCAATTTACAGAAAAGGATGCTGTCAAGTACCATGTTAAAGACATGATCTTACAGGGCACAGAGGAAAGACTGAAAAAGAATACCTTGCTAGATATCGTAATAATGATTTTGGAAGCATCTACTAGTTCCTGGTATTTGCCAGACGATTTCTTATTGTAGATGCTTGGGCATTGAGTGGGTATATCATATCCCTTACCATACACCAGCCTCTGGGAAAACTGAACGGCACAAAGGGCTGTTAAAAACTACACTGAGACAAATGGGTGACGGGACTTTCAAACATTGGGATACACATTTACCAAAAGCTACCTGCTTGGTCAACACCAGAGGATCTCCCAACAGGGCTGGCCCAGTCCAGTCAGAATATTTACGTACAGTAGAAGGGGATAAAGTTCCTGTGGTACACAGGAATTTTCTGGGGATGACAGTCTGGGTTATTCCTGCTTCAGATAAAGGCAAATCCACTCATGAGATTGCTTTTGCTCAGGGACCTGGATATACTGGTGGGCAATGTGGGAAGATGGGGATGCCTGATGTGTACCTCAAGGGGATTTGATTTTAGGGGAAAACAGCAAATTAATTCAACTGTATGCTGTTGCCTGCTATGTAGCACTTTTATAGCTCACCAACTAGATGTCTTCAGGTCAGCAGTGATTGGCCCTGACTTCCCTCCGACAATCATCCCAACAAAGAATGAACTTTGATGAAACGAGATGAGTTGTGCAGTATCTTCATCAGGCAACAATTCAACATTGCAGACAGCCTCTCCTGCTCTGAAACAGTGTTACAAGAGATGGAGCCCGACATCATAGACTGGATGGACTCAGCAGCTTTATAGGTATTGATGCATGCACTAAGGAATGATGCCTTGATCTCTCTCTCTCTGTCTATGTGTGTGTATGTGTATATAGATGGCATATTGAAAATGTGGGATCTGAGCATGACGTGAATGGTATGGAATAAGGAGTGGATTCTGTCCTAGGTTCAGCAGTAGCAGTCATTTTTCTCCTTCTTAGTAGCTGGGGCAGTGCTGTGTTTTGACTTTCAGCCTGGGAACAGCGCTGATAACACCAATGTTTTTAGTTGTTGCCCAGTAATGTTTACTCTGACAGAGAACTTTGTGAGTCTCATGTTCTGCCAGGGAGGAGGGGAAGTCAGGAGGAAGTAGAGACAGGACACTTGACCCAAACTAGCCAAAGAGGTATTTCATACCACAGCACGTCATGCCCAGTATATAAACTGGGGGCTGTTACCTGGAAGGGTGAGATCACTGCTCGGGTCAGGCTGGGTATCTGTTGACAGGTGGTGAGTGGTTGTATTCTCTTCCTTTGTTATTTCCCTTATCATTATGACTATTGTTGGTAGCAGTAGTGATTTGTGCTATACCTTAGTTACTGGCCTGTTCTTACCTCAACTAGTACAAGTTACATTCTTTCAATTCTCTTCCCCATCCCTCCGGGAATGAGGGGAGGAAATGGGGGTATGAGCAAATGGCTGCATGGTTTTCGGGGTTGCCAGCTGGGCTTAAACCACAACAGGTTGGAACTGCAGTGTCTCCAGAATCAAAGTCACTGCATTTTTTAATTTACCAGAGAAACAAATGAAATATGAAATTTTCAGATTTAAAATAGAAAAGTAAACAAGCAAAAATATAGTTGCTGGCAGCAAATAATAGGAGAAATTATCTGGACTGGAAAGGCTGGAATGCTATACTATATTATATTTCCAAATATCATACATATTTCTGAGACAAACTGTCGTGGTTTAAACCAAATCCTTACAGTACTCTCACTCACTCCCCCCCTTGCTCTCCCAACTCCCAGAGAGTTAGGAAGGAGAATCCAAATAATGTAGCCCCCACGGGTTGAGATAAGAACGGTTTAATTGCTAAGGCACAACACAATCACTACTGCCATTACTACTACAAATAATAATGATAAAGCCAATAACAAGCGAAAAGAATACAACACCCCACCAGCCACCGACCCATAACTCACTCCACCCTGCCCGACTGAGCACCGCATGCTACCTCCTCCATTTTCCTCCAGAGCTTCACCCAGCTCTCTCTCCCATTGCATCCTGGGCATCATTTGCTATGGTATGGAATACCTCATTGGCTAGCCTGGGTCAGGTGTCCTGTCTCTCCTTCCTCCCGGCCTCCCCTCCTCCCTGGCAGAGCACGTGCTCAGAAAAGGAAGTGAACAAAAACACCCTCAAAACATGCTCACTATCAAGCAACTGTTCCCAGCCCAGAAGTCAAAACACAGCACTGCACCAGCTACAAGAAGGAGAAAAAATGACTGCTGCTGCTCAACCCATGACACAAACTTTTTGATTTAGCTAAACTCTGCAAACAGTCTAGAATCTTGGTTATTTAGGACACTGACAGATTTCAGTGCATTGCCAGCACTCTTCTTTAACAGCCCTCACAACTTTAATTCTCCAAACACTTTCTTCACAAAGAGAAAAAATTTCTTCACAAAATTAATTCTTTAACTAAGGCATGGCCACTGAAACAGTTTCTGTTCTTCCTATTGTACGCATATGCAGAAAGCTTTGCAGTTGTCTTAGTTTCTTCTTCAGAAAAAGAATGTTTTTTCTTTTATTTAATGAGAGTAGAATATTGAAATAGCAGCTGAAAGAGACTTTGAAAGAGTACAAAGGAAAGAATTCTTAGGGGAAAACTGCACACAGTTCACTAAATTCTGATAGCTCATTTACATCACATGCAACACATTTTGTCTTTAGAGAGAACAATAAAACAAATAATATAAAATAAAACAATAAAATGTTGTCTGCTATCTATCAAGATCTCAGAAGTGTTCACCTTCTTAGGATTTGAGAAACCAAAGATGGAGAATTTACGATACTTTCAGGTTCAGCCATCAACACTGCTGGTCATTAACTGAGTTCTTCTGGGGCAAAAAAGGTAGGTGACCAATCTTTTCTGCAGTTAGATATCTTACATCTTCTGTGGCAGATGGTGCTGACTATTCTTGGAAACAAGATACTAAACTAAACAGAACTTGGGTCAGTTCCAGCAAAAACAATGTACTTTCATATTGATGATAATAGGCCCAGGTTCATATGAAAGTTTTATGCAGTTATTTGTTTAAAGGTAACAGTTATAATGTCCTTTCTTATAGTTTTTATTAAAATTAAATGAAAAACAATATCTGTACATGTAAAAGGTATCTCTTCAAAATCTAAGTATTAAGGCTATTCTTTTTGTTGTCTTTCAACACTGTGTGAAGAGGAATTCTGAACTTGTAATAGTACAGAATACTATCAGAAAATGCAATGTCATCAGTTAGTGAAATATTTTTTAAGGACTTCCAAAATCACAATTACTATATCTAGAAAGGTATCCTTTCTCACATAAAGTGGCACTTGATTGATGAAGTTAATATTCAAGTATACAGCTATTGAAAAGGCAGGGTGGTGACATATGAAAACAGTGGTCAAGGAGGATCTGTTCTTTGTCAGTCAGTAGTTTTATTGGCTCGAGTTTTCCATGGCTGCTTCTTCCAATCAATCACCAGTGATTTACTACAGCAAAAGAAAGCACAAAACAAAATACACCTCTCTGCTTTATAAAGATGACAAGGGCATTCAAAAATGCTCTGATGATTGAAAACATACCTTACTATAGGACCATGAGGTCATCTTTGTTACATCTAAAACTGTGATGTCATCAACATAATCTGTACCTTTACACTAGCAGAACACAAATCTTGTAGAAATATATGCAAAAACCATAACTTTATTCATTCCTATGTTATAACCCAGTCATGCTGAGGGTCACTAGCAGGAAGGCTAATTTTGAATGCAAAATTTTCCTTATTCTTTGCCTGTCTTGCTTGTTATATTCCCTCTAAATCACTCTATGGTGATGAATATGGCTGTTCAGAGTGTCTCTTCGGCAGGCTGTCCTTTGATTAGGCAATTTAACATGCCCCAAAAAGATGTTCTTCCTGAACAATAGCTGGCAGTCAGATACTTATACTTTGAATGCTATATTATACTGGATATATTATAGACATGTAGGGTGCGACCCGCCAGCTCTCATGCTCCTTAATAAATGGCCATACTCAGTGCCAACAATATACACGGGCAAGGATGTCGTGGGATCTGGAAAACATGGACACATTTTATTTCAAGATTTTCAGAAAACATGGTTTTTGTAAGCCACTGTGTCCTATGGAGATCTAGAGAGTAGAGAAAATATAGGTGCTGATCATTTTATAAACTGTTAGAAAAGTAAGCTTACCATGATCAAGGACTTTTCGATCTCTCATGCTCTGCCAGTGAGGAGGGGCATAGGAAGCCATGAGGCAGCAGAGACAGGACACCTGATCCAAACTAGCCAAAGGGGTATTCCATACCACAATATGTCATGCTTTGTAGACAAACTTGGTGGGAATTAGCCAGATGAGGCTGATTGCTGCTCAGGCATGAGCTGGATATAGGTCAGTGGGTTGTGAGCAATTGTACTGTTCATTACTATTTATTGTGTTTTTGTTTTTTTCCTTTCCCCTTTTATTATCTCTCCTTGCTATTTCCCTTTTAATTAGTAGTAGTAGCAGTAGTAGTAGTAGTAGTAGTGTATTGTACTTCATTTTCATTGTTAAACTGCTCTTATCTCAACCTGCAGGTTTTACTTTTTCTCCTAATTCTTCTCTCCATACCACTGGGGAGGGGGAGTAAGCAAGCAGCTACATGGTACTTAGTTGTCAGCTGAGGCTAAACCACGGCAGTCCTATTTGGTGCCTAACAGGCTTGAGATAATGACGGATCTGACCAGAGTGTGTCAAAATAAATTTGTTACAAGCATTTATTATATTTGTTTAATAGTCACTTGTCAAAATGTTAATTTATTTGCTCTCATAGTTGTTGCATTTGTCAGAGCTTCATTATGTCACACCTTACTTACAGTCAGTATTCACTGTTTTGGTATTTATCAGCTTCAGGGCCTGAGCTAAGGTTCTCATTTGGTTGTACTTTGTAATGGCGGCTTCTGATATGACGAAATTGCTGGTCATGAAACTGATCTGGTATGTGCACTCAGCTTCACCATCACCTGTATACTTTGGAAGCCACCTAATGGAAACTATAAATAATTATGCCTTTTGCCTTGCCTCTTCAGAGGAGGGCCAGCCTATGGAGGAGACACCTTCCCACATCTTCTCCTTCCCCAGCAGGCTTATTCTTTGAATATTCTTGGGATGTTGAAAGCAGCCTGGCCCTATTGCCATGTGAAGAAAATGACATTTGATTCGTGTCAGTTGGTGGTCAGCAACAACCATGTTGCTGAATGTGGTTCTGGTCTTGTTTAATGTTAAACAACTATTTAAAAATACCAGCAAGAGATCTTCTAAGGCTGGATAGTTATGAGTGGCAGGGAGTCTGGGATAGTACAGGCAAGTACCTAGGCCAGTGGACACTTCCAGTGTTCTGGAACTTCACCTCTGAACAAATGTTGAATCCAGAAAAATTAGTAAACTCTTTAGAAAAAGTATGCTGTTGTTCTGGCAATACTTAGAGAGACATAAATCACTGCAAAGTGCTGAGGGCTGACCCATGCCTACCAAATATTGTTCAACATTATTCAGGACTCTAGAGAAAGGAGATCTCTAGATCTGATGACAAAGCAACAGACACTGCAGTTACTGACAGACACTGCAACTATGCCAGCCCCATTAAGAACTGTGGCTACTCCAACCCCAGCAAAAGACACTGCAGTCACTCCAACCCCAGTAGCAGTCACTGCAGGTGAACCAAAGAACTAATCTATGATGTTATCAGTCACCTCTGTGGAGAAGAACTGGACAAAAAAGACAGATTGTATAGAGAAACAGGATGAAGCAGGTCCATCACAAGTAGCAGAACAAGAGATAGAACCAGACATAATCTCTCGATCCCTGTTCCTGAGGGACCTGCAGGATATATAGAAAGATTTCAGCTGCCATCCAGGTGAGCACATTATCATCTGGCTGTTTCATCACAGGGATAATGGAGCTAGTCTGGACTTAGAGTGAAGCCTGGCAGCTGGGATCACTTTCTTAGAGAATCAGGCATTTCCAAGGCAATTCCAAAAGGGAGACAAGGCCTCAGGCTCTGGAGGTTACTCTTACCAGCCATGAAGGAAAGGTATGAATTCAAGGAAGATCTGTGTAACCCAGTGAAGTGGACAGTAATGGAAAGAGGTAGCCAGTACCTAAGGAAATTAAGCTGCACACGAGATCATTTATTTTGACCCAAACAACACACAGTTACTGACAGACCCAGACCAAGTCCCATGCACATGAATCATGTTGCAGAAATTGTCACAAAGTGCACCATCGTCACGTGCCAACTCATTGACAATAATGAACTGGAAAGATGAAGAAGCACCAACAGTAAAGGAATTAGCTTGCCAACTCTGGCAATATGAAGACAATCTCTCTTTCTCCTATGGCTTTATGTCTTGGCTCTGGAACAACTGTCCAAACAATGAAAGTAACTGGTCCAGTGACTTGATGAGAATAGATCATACACCCCATGTGTATGGACCAGCATCTCAGCTATTAACACTAAGCATTCTTCCACTCAAGAAGAAGGGTAGAGAAGGTCCCGCATGACATCCTTTCTCTAAATTGGCGACAACAATTTAATAGGTGGACCACTCAGTGAATAAAGAACTGGCTGGATGGCCGCACACAAAAAGTTGTGGTCAATGGCTTGTCGTGGTTTAAACTAAATCTGCACAGTTCCCCCTTTGTTTCCCCTCCCCCCCACCCCCGCCTTCCCACTCCCGGAGGGGTGGGGAGGAGAGCCGGAGGAATACAACTCCCACGGATTGAGGTAAAATCAGTCCAACAATTAAGGTATAACACAAATCACTACTACTACCACTAACAAATCAATGTTAGAGGAAATAAACAGGGAGAGAGAGTACGATACCACCCGCCGACACGAGCCCAGCCCGGAAGAGAGAGCTAACCCCTCCCCCCCGGCCAGCTTCCCGTTCCCACTCCGAGCCCAGCCCGGAGGAGATTTAACCCCTTCCCTTCTGACCAGTTTCCAGTTCCCTCCCTGAGCAGGACGTGCTGTGGTATGGAATACCTCCCCGACTAGCCCAGACCAGGCGCCCTATCTCTCCGTCCTCCTTGGCAGAGCATGAGCTACTGCTGAACGCATGACATGGCTCAATGCATTGCTGCAGACCAGTAACGAGTGGTGTCCCTCAGGGATTGGTGTTGGGACTGGTCTTGTTTAACATCTTTGTCAGTGACATGGACTTTGGACTGAGTGCTTCCTCAGCAAGTTTGCCAATGACACCAAGCTGTGTGGTTCAATTGGTACACTGGAGGGAAGGAATGCCATCCAGAGGCACCTTGACATGCTTGTGAAGTGGGCTGATGGCAACCTTATGAAGTTTAACCATGCCAAGTGCAAGGTCCTACACGTGGATCGGAGCAATCCCAGGCACAGTTACAGGTTGGGCAAAGAAGAGATTCAGAGCAGCCCTGCTCAGAAGGACTTGTGGGTGTTGGTTGATGAGAAAATGAACATGAACCAGCAATGTGTGTTTGCAGCCCAGAAAGCCAACCATATTCTGGGCTGCATCAAAAGGAGCGTGACCAGCAGGTCAAAGGAGGTGATCTTGCCCCTACTGTGCTCTCGTGAGACCTCACTTGCAGTATTGTGTGCAGTTGTGGTGTCCTCAACATAAAAAGACATGGAACTGTTGGAGGGAGTCCAGAGGAGGGCCATGAGGATGATCAGGGGACTGGAGCACCTCCCGTATGAAGATAGGCTGAGAATAATAGGTCTATTCATCCTGGAGAAGAGAAGGTGGCATGGAGACCCATAGCAGCCTTTCAGTGTCTGAAGGGGGCCTATAGGGACGCTGGGGAGGGACTCTTCATTAGCGGCTGTAGTGATAGGACAAGGGGTAATGGTTTAAAGCTTAAATACAGGAGATTTAGATTGGATGTAAAGAAGAAATTCTTTCTTGTGAGTGTGATGAGGCACTGGAATGGGTTGCCCAGGGAGGTTGTAAATGCTCCATCCCTGGCAGTGCTCAAGGCCATGTTGGACAAAGCCTTTGCATGGCATGCTTTAGTGTGAGGTGTCCCTGCCCATTGTTAAGGTTGGAAGGCAATTTTGGAGATCATCCAATCCAACCCCCATGACAAGGCAAGAACACCTACAGCAGGTTACGCAGGAACACCTACAGCAGGTTACACAGGAATGCATCCAGGAGAGATCTGAATATTTCCAAAGAGAGAGTCTCCACAACATCTCTGGGTAGCCTGTTAAGTGCTCTGCCATCCTCAGCATGAAGAAATTCTTCCTCATATTAAGGTGAAACTTCTTGTGTTTTAGTTTATGGCCATTTCTCTTTGTACTGTCAGTGGACACCACTGGAAAGAGTCTGGCACCACCTCTTGGCACCCACCCCTGAGATATTTATATGCATTAAGCAGATTCCCTTTCATTCTTCTCTTCTCTACACTAAACAGGCTTAGCTCTCACAGCCTCTCCTCATAAGAGAGATGCTTCATCTCCCTCATCATCCTTGTGGTCTCTGCTGGACCTTCTCCAATGCTGCTCCTTGTCTTATTTGTACTGATGAGCCCAGAACTGGACAGAGGACTCCAGATGTGGCCTCAGTAGGGTCAGTTAGAGGGGGAGGATCACCTCCCTCGACCTGCTGGCCACACTCTCCCAGTCCACCCCAGGATATTACTGGAGCTGATGGCTGCAAGGGCACATTGCCATCTCATAGTTTATCAGCCACCAATACACACAGGCCCTTCACAGCTGAACTGCTCTCTAGTGGGTCAGACCCCAACTTGCACCGGTCCTTGGGGTTCTTCTTCCCTAGGTGCAGTACCCTACACTTGCCCTTGTTGAACTGCATTAGGTTTACCTCTGCCCAATTCTCCAGCCTATCAAGGTACTGCTGAATGGCAGCACAGCCTTCAGGTGTATCAGCCACTCCCCACAGCTTCATGCCATGGGCAAACTTGCTGAGGGTACACCCTAGCCTTTCATCCACATCGTTGATAAACCAGTTGAGTAAGACTTGACCCAGTATGTATTGCTGGGGAACAGGGACTACAGGCTTCCAACTGGATTCTACTCCACTGAGCATGACCTTCTGAACTCTGACATTCAGCCAGGTTTTGATCCACCTTGCTGTTCATTCATCTAACAAAAATTTCCTAAGCTTACCTATGAGGATGTTATGGTAAATGCTGTCAAAAACCTTGCTGAAGTTGAGGTAAGTAACACCCACAGCATATCCTGCTTCATATGTAAACTGGGCAGGTGCTACCCAGAAGGGATCAATCACTGCTTAGGGATGGGCTGTGTATTTGTCTGAGAGTGGTGAGCAGCTCTACTGTGTGTCTTTGTTGTTTGTTGGGGTTTTTTTTCTTTTTTTTTTTCCTCTAGTTTTAGAACTCCTGGTTATTTTCCTTTTTGTTATTACTATTAGTAGTAATATATTGTACTTGATTTTAATTATTAAATTGTTTTTAACTCAACCCACTGGTGCTACTTTTTCTTTTGATCCTGCTTCTCATCCCACTGGTGAGGTGGGAGTGTAAATGAGCAGCCATGTGGTACATAAAACTGGGTGTTGAGGTTAAACCATGACACCCAGCTTTACATTAGAGCTATATGAAGTACTAGTTATACAATTTAAAACATTTTCAGATTAAATTCTTGTTAATTTTTTCAGCTTCCTCAGAAATGGCAATATATTATATTAACTTCATGTACTAGTGGTGAAGACTTATTTTTAATGGATTTCAGCAAAGATTTCAATACAACTTTTGGTGGTGAATGTTTGGTTTTTATCTTATTTTGTTGACTTTTTTTCTGAGGTAGAAGTTATAGTGTTTTCCTGCAGGATGCTCCATTGTCTGTGGCCAAACAATGTGCTAAAGAGGGGTCAGCACAGAACATCTTGTCAAAACAAGTAATTAAATAAATGAAATCTAAAATTACCATTTTATATAGCTACTTGTCCTTGAAAATCTGCTAAAGTGAAAATGTCATTTTATCAAAGCAATCAAGAGTGGACTTTATACAATTTGAAATATTGATGGAAACTATTGGTTTCCATTAAACAGTGTAGACAAATAAACCCAGGATGAATAACATTTCCC
Organism: Melopsittacus undulatus; assembly: GCF_012275295.1. Lineage (NCBI taxonomy): Eukaryota > Metazoa > Chordata > Aves > Psittaciformes > Psittaculidae > Melopsittacus > Melopsittacus undulatus. The sequence goes on along the minus strand of NC_047557.1, from coordinate 32,100,117 downwards.
AAAGCAGAGCACAGGGATTCATTGTATAAATGAATCATAAAATTGTGGAATCATGGAATCATAGAATGATAGAATATGCTTTCTTTATGCATTAAATCCATATAAATACAAAATCAGTTACTGAAAGAAGAGATCTTTTGCTGCAGTGATAAAAGGTGTGTTGCCATATTGTCGTGGTTTAAACCAAGTCCCCCAACTCCCGGGGAGTTAGGAAGGAGAATCCAAAGAATGTAGCCCCCACGGATTGAGATAAGAATGGTTTAATTGCTAAGGCATAACACAAAACCCCTACTGCCATTTACTACTACAAATAATAATGATACAGCAAACAGCAAGTGAAAAGAATACAAAAGAATACAGCCACCAACCCATAACTCACTCCACCCTGCCTGGCCGAGCACCATGTGCTCCCTCCTCCATTTTCCTCTAGAGCTCCCCCCCTCCAGGTCTCTCTTTCCCAGTATGCATCCTGGGCATCACGTGCTATGGTATGGAATACCTCATTGGCTAGCCTGGGTCAGGTGTCCTGTCTCTCCTTCCTCCTGGCCTCCCCTCCTCCACCTAGCTGGAAAAAAACCTTGAACAAAAACACCCTCAAAACATGCTCAGACCATGACACATATGTGTTGTGAACTCGGGAGAATTTGAAGGTTTTACGGCATTAGTCAACAGGACAACTCTGTCTGACATATACATTTAGAGCATTCTATCAATATAGCTGTATAATATTTCCCCTTCATTTTAACTGTTCTGGTTAGAATGTGACTGCATGCACATGCAAAGATGTTACTACAATTATTAGGGATACTAACTGTTGACACGAAATAACCTTTAGCTCCTGTGAACTGATTGCTATCAGCATACATACGTCAGCTGCTACCAGATCCTGGATGTTATTCATGGAAGCATAGAATGATTTTGGTTGGAAAGGACCTTTAAAGATCACCTAGTCCATCCTGCTCTGCCATGGGCAGGGGCATTTTTCACCAAATCAGATTGCCCAATGCCTCATCCAACCTGACATTGAACACTTCCAATTGTGGAGCATCCACAGTTTCTCTGGGCAACCTGTTCCACTGTTTACACACTCCTGTAGAAAAATTCTTCTTTATATCCAATATTTCAATCTACTCTCTTTTAGCTTTAAACCATTGCCCATGTTGTGTCACTACAAGCTCTGTGTAAATTCTTTATGTTTTTTGTAGAATCGCAGAATAGTCTGGGTTAGAAGGTCATCTAGTCCAACACCCCTGCAATGAGCAGGACACCTTCAACTAGATCAGGTCACCCAGAACCACATCCAGCCTGGCCTTGAATGTTTCCAAGGATGGTGCATCCACCACCTGTCTCAGCAACATGTGCCAGTGTTTTAGCAACCTCATTGTAAAAAATTTTTGAAGGTCCATTCCAACCAAAACTATTCTATTATTCTATTATTCTATGATTAGGAAGGAGTTCTTCACTATGAGGTTGGTAAGACACTGGAATAGGTTGTCCATGGATGTCCCCCTGGAAGTGTTCAAGGCCACTTTGGGGCTTTGAGCAACATGAAGTATTGGAAGGTGTCCTTGCCCATGGAAGGTGGATTGGAATGAGATGATCTTTTCCTTCCAAAGCAAACCATTCTATGACTTTATGATTCTATCACTCTGTGATTCTATGATTTTATGATGTCAAAGGCCTCACAGAAGCTCAGGTATATGAGATCAGTTGCCTTTTCCTTATCTACTAATGCAGTTACTCCTTTGTAGAATGTCATCAGTATATTGAGGCACAGTTTGCCCTTTGTGAAGCCATGTTGGCTGCCTCTAATCACGTCCATCTCATCTATATGCCTTGTGATGCCTTCCAGGAAGATCTTTTCCATGATCTCACGAGGCACAGAGAAGAGGCTGACTGGTCAGCCTCTGGTAGTCCTCGGCTTCTTTCTGTTTACCCTTTTCAAAAATAGGGATGACGTTTCCCCTTTTCCAATCACTGGGGACTTTGCAAGACTTCCTTGACTTTACAGATATTATAGTTATTGGCTTGGGAACTACACTAGCCAGTTCCCTCATGATCCTGGGATCTATCTTGTCTGTTACCATGGACTTGTGTATGTCCAGCTTCCTTAGATGCTGTCAAACCTGATTTTTCTCTACAAAAAGGGACTTGTACACTAGTACCTACCTTGAAGTTCAGGGGACTGAGAGATGTGAGAAAAGAGATTAATATTTATTATAGCTCTTTAGGTATTATGCTGGTTTGCAATATCCTATTTGCACTAAACAATCATGAATGGGACATGCAACATCCACAAAGTATTTATGGCAACAAAACGTTTTTCATATGAAAACATACAGTACTTTACAGCACCATCTGCCAGACGTTTATAGCTTGTATGGAAATGCAATGCTGATATAATGGTTTGGTTTTGACCCTAGCTTTCCATTTATCTGTAAGACAAAAAAAGCCTTTTCAGGAAGCTTGCAGATACTTAGTAATAAATTGTGGGACAGTTTTCAGTCTTTAAGCTGGTTTATCAGCAGACCAAGGAAGACACCTTGGATATGTAAGATGACTATGATAACCAGACTTTGTTATATCCCCTGATGTATTATTTGGAAGTTTTAGAAAGGTGTTGAGATTTTTCTTGGGTATGCCCACTGTTTGCTATTAATAAATCATGTTCTGAAGGTAGAGACCCTATACTAATTGCCAGTAAGGTGACAAATATGTTCCTCATACCATGATAATAAAAACTTTCCAAAGAAGTACATGTCATATATGAGTTTTGTGTTACTCAGACAACTAGTTGATTTTTTACCAATAAATGGCTGAACCTAATAACAGCTAAAGTATCTGATGTACTCACATTTTGATTTGTAATTTAACACATGCTGCTATATAAGCATTAGTGTTCATTTAGCTTAGTATCAGACAGTCTAGAATCTAGAATACTATGATGTGACATGATTCTTATATATTCTGATTATAAATATATGGTTAAATATTTTCTGCAATTCTGGGATAGTGCAATTACTAATATTAATGGAATTAATGTTTATTGTACAGCAATTAGTTTGGAAGAGATGATGAGATGCTTATTGCCTAACAACTAAATGGCAGAGCAAACAACTGAGCACCTGTATTTGGATCTCCTTTGCATCCACCTCCTGCTTTCTTAATGTATATCTGGCACTGCTGCATCTAGGAAAAACTGTTAAACAAAGCTGACAGGAAATAAAAAGAGGATGATATTTTATAGAGAATTACCTCCCTGGAAGAGTTTGCTTCTTTTTAGCATCTTTCTCTGTTAATAATGTGTGTCTCAGAAAGCCTCTTGGAGACCTCTCACTGGTATTGTAAATTGGCATAGTTCAAGAAAGAAAAATGACTCCTTTATCCATGGCCAGTCAACAGTCTGTGTATTAATGTATTTCTCATACTCTTCACCAAGATAAGCTCTATGTTTCCAGTGTTCATTCTCCATTATTTCAAAATCATCAGGTAAAAACCTCAAAAGCAGTGACAACAAAAAATATTTTTAAATCTTCATCTGATTCACAAAGAGAAAGGAAGACACCTGCAAGTACCATTATGACCATGTAGTCTTGTTTCTCAGTATTTTTTTTCCCTGGTGAATACTCAAACTTTCTACCCTGAAATTCAGACTGCATCATGACTTTGGTTGTTAGGTCCCAGAGTAATCATGTACTTTACTCCCACTTTTTCCTTTGATGCAGGTGTCTTCCAACAGCATCATGCCATCATTGATCAATTTAGGGAGACTCGTGTGTGAAGAAGACAGAAATTTCACAGGATCAGGACCTAGCCTGTAGCACTTACTCCCACAGATACTGAGAATTCCTATAGGCTTGGTATTTTTCAGAACTAAATATAAAACATATTTTTATTTAGCTTTCCCCTCAAAAGGTATTTTCACTGAAAAATATGTAAAGAGCCTTTCTCTTTACCATAGATATATGCACATCAGCACCCCTTTCCTCTTTCCCCTCAAAAAAAAAAAACAAACCCAAACCATCTCAGTTAATTAAGTACAATTGTTACAGGGTAAGAATAAGAGAGAAGAAGAAGAAGAACAAGGATGTCTGCTGTTTCTTCTATTTTTAAATACTCCAGAGGCATTTTGATTCTATGGTGATAAGGCTATATAAGTATCTAGACAGTTAATTCCTTAGTCCTCTAAGGGAGTCACTGAAAAATAAATGTTGATATATAATTGACTCATAGACATATTGCCTCTGGCAATATGTTATAGAAATGGCATCCTGAGATCTAGGGAAACAGATCACAGATTTTAGTAACTGGCACTTTACATTTTGTAATTTTATCTCTATATATTTCAAATGTTAATTGGGATTATAAATCTTTCCACATTTGGATAAGGCTGGGCTTCATCTCCCTGGCAGTAGCCTAGTATTATATTTTAATCTTACACAATTAAAGTTACTAATATCAGCATGAGTTGGAATAGTAAAATTGCATGTTAATTGTAAATTCATTAAAACTGACACTTGCTCTGACACAAAACTGCATGAACACTGTGGTGGTAAAATGCTAGCAGTGCTTTTTTGACGCTGCATATATAATTAGAAAAAAAAATTGCTACCTCCTGTCAGGGTTTTCTATCTAACTGTAGGGTATATTTTCCTTCTCTTTTATTAATATTATGCTTCTGAGGGTGTTTTATTGCTCCAACCAAAATCAAGTAGTATTCTGAAATTAAGGGGAAATAAATTGGTTAGTGTGCTTACTGTTGCAAGTATAGCACAGAAAATAAAATAGGAAATACTGTAATTTGAAGGCACAGATTTGGGATAAATTCAGATAACTTATTCAGTGACAGCATTTATATAGTTAACATTTTTATGTTTGACTCCTTGAGGGGTATGGTACCTATCAAGATGTGTTTCTGACAAGCATTCTCCTTAGATATGAATAGACAAAGCATGATAAGGGATTTATTTAAAAAAAATGAGAAAGAAGAATCACAGAATAATATAGTCCAACACTCACTGGAAGGCATAACTTTTTAAATAAAGCTGGGTTGTAATGCATGTCGAGGAGAGTTGTACAATTTTAGAATCTTAAAAGACCATATGTGGGGGCAGGCAGTGGGAGGAATACAAAATTTGTGGGTTTAAAAAATAACAACAGAAAACCTGTGGTGAAGTTCTAAAAAAAGATTATGTTAATTTGTGATTCATTGCCAAATGCGACTAGAGATTCATAGCACCAATTAAATAGAGTGCGCTAATTAAAATGTGTTTTTGTTTTAGTCCATGGAAATTGTGGGGAATCAGCAACAACGCATTTCTCTAAGCTACCTAATAATTTTAACACTTGGAGAGTGAGAATGTGTTGAAAAAAGGAGGAAAGCTTTGCAGTGAAGTCAAAAAAACAGACATAAGGAGAGCAGAGCTCCCTCTGTCATGCTGCAGTTTTGACCTAAGTTAACTCATTGAAATTGTATTTATTTGGTTTTTATCAATATTTTTAAGACCAAGCATTTATTATTCATATATCATATCCAAGAACCATACCTGTGGGAAGATTCCTGTTGCCCAAGTTTTATCTCAAATACAGTGTATTAGGGATGGTGTCCATGGAAGATCCAGATTTCAAGACAGACATGCCTAGAGAAGCACCTTGAAGGGGAGAACCATGAGCCTTAGACATACAACATCTGTATGTCAAGAGAAGAAAATATTATCAGAACTTAAAACTGCCTAGTATTTACAGATTTCTATGGTCCCAAATGTCTCATTTGGGCTTCAGCACTAAATTAACTAACAAACAAAAAAAAAAAAAGAAAAAGAGAGAAAAAATAAACACAAACCCAAACCGATCTATGAACTATGATAGAGTCCTCTGCAGTCAAGAAGGTCTTCTGATGCCCAGAGTATATTTTTAAAAACCTTGGTTCATGTAACACACCTTGGCAGTATTAGATATTCACTTTTTACTTACAATGCTTATTTATCAGCTGCCATAACCAACAAAATTTTTGAAGTCTCGGCAATTGTATTAAGGTGTTTAAATTCTGCAAAAACTTTAATTTCACTTTACTTGAAGCTAATTTGGACAAATGCTAAGCTATTAAATTCCTTTGACTTTGCAATTTCTAAAGCTGGAGTAGTGAATTGTTTTGCAGCAATCATCATCCCAAACCATAGCTTCAGGGTTTTCAGAATCACTAATCTGGAAAACATTACTTATGCACCCAGAATGGTCTTAATTTTTTAGAATGGATCAGTTCAGCAAAAGATAATGTCATGATATATATGAAAAGTCATATGATCTTTGGTTGTCTGGTATACAACAGGACCATGGAGGAGTGACTGAATTTCAGTAGGCTTTGTAAGTATGAAATGCAATCACATACAAGTAATACCAAATTATAAGTACAAAAACAAGGAATTCCCCTGAGAACGTTGTATTATCTCTGTTTAGCTACTTTGTGTATTGGAAAAATGAAAAAAAAAAAAGATCTCAGAATTTCCTTGACTACTTAGAACATTTCTTAAACTATGTAAGTAATTAAAACATAACTGTATAAATTATATTCCACACATTACACGGCAATAATATAGTAAAATCGGTAACAGTGAAATATAAATCCATCTTAAATGTAGGAAAAAATATTTTCTATAAACTAATAGTATTACAGAAATTTAAATGGATTAATAGTATTTCAAGTTTTTTTATCAATACTGAAATGTTTTATTACAATATCAGTAATGATGAAAATCAACAGATGATATCCAATTTCTATTTGATTTTGTCTGGCATTTTTTAAATTCATTTGCTTTTATATTTCTTTTTTATATTTCAAAAAGAACAAGGTCTATTTAGTTTTTTTTTTTTCAGTATAAGATAAAGGTTCTGTAACAACTGTTCAGACAACTCAAAAGAACAATCAGGATTACAGCCAAAGTGACTGGCATGAGAGAGACAAAAGATGAAAGATGAGCAGGGTAATAATTAATACTAGTTTTACTTAGAATCCTAGAATCATTAAATAGTTAGGGTTGGAAAGGACTTTAAGATCGTCAAAATCCAACCCCCATGCCATGGGCAGGGACACCTCACACTAAATCATGTCACCCAAGGCTTCATTCAACCTCGCCTTGAACACTGCCAAGGATGGAGCATTCACAATTTCCCTGAGCAACCCATTCCACCCTAACAGTAAAGAATTTCTTCCTTATATACAAACTTCTAAACTTGCAACTGAAGATACTGCTGAAAATATTTACCAAGCGCATGAACATTTCACAAATGGCATTGCCGGGGACTAGATAGGGGCAGCAGTGATAGTGACATAATCAGGTTTGCGTTGCTCACATCCGCCAGAAAAAATGCACGTTCCTTCAAGTTTGTGGGCCAAGGAGGTGTCTACCCACACTTTATAATGCAACAAACAAACAAAGCCAAGAAACAAGGCACAATGTTAGGAATCAGCTCAGAGTCCTAGTATACTGAGGACAGAATTACAAAGTTTTGCAGCCTAAAAGGAATGGAGACTGTTGTAAGTGATGAATGGATGTGAGGTAGGAAGATCTCAGCAGAGACAGGCAGAGAGGTGGGTAGGTCCCCAAGAAAAAATGACATATTCATCAGACAGGACAGAAAATTGTGGCTCCTGCTGTAAAGAAGAGTTTTCTTTTTTGTCATTAATTAAGTAGAATTGCTATTTTTTTGTTGGGTTAAAAATAAAAGGAAATAGGGGCAGAAGGTCTGTGCCACTCATTTTGGCTGGCAGGAACACTACAAGCCTGCAGAGAACTATGGTGTGTTCAAAAAACATGGAGCAGCTGAATAGAGGTATTTCCTACGGACTGTGTATACTCCAGGATTTCTGACAAAAAAGACTTCTTAAGCAAAATGAAAGTGATCTACCAGTTCTGAAGCAAGTGAAAAAATTCATGGGTGTCAACAGGTCACTAAAGTATGAACATATTTTTAAGGAAAGCTGTGCATATGACAACCTCTTGCTCATTTTGTATGCTCTTAATGTGTGTTCTGATTAACTCCTTTACTATTGCTGAGACTTTTCTATTCATATTGCTGAGATTTTTTTATTCATGTGCTGGAAGCTTTTAGGCAGCACAGCAACATTCCAGCTGCTCTGGACTCTGATATGTAAGGATATAAAGAGAAAGTCATTGATTTATGAATATACGGTTTTGTAACAAAAACAAATGTCCCTTTTTACTTCTAGCACTACTGCAGAGCAACAATACCTGAGAGAAAATGGTATGAATAGCACTGGGTTTGTGTATCACCAGCTGAGTACATTGTCAGAGGTTAGGTATGATGTATACATACACAGTTCTGGTGATTTTCAGTAGGATAAATCTCTAAGAATAAAATGTTCGGCAACACTGAGAAAGCACCCTAGTCATCTGTTTCAATGCAGCCGTGATAGCATAAACTGAAGGAGATTGCCACATTCTAGTGAGATTGCAATTTGGACAGCTGAGCTTTCATTGCCAGAGGGATGTTTGGGAAAGAAATGAGCTTATCTTTACTTTAAAGTGTAAATTGACAGGAATAGGGAGTTCTTCCCTCTCCCAGGCCAATTTGACATCGAGATTTTGAAGCCATTCTACACAGAAGAACTGAATGCTGACAAACAGGAATTCTTTACTGGTGGGTAGTCTATGTGAAGATGCCTGTCTGAATAGAGCTTTATAAGCAATCAGATACTACTTTCTTGAAAGACCTTTTTTACCTGTAGAGACATTAAACAAGCAGCCTTAGGCTCTTGAGCTAACTTCTAACTCTCTAAATAAACTGCAGATGCTCAAAAGTTCTCATGTTCTTCTAAGGTTAGAGCACCTTTGGAAATTTAAAACCAGCAAAGTTGTAGTGTCATCTTACTGATAAGATTCCTCTTAAAGATAAGAAGTATATAAGAAAACATCCAGATCCTGTGATTTTATGTTTAAACACTAAAAGTTAACAAAAAAGTACATTTTTTTTTGCATTTAATAGTTCATGCTAACACCAACACATCTTATTAAAATTAGAACCTAATTATTTTTTGTAGTTCTGGATTGCAAGTGTGTCTTTACAATTATTAAAGACAGAATTCCTAGTGATCAAGATTTTTTGTTTACTCTGGAAAAAATATATCTGCAGAATTTTTGAGCAGTAACACTTTTGTATGTAAACCAGTGGTCCTCCAGTAATTTGAGGGGTTTTTTTAAGGTTTGTGTACTTCAGTAAGAGTATTAATGCTAACACTAAACTTCATCAAGCTAAAATTTGAAAAAAGTACTATCGATCCATCCCTGGTGGTATTCAAGGCCAGGTTGGACAGAGCCTTGGGTGACATTGTTAATGTGAGGTGTCTCTGCCTATGACAGGGAGGTTGGAACTAAATGACCTTAAATTCCTTTCCAACCCTAACTATTCTGTGATCCTATGACCTATTTGTTTATGTGTATTAAAAAAGAGAGAAGAGGTATTTCCTTTTTCCTTCTAGTAAGCAGCTAAATATAATTCTATAGGTCTGTTTGAATTTGTGGTTTCACTGTCTTTTAGTGTATGTTATTATCAGAATTAAGTTAAAAAATAAATGTATTTCCATGTTCCCAAATTCTTGCTTTCCTCCTTTTCTCCTATTTGGGATAAATTTTTTTGTTACAATGAAGTTCATAGAGATCACAAGGCAATGCAGACTGGCAGGGATCTTGGGAGGCACCTGCCCTGAGCAGGGTCAGTCACAGGGTAAGACCAGGTTTCTCCAGGCTTCTCTCAGACAAATCCCTCCGTCACTTCCTCCAGGTCCTTCATAGAGATTTTGTACACTCCAGATTCAAGAACATAGCCCTAACATACCCACCTGTTAACTAGCCAGCAGACTGACCTATTATCCATTATCCTCTGAGCCAACTGGACTTGTGACAACATAGTCCCAGGGACCAAAGTGAGTGCTTCTTGTATTCTCTTTTCTGCACTGGAGCTCTGGCATGAGTTTCCTGTTTAGCCAAGCTTATGTGCTGATACAACTATCTGTTTTTCTGAGATGGACCATTCTTGCATCAGACTGGCCAGCTTTCCTGTCCTTCTTTGACTTTCAGAGCTGCCTTCCCTGGTATCTTCTATGAAAGTTCCCAGAATAAGTTGAAATTTGCTCTCTAAGTAGATTTGACATTAAAGCACTCCCCTCCTGATCTGGGTCTTTAGTACATCTAAGAAAATCATTGATTGTCACACATCCAGCAGGTTCCTCAGTATTAGTAAAGCTAACCATGAGCAGATCCAGCTATGCGCCACCTTGGTTGCACCATCTAGTATCTGTGTCACCCTTCAGAAATCTTTTTGATGGCCTGTGTTTATAGTAGATGATTACATTTGTATTCTCCTAACAAGTAAACTTAATGATCAGGTCAATGAGCATCCAAAAGAGGAGACACAATTAAGCACTCATTCAATTTTTCATTATTTGTGAGTCATGGACATATTAAAAACCAACCAACCAATCAAAAAAAAAAATCCAAAAACCAACAAACCAAAACACTAACCCCTTGCTATATTACGATAAAAAAAGACTAGTGATTTAATCTATTTTGTAAGTTTCATTTAATACATCTAATAAGCCAAACACCAAGCAGCTAATTATGATGCATTTTAAGAACCAATTGGACTACTTTTAAACCCTATACTAATTTTTCTGGAGTTTAAGTGCTTCATAGAATCAAAGCTAGATCTTTAGGCTCAGTTTTGAAATTAAGATTACTGAATACTAGTCAGTGCTCCCATGCTGTTTTCCTTGTGTCCACCCGTATGCTCTCCACTGTAAGAACAGAGATCATGGGGCTGAAACAAAAGCTGACAGAAAAGAGAGGTGTTCCTAACAAAGATTAGACAGTTTTCAATAAGCAGTTTCAAACATAAGTAAGAGGATTGAAGTTGTAAGTAGCAGGCTTTTCCGAATTGATTTGAGAGCCAAAAAGTTGGAAAATATATTATCACCCTAAGATGCCATGGGGACTACATTGATACATGAAGTGAATCCTTTCAATGCCAAATGAACAGAAAGGTGAATATGATGAAGGTGAATGATGTTACTGGCATTCCAGAAGATCACTGAATCCAGTGCTATTGAACTTCTTGAAGTAATTATAAAACTAACTCATGGCAAATATTTTCTTTTGCATGTTTTATATTATTCAGTCAATGGCTGACTCACCTAACAGTACCAGTGAGAAGTCACTGGGGGAATATACGCTTACTCTTATTGCTTCCCTCTACAGGAACTCAGGATGAAATTAACTAGTTAATTGACAGCTGAGAGGTATCAGCAAGTGAAATATGGGACACCCTGAGAGAACAGAACACACAAATCCCAAATATATGGACTTGATTCCTGAATTAGGCTGGCATAGTTCTGTAAAAATGCAGGAAGTGCTTGGATTTATAAGGTTTGTATTATCTACAAAGCTACTACCTGCAAGATAAAGCAATGGTAATTATTTTGCTTCCCTTCACCATTATTCTGAGGGACTAACAGCTTCCCTGTGAGCTGTAGCTGAAATTCACCTTCTCTGAAAGGTAAATCTACTGATCTTCTATATACTATTGCAAAGTGCAAAACACTTCTGTTTTGTAATGATCATAATTTCTCTGCTTTGAGTTGCTGTGATAAATTACTCTGCAACTGAATGTGGACAATATCAGAGGTTATATTTTTATTTTCAATTTAGTTGAGCTGGAAGGCACAGATGCCATGGGCCTAGTAGTCCCAGTGCCAGCCTGAGAAGGGCAAAGAGTCTTGTCCTGGCCATACTGAATAGGGATAACTTCTCTGGGCCTGTGCCAAGTGTTCTCCTACTTACCTGAGGCAGTAAGAAGAGCCTTAGCTGAAGTTTATAATAGTGATCTAAATAGTGGATCATAACGGAAGAAGGTAGTCATAATTACATAAGCTGCTAAAACAACAGCTCTTTGGTCACCATATCTTTAGTGTTATACTAGAAATATTTCAGACATGGCTCCCAGTACTCTACACTAGTAGATTAAACTTCTTTCACCTGTAAACTTTTAAAAAAATAATTTATTTTAATAATGCTAGTTAACTGGAATTGGAAGGGGCTTATTTGCTATTGATGCTCTGTAATTGAAGAAGCTAGTCATTAAGTAGTCTAGTGATTCTGGTTTCTTTTAAGCAGCCACTCTTACAATATGGTTTAAAGAAAAAGTTTCTTCTGTAAGTATTTGGGCTGCTGAAGGTCAGAGTGACATTGATGAAACTCATCTGGAAATACTCATGGGCCTGATTCTGAGTTCATAAGGTTGTTGCACATTTGGTCTATCACTAATGAAGCTACTGTAGAGGAAACCATAATTGGAACTTAAAAGACAAAACCAACATATGTCTTTATTATACTTTAAATTTTAAGACTTAAAATGAATGGCTTAAAAACTGCAGGTTTAGTTGCAGCCTACTGGTCTCACTGTGTGTGAATTTTGGTGAGTAACACTGTGGAGCCTATTACCAGCTCTCATATGTAGATCAATACTGGCTCATTAGGCTCTTTCTTGAGCAATTTATTAAGATATGTTTAAATGTTGTAATCTGGCAGAACATTGAGAGCACTATATATTTCTACAGTTTATGATTTTAATCACATTTCCAAAGTTAAGGTTGTTTGCATCCTTCACTGTCTCCTTACAGTCATTTTGTTGGATATTGTCTAAACATCTGTAGGAGATACTCTAAATAGGTAAGATAGTCCAAGACAGTGTGTACAGGGAAGGTTTTTCTAGTGCCAAATGCAAGTAGAACTTCAGTGAAAATGAGGGAAGAAATGCTTACTTTTCCCATTAGTCCATTCCTGTTCTTTTCAGATTCAGTTTGCTTTTTATACTCAGAATGCACAGAAGAATCAAATTTATCTGTGACTCGTTTGGAATCTGACAAACTATACTGGGATTTCTGGATAGTATGCTATTCTAAATCCAACAGTGGGAAGGCAAAACCAAAGTACGACATCTTGGTTTAACAAAGTTACTTGAAATTGTAAGCACTCTTAATAACAATAGATTTATTTATTGTCTTATATCAGACAGAAAATAAACTCTCTAATTTTCTGTGGGTGGTCTTAGATCATATAGACAATAATTAATGTGCCCTGTCAATCATATGTAAAAGAATAATATCTGTGAAGGCTAACACTGCCTATGCACCAGTTTCCCCATAGTGTATCCAATACTGCACACTGAAAGCAGGAAGAAGTCTCTGTTTACAATAGTTAAACGCAAGCTTTTCTATTTTTGCACTTAGCATTTATGAATCTATAGTTTTAGAAATGTTTCAGTCTAAGCAGTCAAGAAAAATATTGCAATGAGTGGGTGAGTTATTCCCTGATTGTGAGTTTTACCTCTCAGAAGAGTATTGTTGTTTGGGATTAGACTTCCAGACAGAATTGTTGATAGGAAATCTTATTGTGAAACTTTGTTCAGAAAAGTAGGCATTTTTATCTTCTGAAAAACTTAATGAATTTTAACTTTAAAATGTTTTCAAAATATTTCTTTTCTTTGGCACATCATTATAGTATTTTTCCTATAAAACTTCGAAGCCACTCTGTAGAGTATGCAAAGTCTGCATTGCACCTTAAAATATTGCTTTCTCAGGCAATATTTTCTCAACAGCAGTGTCACTTTAGATTTAATTTTGTTCATCCATAGGCTTTAATGTTGCTTCACCGTCATTATGCTTGCCAACACCAGTACTGGCACTATATAGCTGTGTGAAACTGTATCACTTACCTAATGTCATAGCAAATTGCAGAAAATACTGATCATTCAGACCCAGGCTGTGCAATTCTTCTCATCTATCCGCTCCACAATAAAGTTTCACTTTGACCTGAATTTCCCTTCTAGTATTAGATCTAGTATTGCAAATCATAGACTTCCAAACTGCTGAATCATGAAAACAGGTTTGTAGGAAGGTGATTTCCATAAAGCAGAAAAGGCTGTTACATTAACCTGTGGACACATTCACCATTTCCTCTCCCCCTCTTTCTTCATCTGATCTTTTCCTGTCTTTTGCATTTTACAGTTCTTGGTCACGTGCAAAAATATGCATTATATGTATCAAATATTTGTAGTAACTTTATTGATGATGTAGACTTAGAATAAATGTGAGATTATTTCTAATCATAGTTAGTCTTCTACAGATCCATGAAATAATTCATAGAGAATTTTGTAGAGTTTGTATGCATAAGCTTATTGCAATGCCCTAAGTTTCTTTTGGTCTTTAAGTTAGGTTAGGAAAGTATAGACATCGTTGCCGATCAACCCCTGCTCAGCATGTCAGCACACTTCTCCATATCTGAAAGGGTGACTAGGAGAACATTTAAACTTTTGCATTATTTTTTGTACTATATATTCTTTTCTATGAATAGTTAGCTGATATTGTACAGGATTAAATGGAGAAGTTGCTGATAATATTAACAGTTATGAATCTGGAGTTTCAGTGGAAACTGAGCACTCTGATTTCAAGTACTAAGTAGAGCTTGTGCCTGAAGTATCTTACACTTCCAGAATAGTGTCTTATCTGCAGACATCCACTATTTTTGCAATGAAAGGTGTAACAGAGGCTAGAGCATAATAAATAGTTCTGCCTCTAAATATAGAATCATTGAATCACAGAATAGTTAGTTTTGGAAGGGATGTTAAGATCATATAGTTCCAACACCCCTGCAATGGGCAGAGATATAGTTGCAAAAGGCAATAGAAAACACCAAAGTAAGGATAAATCTTGAATTAAATAGGCTATTGAAACCTAATTGGACCTTAGTAAAAAAAACTTGAAAATAAATTAGCTATGCACCAAAATTTGAATTATTCAGAATAAGCATTTCTATTTTCCAGACACTATGAAATGCTTCTGACAAACGTTCTTTTGATTCTCTAAAACATTTATTTTCTCTGAAGGTTTTATTCTTAATTTAATTTGTATTTTAAAAGTATGAAAAAAAAAAACCCAACATATACAGAACATTTTAAGTTGCATAGGTTTGGTCTATTGATACCACTGGTATAAAACTTTTGGTTTTAGTTCATTTAAACCCCAAAATGAAAATGTAAAAGTAATCAGACGGGAAAAGCAAAAAGGAGGAAGAGATTTTATGGTTCATCAAGGCATGATCTGATGTATTAAGAACTAGCAGCATGTATTACATTAGCCCAAGAATTAAAGAATAACATGCTTATCTGACACACATTCCACAACGGACATAACCAAAGACTTTTCTGCCCTTAAGCCATTAGTGTAATAGAGATGAAGGTCATTATTAAAAGACCACAAAGAGAGCTGCATTGTTTTTTTATCACAAGGTGCATCATTATCTGCCTTAAGGACTTCTGCCATCAGTCATCTTTTTTTCCCCAAAGTATCACCATATTCTCTTGTATTAGTGGTTTTACTTTATTTTTAATGGTTCACTTCTTTTTAGTCAAGGATTTAAAGCATGCTTAAGACATATCTTGCAGGAATTAGTGAAAAAAAGAAGCTCCAAGGTGAGAACAACATTGTTTTTTCCTTTCATTTCAGAAATCTTAACCTGTACTCCAAGTGCACAAGAAACTCAAAGAAAATATCAGTGGGTGGATTAATGAAACACTTGTCAAGCTCTTACTAGGTTCTCTGCTTGAGAACAGAGATGAGGTTACTCATTTGGAGACCAATCCTTTCCTCACTAAATTAAATGGCAAAAGCATGCTTTACCTACTGTAGTGCAGAACACAATCTAACCCCATAATGGACTTTAGTCTGACAAAACTTCAAGGCATGTCTCAATGCAAGCCGAAATCCCTTGAATTTTCCAAGGCCTACATGAACATTGGTATTTATATACTGGTCAGACACATGGTCCAGTTGAACATGCTTTCAAATCTAACACCAGCTGTTTCAGTGAAAGAATAATAATAATGCAAACATATATTGATGTCAGATACACAGTCATTCATATTTATTCTCAGGTTGATCTCTGGAGTTGGAAATCTACTTTGGCCCAAAGCTAATTTTCCTTTTTTTTTTTGTCTCCTTGGCTAGAATTAAGCAGGTGCCCAGCCAGGGCTAAGCATGTTCAATAGAATCACAGTGAAGAGTTCTGTTCCTTAGCTAATACTTGTTGCTCTAGTAAAATAACAAGAGATATCAGTTCTAAGTTCAAACAAAGTGCCTAAACAAGAGTTGTAAGAAGAGGGACACAATACCTTTAGTCTGTCAAATACAAACACTCTAACCCAGGCTTTACAGTTTGTATGTTCAAGATTTTCACCTCATGTTATTAAAACCAGATGCTATTCTTAAGTGCAGGGTGAAATTGTTAACACATAAAAGGTCAGGAATAACAAAGAAATATAATGGCATTCCGTCATACAAGAAAAAATACTTTCTCAATAATAGGGATTCAAAGACCCATTTAGTGCCTTGATCAAAAGAAAAAAGACAATTAAAACCATCTTATATGACATCTTAGCTTGAAATATTTGTTTTTCTTTTTAAACTTTTTTTTTTAACAAAAAATACTACCAGATACATGTGTTACTACCAAAATATTTTAAAGTACATACACTTGGAGATATGGTTGTTGTTGTCCTATGAATTAACATAGTTAATATATTAAAAAATTGCATTTTTTCTCATTAATACATTCTGTCATGCTCCCTGAGCTACAGTCCTTTCCCATGAAAAATTCCCATTATGACACATGAGATGCTTGGCTCTTGGGGTGTGTGCATCATTTAAAATTATTATTTTGGCAAATGCATTTTTAGGCACCTTGTGATTCAAAGATAAGAAACACCTCCAAAAAGATAAACTTCTCTCATTTTATAAGGAAGCTAATTTGTGTTTACATGTGCAATTCTTAATTTCTCTCATCTTACCAGATTTCTAGTATGTGTAGCATACAGACACAGACTTTGATGGGTGATTATGTTTCATACCTGGTGAGAAGAAAAACACATATTTTTTCCCTGTCACCTTTTTAAAGGTCTGCTTTAGGATATTATTGTTGGGAAAGTATATTAATACTAGATGTGTGTAATTTTTCAAGCCAGTGTTTTCCTTCTTCCTTAGAATAAAGTATTTAGTTCTGACCAGTGTGAATAAGGAAGGTACAGCTATGGGGAGATTTTGCTGATGAAGCTGCATCACACAAATTAATGATGTGAAGATATCAGGGCTTCAGAGCTGCTCGCAGGCACCTGGTCTTTGCAGGAATGGTTCTTTTTGCCTTCCAGGTGGTTACAGATTGCTGAGTCATCTTCTCAGTTTCTTGCAGGAGATGTTAGACTCCAGGAAAAAACACTCAAGAGAAATTTCACTAAGTGTTTCTTGCTGTGTTCTTTCACACGTATTTTCTGTCTTCTCTCATAACTTTTATTTTAGGATGAGACAATTCAATCTAGTTTTGCTCAGGCAGTTATAAATACTCTACATACCAAAATGTCTATTGCTTTTCTTTGGAGATACTAGTCCACGAAAAGCAGAAGTCTGAAGATTGAAGTGGGCTGCAAAAAAGAACCATGTATGCCCACTGAGACCTTAAGGTGAAAGTAAAATAAGATGGTATTTTGCATCTTAAAACTCTCTGGTTTTCAGTTTTCCCAGGCTTTGCACCAGCTTAATTTCATATACATATCTATAAATGCCCAACCTCAGCCGTATTTTCATAGTAGCTTGTAAAACAGAAATAGATTATGCCCCAAAAGAAGTGCTGGTGATACATAAGCCAGAATATTTACTACTACAAAAAAATTCTATTAAAAAAAAAAGGCAGATATGCAAATCACCTTTATCTCAGCTGGGGATAGGTGGATTACTGGTTGTATATTAGGCTTAGTTATTTCAGTTGATAGATATTATGAGATACGGCAGATTGTCTTTGGAGTTGTTTTTTTTTTTTTAATTCTGATACACTTTTATTTCTAAATTAATGTTCAGAAGATTTTATTTTTATTTCTTGTTTACCTGCATGGGATTTTGCATCCCCGTGGATTTTCTCACAAGTGCTCTCATGCGACCAACTTTGCAACACTATCTAATGCTGAATTCATGCCAGCCTTCCCAAACTTTGGAAACACTGTGTAATGCTGAGGATACAGAATAGGTGCTTCATTCTGGTTCTACACAAATTATGGCAAAATGATCTGCTAACATACTACACTGCACAAAACTTTGGTACTCATGAAAAGTAATATATACCAATATATTTTATGCCTTTGAAGAAATTTGCAATAAAATGTAAGAATGAGACATGGTAGGCTGAAAAAGTCTAAGTAAAAGAAAAAATAAAGGGAAAGTCTGAAGATCAAAAGGAATATAAGAATGAAAGATACTTAACTCCAACCTGATAAGGAGCATTAAGATATCAGAATACTTAATTTTCTACTGCATTTAGCAGTTTTAATGTATATATAAAATCAGTTTTACAAACATTAATGATGTCATATTTAGTATTACATTAAAGTAATACTCACAAATGATCTACCAAAGGGGAAGACACCACTGGGAGGAAATACTTGACTTGCCCCGTTACCCTGTCCTAATAAAGGTGCACCCTATAATAGCACAATTTACAGCCTCCTTTAAAATAAAATAAATATACAGGTATGTAAAGAAATAAAAGGGGGAAATATTTTTGCTTTTTTTTTTTTATTTTTTCACCCAGACTCTGAATCTTCATGTTTCGAACTAGGTCAGATTGATTTGTGGCCTGAACCTTAAAGAATGCTCAGTGGCAGGTGTATCAAGAGCTCTCTATTGCCTGTACTCTTTTAAGGGTAGTAGTGCTTTGCGTTTGTGTTGGTAAATCTCGGAACTGGAATAATCCCTGCAAGCGGCGATACGCCCTCTGTCACTTTTAGGATGGGAAGCTCCTGTCAAGCCCTTTTTCCGGGTGGAGGCCGGGCGCTTTCCCTGGCCCGCGGCTGCCCCACGGTTGACCAGGATGCGAGCTCCGCCCGCCGCGCCCACGAGCCCCGCGCTCTACTGGCCGCGGGCTGGTATGGTCCTGGTCGGAAGGAGCACCCCGCTCTACTGCCCGTGAGGCGGAGGGGGTCCCTGGCCACGCTCCCTCCTCAGCCGGGGAAGATGTTCCACCTCGCAGCCTTCGCCAGGAGTCCCTCCGGCAGAGCTGAGCTTTTGGAAAGCCTTTAGCCCGCGAGGTGCCTCTCTGGTTTAACCTGGTGCTTGAGCGTTGCCATGAGGAGGTGAATCAGCAGGGGACCGGCAAGCTAGGACTGTACAGGTAGAGGTTGGGAAACGCTTATCATGGAGAGAAATCACCTTGACCACAACATCCCGGTAAAAAAAAAACAAACAAACCAAAACCAACAACAACAACAACAACAAACACACAAAAAAACCCAACAAACAAACAAAAAAACACCTCTTAAACCCCAGACATCAATATAAGGTTGCCGGCATGCTGAACAAAGTTTTATTTTAATGTAGATAGAAGTGTAAATTAAAGAAAAAAAATAAAACCTCACCAAAAATCAAATCCCAAAACACACACAAAAAAAGAGCAACAAAATCCCTTTTTTAGTATTTCATAAACGGTTGAAGGTCTGTGAAAAACGTTTGCGCATCTTTGTGGGGAGGCAAACGATTTCAAATGTACCTCTTGGAAGACAGTATTGACCATCGTTAGAGATAGCTTCGTAAATTAAATCTCAATGGGATCTATTTCTGGAAAAAATCTTAATTAAAAACAGCGGACACACAAAACTGCATTCTAAACAAAAAGACGATCCCCACCCATCCTCCCCTCCCCCCCCCCCCCAGGCTGTGTAGTGTTATCAGTGGAAGTGGAAATCGTAATCACCCCAGCATTGGGGGGCGCGGGGGGGAGGCTCTGGCGGGTCTCATTGCTGGGAGATACTTTGAGGGCAAAGTAAAAGTGCCTCCTGGGAGCAGCGCTCTGCTGCTGCTGCTGCTTCTGCTTCTGCTTCTGCTGCCGCCGCTGCCGTCGCCGTCTCTGAGATGCTACAGTATTAAACAGAGAAGAAAAGAAATGAGTTTGGAGTTGATGTACACGCCGGAGCAGCAGTAAAAAGATATAAGATATCGACACGCTCAGCTGCATCTTGTTAAAAGCTTCCTGCGGGTTGGCAGAATGAAATCTTTATTTAAAATACACAAACTATCGTCAGGGGAGGAACGGAAGGGAAAACATTAAAAGGGCCAAACACAATGCTTAACTCACCGGTACAAGCGAGAGAGGGGAAAGGAAGAGATTGGTTTGGGGCGAACAGAAGGGGGGAGGGGAGGTATGTCCTCCTCGAAGCCCAGTCACAGCAACCACCCGGGGACCCAGTGTCTCCGCTCAGCTTTGGAGAGAGACTTTAATGATGATAATGATAGTTGCTCTGGTAGGAAAAAGGGACGTTCAAATACCAGAAGCAGAATTTATGCTCACACTTGGTGTGAATAATAGGGAAACGTGCCTCGCCACCACATCCACAGCAGCGCTCTCTTAAGTGGTGGTAATATTGTCATTATTGCCAACCGGTGCTTTAAAGGTGCATTATTTTAATGCATTATTAATTGTTTTCCCAGTGAGAGGAGGAAGGTGGGGACAAGGCTTATCATTATTAATAGCGAGAAGCTCGCTCGCTCACTCTTCGCACACGCCGGGGAGCGCGATGGGAGGAAGCAGCTCGGGGTGAGGCGGGCGGCGGAGCACGGCCCGTTACCGCTCTCGTTGCTGCGCGGCTGCGGCGTGCACACGCGGGGCTCAGCGTAGCCTCCACCCCTCGCTCCCCCTCCCCCCCCCCCCCCCCCCCCCCCCCCCACGTCCTAAGGCCCCAGCAGCCACCACTGGACGGAAAGTTCCGCGGGTGGCTGACAGTGCGGTCCCCTGCTGGAGCGGCACTCCGCGGCCGGCACCTCCCCATCTCCGCGGGAGCGGCGTGGCTCCGCGGCCGCCAAAGTTGCGGAGGGGCCACGCGGCCGCCGCTGCTGCTGGCCATCAAGTGGCTCGTTAAGGAAATGCAGGTGAGCGGGCTGAGCGGCGCGGGGGCTGCGTGGGGCCCGGCGGAGAGCGCGCCCCCGGCCCAGCCCTGCCCGTCCCCCAGGGCCGCCCGCCTGCAGCCGCCGGGGCTGGGCTGGAAGAGCGAGCGGTCACCGCGCCCCCGACGGCAGGCGCTCCAACACCCCCCGCACTCGCACAGACACACGCACCCACACCGCCCTCCTCCCCACCCCTCGCTCGCTCCCTCCTCCCTCTCCTCCTCGCTCTTGTCCTCCCTCCTTCACTATCTCTCTGCCGGCCTCATCGGAGAGAGTTGCAGGTACCTTTCCTCTCCCCTCCCCATCAGCTCTCCTATTTTCTCCCCCCCCTCCCCCCCCCCCGCCTCAAATTTTAGGGTGTAAGAGTCTCGGGAATGCTTTTTTCCTTTTTATTTCTACCTAAAGGGCTGCTAAAAGAAAAAAAAAAATTGGGGAAGGATGACTCTTTTTCAGGAGTCTGGTCTGAAAGCGGGGTACCCCCAGGCAGCTAGTGGTAGCAGCGCTGGCTCACACTAAAACAGAACTGCCTGATGTGGCATGTGCTTCTCTCTCTTTGCAGTTCCTTCTGGGCCTTTGTGGACTAGGGGCACAACGCGGCGCCTGACTGGCAGGAGGGGAAAGCGGAGACTCCTTCAGGTTTCCGAAGAGGTCCGAACGGACAGCATTAGTAAGTAAAATACTCTGTGCTTGGTTTCTGTCACTATGCTCTGCTTCTCCAAACATTTTCTTAGCATATACACTCACACATATCTTTATATATATATACATATGTGTGTGGGTATGTGTGTGTGTTTCTGCTTGTAAATCACACTGCTCTGGTCAGAGAGAAGCGTGGCTGTGATAACTTAAACTGTTTTCAGTGGGAAAAGTGCAGGAAAGCGGTCTGCTCATCTGTTATGGGGAAAGAAAATTGCAGGTGAATACTTGTGTAAAGAACCTTAGGGTGTCAAATATTGTGTAATGTCTACCTTAGTGGGAGTGTAGGTATGTGCTAGATTACAGACAAAACCTAAACAAAGACACGCTCCCTCAGGAGTGGTCTAGAGCACGGTGTCACCTGCTAATTAGTGGCAGGTGACAGGGCATTCACTTTAATATAAAATATGCATGGATTATACATACTAAGAGTGTTTTGGCTGAATTCAGTTGTCAGCATTTTTAGTCCAAGTGTCTAAAGTTATTAAGATTTTTCATGAAGTTTTTTATCTATAGAATGTATTTTTTTTCTAATTAGGATGACAGTTACAGACAACAGCTTTGCTTTCAAAGTGCTTTTAAGGAACATATTAAAAAGGACTGATGACACTTCTCTAAATAGGTGAGAAAGATCTAGGAGAAGCAAAAAGATTTACTTATTTAAGAGGGCTTTATGAATAGTGGACTGAGGTTTGTTGGCTGGCTGTGGAGTTGACAGAAGGTACAAAGATCAAGTAAAGGTGTGTCATGAAGAATCTGCTGTTAGGCGATTAGCACTAAATATATCTGCATCTGGGGAGGATAACTTTTGCAGACATTATTTCTCTTGGGACAGTGGACCCATTATCGACGTTTGCTACATCTCTGGTAGAGGAAGCAGCTAGTACTAGTAGTTCAGGGTTAACTGTTTCCTAGGTGGAGGGAAGAAATAAGAATGAAAAGTATATCAATGAAAATAATTGCTCGTGTTTGCTCATATCTAAATAAAACCTTTGTGTTATGTCAGTAGAAATATAGTTGAGTCAGGTGTCTTGAATGTACTGGAAGGAATCAATAGCATTTCAGCATTTTTTCTCTATTCCTGCCAAATGGACTTGGATTTAAATTCTTCGTATGTTATTTTATATGATGTAGGGATAATAGAGATTTGAATAAATTAAACTTTCTTCTTTAGAAATTCTTGACAAATTTGGGTTAGTTTACAGTACAAATTTGAAATAATAAATAGGTACTGTAAATTAACTAAGTAGTTCAAGTCTGTAATATCTGATGTTTTTACTGTTCACCTTTTCAGAATTAACTTGTGTCCTTAGAAGCTGTTAAACATGCATTTACAAGTGTATTTTATTAAGCAACTCAGTATAAAATTAATGTTGCATTTTCAGGTGTAATTCAAAATCAATCACAACTAATGAATGTCACTAGGAGTGAAAGTTTATTAGGGTCAAATTAAATGCTTTTCTGTGTGAAGTAAAGAAATTAGTTTATGTCACAACAGTAAAGGTAATTGGAGAAAATTTGTTTAGGAAATTAATGTGCCAAGAGCCTACTGCTAAATCTGCAGTAGGAGGAGGATGACATTCAAAAGCGCTTTCAGGTATTCGTAATCTTAAAGCTAAGAAAAATTACAAAGCATGGGCTG
Source organism: Melopsittacus undulatus (assembly GCF_012275295.1). NCBI lineage: Eukaryota > Metazoa > Chordata > Aves > Psittaciformes > Psittaculidae > Melopsittacus > Melopsittacus undulatus. The sequence continues at coordinate 32,076,733 of NC_047557.1, read as the reverse complement.
CTGCAAGTTCTGAGGTAGCGAATCAGGGTGACTTTCATATCATATCGCAGTACTCTTTGGGTAGTTGACAGTAACATTATGAGAGGAAAAAATACCAAATGAACTTCTGAACTTGAAATAAAAGGGTAACACGTCTTCTGTCTTATTAAGGAATCCTATTGTTACTGTTTTAGTGCTATAAATGTATGTCAGTTAAAAACACAGCCTTGCTCTTCCTTGGTTTTTTGGTTGTTTTTTTTTTTTTTTTTGAGTAGGTAAGATTTGACATGACTCATTGCTGTATTGTACTCCCTGTGAGTAGAGCATTAAAAGGCTATAGCCAGATAATTTCCATAAACTGTTCTGAGACTGCATACAGAGAAGTGTATAAGGTTAAGATTGTTAGGTTAAGTTCTGCTAGGCGGTCCCAGACATGCAGCATGCAGTGTTAAATGCCTAACAAAATGTCCATATTTTAAAGATAAAAGGTTAAAATATATATGACTAATCAGATAGGAGCTACATTGTATAGTTCCACTTGAATAATGTCATACTTAATGGTTTTATTATTTTGGAATGTAGTCTTCATCATTTGTCTTTTGGATTTTCTTTAAATCTGGGATATCACCTGGCGATATTTCAGTATCTGTATGAAAAATTACTTGGCACATACTCCACTTTTTCTGTAACTACTACTTGCTACTGTGTGAAATGACCTGAGTCACATTGTGGCAATTAAGTTTGATGCATACTATATTTGATCTTATATACAGTCTTTATCATAATTGTTGGTACAGGAAAGTGTTGAATCAGGTCAGTCTAATTCAGAAGAAACAACAGAGGACTTTAAACAGACCTCTTGCTGTGAATATATAAAGTTGACAGAATAAAGTTGCATGTGTCAGCAGTGGTGTGTTTTATTATGCAATTGTTCTTGTTATTCAGATCAGATAATAGCCTGATGAAATATATAAGCAATCTGCAGGAGTGAATGATTCATTTGTCTAACATGTGCTTATTGTATGAATTCTTACTAATAAAATCCTACATACCTGCATTAATTTGCAGTAAAATCAAATAGCATTGTCTGTATTAATATTAATTACTTAGTGTACCAATGTGCTGCCAAACTTTGTGGTCATAAACTGTGATGGGAAAAATTATGACAGAGTACTCATTCTTTGTGGCTTTACTGAAGAAACTGACAGTACACATGAACATGATGTTTGATAGCACAAAGTATTTTGAAATGGTGTATATGATGATTATCAAATAGTACACAGATGTTTTAATCAGCTCGGCTTGTGTGTCTTTTTACATTTATAAAGCATTAATCACTTTTATATGGATGGATTCTAATTGTACAGTTTCCAAGTACTATAACAAGTTGGATAAACTAAGATATCTTTAGCTAAATCAGAAAAAAAGGTCAATTCAGCATTTTGGGAAAGGTTACTGGTACTTTTCATCAGTCCAAAGCATGTTTAGTGTAAAAACAGATTGGTACCTGAATCCCACATATTTAGAGTAAGCTTAATTGATTTAGTATCACTTTGAAGACCTTATAAGCAGCAAATGTTCTTGGCAGCAAATATAAATTTAACAGTGGCATTTATGCAGATGATCTGTAATTTAGAATTGGGTTTTCATATCTGTAGTCAAGGAAAGTAGGTTTTTTCCTTCATTAGTGGCCAAAGGGATTCTAGGGAAACTAGATGAGGAGAAGGAAACATTTAGGGCATTCTTCAAATAATAATAATAAAAAAAAAAGGAAAGATTACCACAGAAATATTTCAGTATTTGGGCTGGAGAAAGCCTGTTTATGTGTTTTTGTTTGGTTTGTGTTGGGATTTTTTTGTTGTTGTTTTGCTTGTTTTTTCCCCACATACTTGTTATAAGGTCATTAGCACTACAGGTTTCTTGAGCAGCTTTTATCCTGTCCCTCCTTCAAGACTTTCCACTTCTCAGTTTTGCATCTATATTGCTAATGAAAACTATGATGAAAAGGGGCTTTATGCCACAGTGATAACAGTGAGGACAAGAGGGTCACATAGTATTGACAAGGAGTGCGTTTGGTCTATAATTTTTTAGGCATACTTGATTGAGATGAAAAATGTTTAGTAGCAAACTAAGTTAGATGGATTTAAAATTCTAATAGGAAATAAGCAGTAGGCATGAATGAATTCACTAACAATTATTAAATCTACTTAATGATAAAGAGTAAGAAAAGGAAGCGTGCACACAAGATCAGGCAAAAAGAATGCATAATGGAAGAGTTTTTTAGTGTTCTTAATGCCATTAGATGCTGTCTGATTTTCAGTTTATCTGTTCTAGTAGTTTCTTTAATAAGAGTCAGTGTAAAACAATAACTGAAAAGCTAGCAATAAACAGAAAATTGCAGAGAAATTGCTACTTTTATGGTCAATATGAGGATTGAATTGCTTATCTATTTTCATTTGTTGTCAATAGTTGCAGAAACTGTCCTATTTCTCTTATCTTTCTATTCTATTAAGTACGCTTTATTAAGTGAAAACTATTGTGTGAGAAATCTCTTTTTTTTTTCCGCTCCATATTTCTCTACTGTCAACTTAGTAACTGCTTCTAAAAAGTGGATTTTTTTGTCAATGCAAAACGTTAAAATCTAGTTGAATGTGATTTTATCTGAGATGGCAGAATCTGGTTTATAAAATCAACTTTAGGGAATTTATGTCAGCAGTACTGTAAAGTTTATCAAAATACTATATATGTTTTAAATTTATTCTGAATATAGGAGTGCTTTGAAATGCCTTTAAAGTTTTAAATATTATGATGCATTTCAGATTTTGCACTTACATTTTGCTGAAATGTAAAATTAAGGTTTTAGAGAGGTATTTGAAGAAAGGAATTTCTGGATTTGTGTGTTTGCAATATGAAGGCATTGAATAGCATGATGATTTTTCCTAAGAATGCTGTGTAGGATTTTTTCAGCTGTAAGCAGCATGAGTGAATGCATTTACCAGTTGAAAAGATAGATACATATTATAGGTCCAGTCTTCTGCTTTCTCTGTACACTGGGTCTAGAAAAACACTCTCTACAGCAGTCAGTCCCATTCTTAAGTCTCATCTCTTTGTGAAAAGCTGGAAGGGTGTTTAAGATAACTTCTGTATGTTTCACAGTAGCTTTTCAAAAGGTAAGGTGAGTGAACGTTTTGGTGCATATGGTGCATTCTGCTCTTCTGAATTTAAAGTAAGAACTGTACACGGTGGCTGTCAAGAAATTACTCTTTCTCCAAGCTGCTGCTCTTTATTTGGTTTGAGATTACCTAGCTCATTTGCTGAGTATGTGTAACAGTGCCCAGCAGTGAAAATGTAAATGCTTATGCTTTCTGTTGACAGTGGAAAGATGAGCTGGAGAGGAAACTGTTTCAGCAAGGGTAATTGTCTAGTCTGTAAATGTGAGGACTCATGGTTTAATGGGATGTGGGACTATTTAGCATTTCTAGTTATTACTGGAGCTATATAAGTAAGGTAAACTTGTATTTCCAGACTGCTTAAAAAACCTCATGGCTGGTGAGCTCCTTGCAGGTGACAGAACAATTGTTTGATGATGATTGATTTAAGGTGAACAGCCTGAATAAAGGTCCTCTGGTGGCAGTAGGCTGGAAGTGTACCCCAGCCAGTCTTCTGGGTGCTGTTATTCCTAAGGTTACTGCAGCAGAAGTAACTGCATAGGAACAATTACATCTACTCTAGTCTGGAAATAAAGCAATTTTTAGACTCTAATGCAGCAGTTTAACAGTCAGTATGGGAGTATGGCAGGGAAAGTAACATGGCTCTAGCTTTGAGGCATCCTCTTTTCCTCTTTCCTCCCCACAAACTCCCCTCTTCTTCCTAGTATCATAAGACAGTCTCATCAGGCCCTGAGTTACACAGGATAGTGTTTATTGTAGTTTATGTTCAGCTCTGTATTTTCCTCACTCTTCAGCCCGAAGTGGCTGTCTTCTGACTTTAGCAAAAGAAGTCCTTTACATTGTATCTAGATATAACATACCATGTTAAAGTCTAAAGATTTTTTTTTAATGATTTCCTCTCCTCCTCCCCCAGGAGTTAAATAAGAATGTTTACAGTACAATTTTTAAATTTACAGTGAAAAACTTGCTTCTAACCTTAAAGTCTGGATTTGTAGTTGACTTCTGAAGAAGTACAACATACTTTTAATACTTGTGTAAGTAAAATGAAGATTGATGATGTCACTCATACTTGAGTTGCTACAGAATTACTGACAATAACAAAAGATAAGCCAAAATGATGCCTGAATGGACGTCCATTTGGGTAGAAGGACATAAAGATATTCATCACAACCATTTAGAAATGACAGAAAAAAACCTCAATCTTGAAAGATTTTTCCTTTAGATTGAAAGGAATGTGCCACAGATGTTGAGTTAGCAAAGCTCAATGGCAACGTCCGTTCTCGGTGGAAAGGATTCAAAGACGAGAATTTGTTCAAGCCATCCATTTCTGCACAAGTTGCTTTCCTTTTCTTACTGCAACCATGAGGTTGCCAGATGGTATTCTCAGACTTCTTCAGAGACCTGGAAATAGGGAATGTTGTCTTCATCAGAAATCACAGCAGTATCATGAAATTACAGGTGATAATTTTCTTCATCCAGGTTTTCCTTAAGGAAGTGTGTGCCTTTTTGCTGTTCGGTGGGTTTTGAACAAAATAGAAAAATGATACCATGCTCATGCATTAGCAGTATGAACCAACTGTCTGTATAGCTAGTACATTAGAGTTCGTACTGTAAGAAGTCAGACTTGAAACACGTCTTGAGGCCTGTAGAATTCCTGTAATGGGAGGAATATGCTGGAAGATGCATGATCATTAAATCATTAATACATGAATGATTTTGCATTAAATTAAAGTACCTACATATACTAGTAGAAATATTTGAGTAATACACTGAAATTTCTCTTTATGAAAAAAATTAGTTAACTTTTCTATACTTCTCTAATCCGCTGCAAAATTGTAGGTATGGATAAGTAATAATGGTGAATTTCAAATAATATATTGCATATAGCCTGTAATTTGATTTGTGGCTGGTGTTCATAGAAATGTTCCTAATGAAAAGTTGTACTAATCATTGGTATTCCTTTGCAAACAGAAGTCTGCCCAGCAAACCATGACATTAATTTCAAATTTGACATTAGTAGATTTGGGCTGGCATCATTAACATACAAACTGGAGTACTTAGAATATATATATATATAGGAAAAAAAGAACCAATGCATTAATACAGTGATAACCTATGTTCTCTTTTGGTTCTCTTTTGGATAATTTAGCCACTTCTTTAGTTTTTAAACATAATTATTATGTGAAATTGTCATCTCTCCATCTGAGTAAAAGATACACCAGTGCCTTTTGTCACACAATGTAGGTTCTAATATTTTTTTGGTTTTTTTTTTCTCTTCAGGAGTGCAGGGCAGCCAGACTTGAAAAGCTGCACAAATGCATTTGCCTGATTTTGCTGAGCATAGGCTTTGAAATGGGCCATATGTTTGACTTGACTCCTTTTTTTCTTTCCCCTGTGAACTCACTGTCCTCTGACAATTCAGTGAAGCTCAGATCAGTCAGTGAGGTTGAAGATTCTTTTGTCAAATGCCTCAGCTAGCAAGTGTACAATAGATTGCAAAGCTTCAAGAGCAGCCAGAACGCATGTAGGCCACCAAACCTGAGTAACCAAATACTGTTAATTATATAACCACCCCTATATCCATGGTACAGTCTTTTGCAGAATGAATTTATTCAGTGATAATTGGGTCAGCAGCATAGAATTATTTGGAAGAGACAATAAATAGTTTGAAAGCAGGTTCAAAATATTTCCTTCTGCATTTTTAGGACAAAGTGCAGTGGACTTCCATTCCTAATCAGAATGCATGATTTTCTCTCATTTTAGAATCTCTTTCCTTTGAGAACTCACTATAGGTTATTTGTTTACTGTTCTAGGATTATTGGAGAAAAGTGATTTTTGTATTTAACACAGCAGTAGTAAGTTGTGTTGCAGAACCTGTTTTTCCTCATCAACTGTAGGTGTCAGAGGTTTCTATAGGTGTGGAAATTAAATCCCTGGATGTTTCCATTATCATATTTTGCATAGAATCATAAATTGGAAAGTACCCAAATATATTTGTGCTCAGAATCAGCTTTTTTTTTTTCTCCTCATGGAGACCAGCCTTTCCCACCCTTGCCCGTCTTACCCTTTTTCGTTCCCTTCCTCTGCAGAAGACTGGCAAGTAGTTAAAATGTGTGATTACTTTGAAATTAGCTCGTAACTCAGATTTCTGTGCCTTCTCACTGATTCTGAGGATAGTGTCTCTTTCTCCTTAGGTAAGAATTAACTTTTAGCTTCCTTACTTTGTTTTTCCAAAATCAGATGTTTCCTGATGTATTGTGAGAGATAAACTGACAGTATCCTGCTGGAGTTAGGGAATTAATCAAATAGACATTTAGGAATGTTGGGGCAAGTTAGATGTATTGCTGTCTTGGGCAGTGCTCAAATGCAGTTATATCTGTGTTGGTTGACTTTAAGAACTTAACTGGTGATGGAGAAGGAAGACCATGAATATTCCTATCTGTTCAGTGTTCTGCTGATGTTATTAATCAGTGCTAAGCAAATTAAAGAAAGCATGAATTATTACATTTATCTCATTTTGGTTATTTAAGTAAGTTTTTGTAAGAAAGTGCAATATATATGCCACTGTATATTTAAAAAAAAAAAGATTGTTAGAAAGTGCTTTAGAAAGAAGTGGAGGCCCATTAATCAGGTCTCTGGTGCAGTGTCAAGTTAGATGACACTTTTTTAGTAACTGGGGATGAAATTTAGTTGGCTAATTGTAGGTGGCTCATACCTTTGCAAATGCCTTGAGGTATCTTATCTGCTCACCTCAAGGCTACTGTTCTGTACCATACAGGTATTTCAGAAAGGAAAGAACATATAAAATTACACATTTAGCTGTGTTTGGGATTATGAATTGCACATCTCTATTCTTATATTCTGTCTAGAACTTTGCCTTTCCTCCTTGCCTTTCCCAAAGGCAAGGATTTTTTCATGTTATGCTAATTATATCTGAAGCTAAGAGAGAGAGCTCCCTTAATCAACACTTGTGCTTAACTATTGGTATAATTAGATTAATTATATTTTGGATACATCCTAGAAATCCTGTCATGCAAGTATGCATCTGTGGGTGTTGGAAGTGACGTCACCCTTCATATTCTGAAACAAGCTTATCTCTTGGTTTTTTGCTTGTTTTCTTCTATTTTTTTTCCACTTATCATATATGATACACAGATTGATGGAATCCAGAAGTTTATCCTACTAATTATACTCCATCCACAGAATCAATCTTTGTGATTTCCTGCACTGACACTATGCTGGTGCCTCTGAGAGAAGGCACAGGGGCGTTGCAGAAGTGGTGAACTGTGTAAAGTCACACTGCCTTTTTCTTATTTGCTGCTTTGGTAGGTCACCTTTTTCTGTTTCTTGGAAAGGAAATACAGACCTAGGGATCTGTCTAAGATAATTATGCTGAGGCGAGGTGTGTTTTCTGTTTTTGTGTTATTGACATCTAGACCATTATACAACCAGTAAAGATTACTGGCAGTAATATTTTCTTCTGAGGTCAGAGCTATTGATTTTTGGAGTATAAGCAGAGCTGATATGATAAATCTCATTGTAATAATTCTATTTGGATTTAACTTTTAACATAATTTGTTTTGGACAAAAGGTTTGAAATACATTAATATGCATTTACTGAAGTTATTTTTATATTATGCTCATTAAATGATAGTTGCAAAAGACATTTCAATTGTTCTGCTTGATAAAGGGGCATTGGGAATAGCATGCATGAGAGACTGTTTCTACAGATGGAAGTCTCTCTCTGTAATCTCTACCTATCAAGGTTTTAGAAAGGCAATAGAACAGATTTTGTTTGTGAGCCAGGATAATTTTTCGTAAACAGAATATAAAATGATCAGAAGTTGTCTTAATAATCATGAAGAATAGAGCAGTTTCATGATCGGGAAAAAAAAATCCAAGAAAACCTTAGTCTGTATAGTTTAAGCTAATTTTATTAATATATATGATCTTAATCAGTATTCCATGCCTGCAAGATGGTATTCTGGCTGATGCAAACTGTAGCATCTGTTAATGGTGTTTCACCGATTGTCTATGTTTTACTAACTTGGGTAAAGAAAACAGAAATAAATTATGCCAAGTTGAGATTTTCATAACCTAACCTTGCTTTTCTATCTCAAAAAGTGGTACATTTGTTGTTACTTACGACTGAATCATATAAAAGTTTTGATCCAGGTGGAAATTGGGGGATAATAAAGGGAATGACTAATAATTATGATGATGATAATTCTGGTGATGCCTTATGATTGAGTGAGAGCAAGACCACACTGTAAAGTTCAGAAGTAGATCTTTTTTTTTTGACTTGCTGAGTATTCAAGGAGAAAATACGGGAACAGTGAACCATGCTATGATTTTTGGATTTTTTTCTGCTTTGCTATTAAGTTGTGATTTTAGCAGTGTTGGGAGGGAACTAGGTAGGAGGGCTACCTTGCGAAGAACATTCACAGCAACTTTTCTGTAGTAGTAATTGTTATGTTGATTTGTAGCAGCTAAATCTATAAACTAAAAATAACACTTTTAAAATCAGTTCTCACATCAGCAGATACAGGAATTTCTGAAGGGTTGTTATGTGACAGTGGCTAAAATAATGTAAACAGTGCTATGAGGTTATTTCACCCGAGTTTCTTAGAGCTAGAAGTATTGTATTACTGACTGCAGCTTGAGTTCTTTTTTTTTTTCTGGTTTAGTATTACTTAGTGACGTCTTTTTCTTTTTTTTCTTTTTCGGGGGGGATGAGCATTTTTTTGAGGGAAGTTGAGAGCTTGCGCTACTGCCTCATCATGCCTGTTGTATTAACTTTGAATTGCTAAATGGACATTTTAAGTTACTGGAATGTACAGTATATTTTTATCTTCTTATCAAACACTTGGTTACACTTTAATCTCTGGAGAAAGAGCAATGAGTCTTGGTATTATGTGGTTTCAACACAATCTATACACTTTCTTGAAGTGGAAAATGGTATGGCTGTGAAACCTGTTGTGTTGTACTGTATTGCAAAGTTAGTTCTTAATAATGCTATCTAAGAGTCTGGTATTTTGATGCTGTTTTAAGAAAAGCTGTATGTCTGAGTTAGCTAATACCTCACTCACTTGGACAGAAAGGTTTTTAACCTTTGTTTATAGCAGCAGAGGGTGAATCAAGGAGAGAAGCAAGCACCACTGTCTTCCTGTGTACTGCTTAGGTTATTATGAAGACAGACACATACATTGTCTCTGCAGTCCGGAAGAATTTTCTATGGAAACAATGAGGTTGATCGCTTAGGTCCATCTCCTTCTCTGCCTGTCTTCACAAGATGAAAGCTACAGAAGCTTCTTTAGCAGTCAGGCACAAGCATTCAGCTAAACCAGAGCTGATTTGAAAACCTACCTTGCTTTCCCTTTGAAGGGGTCAGTGGCTGCTCATATGCTTGGGGGCAGGATTGTGTCCTGTTTCATGGTGATGCCTCCAGTGATGTGAAATGCCCCAAAAGCCAGTGCTAAGAATGTAGGTGAAAAATACCTCTTTCCTGTGGAAACTGGAATACAATGATCATTTAACTAAAGCTGCTGCTAATTAGTCATGTAAAAAAAAAGGATTATCTTGATGAGGATTTGTGAAGGCTATCTTGTTCAGATTGTTTATCTTGCCTTCAGTCAAATTTGGTAATGAGGTGAGAAGTAGCTCAGTTTTACTCTATTGAACTTTGAGAAGTACAAACCAGTTAAAGAATTGTGTCCATAATGTTTTCCTTAGTCCATTTTTAAAGTGAGTGTAACTTTTCTTCTACCAACAGAAATCCCTTTCGTGTCTTTTTTCATTTGTACATATTCCTATTGTAATGCCTAAGTAGGAAAAAATGTAAGCATAATATGATTTTTATCCAGTGAAACCCTGCAGGAATGAGAACTGATAAAACCTGAAAAGGTTGTAAACTATTGTATAGGTGTCTATTCCTTGTTATGGAAAAAAACCCAAACTAAATTCAAGTGTGGCAAATGTGTTCAGACATGTGTGGCAAAATAGTTTAAGTGTTAATTTGATTATTTTCCTGAAAATTTCTCTTAATCCCTATAGCCCTTTACTTGCCCACAGAGGAACTACTGTGTATTTTAGGTTGTAAATAAGAAAACAGGAGTAGTAGGAAGTACCAGGTTGGGCAGTTTTATGAAGCAAAGATACCCACTCAGGAAGAGTGTGGCACTGCTAGGCTGTTAAACTGCTTCTGACAGTTGGTGGTTTGTACTGTCCGTCAGTAAAGATCTCACAAGGAAGGCAGGGGACAGGAACATGAAGGAAAGGCTGCAATTTTTTTACCTCCTCCGGGGATCAGAAATCAAGTCTTTGACTCATCTGTTTTACAACGTAGTTCAAGCAGGTTTGTTTGGGTTTTTTTTTGTCCTTTTTAGAAACTCCACAATGCATTTTGAACTCTAGATTGATTATAAATATACAAATTAACATGGTTAGTATATCCCAGCAGTTAGTATAATACACACTGAGTAAACTCAAGCTGAATATCTTCCCTAAAACGTTAAATTGGAGTCTTGCTGCTCAGTTTCATGATGGCATCTGAAAATAATGTTCTCATAATTAGAGTGTTGGAATTAGTGAAAATATAGAAGAAATCTCCATAGTTCCAGTGGTGTATATTTCACTTTGTGTTAATTTAGTTTGTATTAATTTAAGTACTAATTGATCCTTTAATTCTTATATTCATCTGGTGATCAGTAGTTATTTTTTATTTGGAGAAGGCTAGAAGGCTATGACATGATTTTTAGATAGGCTTCCAAGGAAAGGCTGACGCATAGTATGCTTCTCTTCCCCCCTGACGCTGTTTTTGGAAAAATTCCAAAAAGTGACAATTAAAACATATGTGCACAAGAAATACCTTATCATTAGCATTAAATATAGCAGTGTGAAGTAATTAATTTCATTGTGCTATATTAATCAAATAGTTGCAGTGTCAAGCAGAGGTGATATGTAAGAAGAGTCAGCAGTACTCAGGTCATAAGCTACTATTGTACATGCAAATATGAATCTTCCAGGACAATAGCCTCCATGTTAACCATAGTACAGCTGGCACCAGCTGGCCTTGTTGCTGCATTGTTGGCAATAGTACTTTTCCATGTGCTGCTTTTATGCAATTTCATCACCAGCTAGAAAAAATAAGTTGTCAGTCAGAGCTCACACAGTTCAGGTGAGTGATTTCCTCTTGTTCACAGTGGTATATGGTGCAGGTATTGTCAAATCTGTAAGCAGAAACAGCAAAACCTACTACCTACTGCAGAAATAGCCGTTAAAATCTGTTCTGTTTAAATAAGAAAATGTGATTGTAAAACCATACAGACTTTGTATATGGATAATGGAAATATGCATCAGAAACTGCTCCTTGGGAACAGAGCTGGATATCAGAAGTACTATTAGAGATATTAAAACATTCGCTTCAACTTACAAAATCACGAACAAGGATTAACAGAAAGTGATAGAAGCTACCACTGAAGGGGACTAAAGTTTTTCTTGGGTATGCTGTCTCATCAGCTGTTAAAAGAGGATAGCCTTAATTGTGGGAATTGCTGCTAGAAACCTCTTATAATGTTTGAATAGGATGGCAATTCATCCTACAAACTTAATTTCATTGATAAGAAGTTGGATTGATAATGGGTCTCTAATCTCAATTTCTTGGCTAGAAATCTAACTTGGGAAGTGAAAAATTATTCTGGTAGCCTGGTAGTGGGAATAGGCCAGTTTTTGCAGTTCCTGGATCTGTGTCACAAAGCATGCTGGCTGCTCTTCAGATACAGACGCTGTAAAATCAAGAGAAAAAATCAGAGAAATGAGCACCAAGTCCCAGGTCCTGCTGATGAAAAACCTTTCAGTGATTCTGCATATAACTAAATTCTTGGAAGTGTGTTGGAATGATTACAAGGGAGACTGAGAAGTTACATTTGTGTGGTGTTTTTGCTTGGTAGGGTTTGTGGTTGTTTTTGTTGTTGTTGGGGTTTTTTTTTTGTTTTTTTGTTTTGGGGT